>NC_044031.1:171799440-172141502 GCF_901765095.1 Microcaecilia unicolor
TATTGTATCAGCAGTTTAATAATCCATGAAAAGGTGCTAGAGGAAAAAAGAATAAAAAGGTAAAAGCCTCTTAAGCAGGGGCGTAGCCACGGGCGGGCCTGGACGGGCCCAGGCCCAGCCACTTTCCCTCCAGGCCCGCCCACCCAACATCATTCGCTGCTGTCGCTTCCTTTTCTCCCACGGCTCCGGGTACGGCCGTCTGGGAGGCAGAAGCAACCCTTTCACTTTGGGCTGGTTAGCTGGGGAGGGGAGGAGAAGGTGCAGATGGGTGGAGGGGTTGCTAGAGGAAAAAAGAATAAAAAGGTAAAAGCCTCTTAAGCAGGGGCGTAGCCACAGGCGGGCCTGGACGGGCCCAGGCCCAGCCACTTTCCCTCCAGGCCCGCCCACCCAACATCATTCGCTGCTGTCGCTTCCTTTTCTCCCACGGCTCCGGGTATGGCCGTCCGGGAGACAGAAGCAACCCTTTCACTTTGGGCTGGTTAGCTGGGGAGGGGAGGAGAAGGTGCAGATGGGTGGAGGGGTGAGAAAGGGAAGAGATGGTGCACATAGATGGAGGGTGTGGGGAAAGAAAGAGAGAGGGAGAAGATAGTGCACATGGAAGGAGGGAAAGGGGAGAAAAGAGAGAGGAGATGGTGCTCATGGATGGAAGGAAGGGGAAGGGAAGAGAGGGAGGAGATTATGCACATGGATGAAGGGGAGGGGAATGTCAGAGGGACGGAGGAGATGGAGAATATAGATAGATGGGAAGGGAAGGAAAGACAGGAAAAGTAGATAGATTTGAGAAGGAACCAGAAAATGGAAGAAAGATGAATGTGAAAAATTAGTGCCAAAAAATGATGTAGGGCAGAAGTGAAGAAGAAAAGAAACAGCAAATGGACAAGGAGGCCCTGGAAACACAGACAAAGGGAAGTGCAACCAGAGACTGGGAACAAGATGATCAGAAAAATAAAATCACCAGACAGCAAAGGTAGGAAAATGATTTTATTTTCAATTTGGTGATTAAAATATGTCAATTTTGAGAATTTACATCTGCTTGGCATCATAAGGTTTTGTTTCTCTACATTAGTATGTTTACTTTGTTGTCCTATATTTGAAGAAGGGCTACTGTGTTCTGCATAAGTGACTATGGCCAAGTGTTCTGGTAGGAAGAGGTGTCGAGAAGCGTTGTTGGTATCGTGGCACCAAGTAGGAAGATATTTGTCGGCTCTCCTTCAGCCCTTTTAGATCCAAAACAGCCCCAACTTGAAAATTAATGAGGACCACTGGCCTAAACAAAACCAGTTATAGATAAGACTGTGTTTTATGTGGTCCAATTTCTCTGGTTAATTTAGGCAATTAAATGCCAGATATTGTATAAGTGCCAATTCTGCCCCTGGACTGCCCACAAAATAGCCTGTTTTCAGTTTAGTGGTTAGTGTTGATATTTAGTGGCACTAACCAGTTATGTGCCAGTGAATATCAGTGAATAACCCTGCACAAGCAATGCAACCAGCCGGGACCCTCTTTTGCCCCATTAAATCACTTTGAATATCAATCATGACTGATATTTGAACATGATGTCTCCTATGCCTATAACCTGCAAGCGTCAGAGAAACATCTGAGGACAGCTGAGGCAATTTCCAGGGCAACTAATAGAAAAGCATTTCCCTTACTCAGGCCCATGAGCATTTTGTCAAAAGTTGACAGCAAAAGGGATTCCATAGTGAAAATATTGGGGGAAAGGCTGAAACCTCAGCCAAGTAGTCATGCAGCTGACTCAGAACAGATTGTTCAGTTAACTTCTTTACAAAGAGGAGGTTCAAAATTGGATTGACACAAAAAGAAAAAGGGCCTAGAATCAAGAGCAGAAGAGGAAGCTTTGGAGTCAAGAAATAAGCTGGTATTTTGGGTAATGCAGCTGTCTAAAATAAATAACCCAGGGGGATTAATGAACAGTATGGAATTGTTTGGCAGGCCTACTCCAACGTGTACAGATGTGAGTAAATCCAGTGGGAAGACAGTGAACTGATTTGCTGAAACCTTGCAAATGAACTCTGAGAGAGATCTACGGCTCAATTCTGCTTGGTGGCAAGTCACCCTGAACAAATTAAATTTACCCTGGCTGTGCCAGCAAATCCCAATATCATTCTAATAACAACCAGTTCACAACAAAATGTCTAAGGTCTAAGGGAGAAGTAAAGAAAACTAACAATACTGAATACAGCCAGAAAAGAGAGCAAGAGAAGCTTTGTGGGAGTTTTAATTTGCATTACGTGGGGAGGATATGCTGTCAGATTTAACATAGTAACATAGTAGATGATGGCAGAAAAAGACCTGCACGGTCCATCCAGTCTGCCCAACAAGATAACTCATATTTGCTGCTTTTTGTGTATACCCTACTTTGATTTGTACCTGTGCTCTTCAGGGCACAGACCGTATAAGTCTGCCCCGCACTATCCCCGTCTCCCAACCACCAGCCCCACCTCCCAACCACCGGCTCTGGCACAGGCACAGACCGTATAAATCTGCCCAGCACTATCCTCACCCAGGGCCGTGCCTAGGGTCTCTGGCGCCCCCCTGCAGACTATCAGTTGGCGCCCCCCACCCCCCCCCCCCCCCCCCCACCCCCCCCCCGTCTAGCATAAAATGCTATAAATAAGTAAAGAAATATAAACTTTTAACATTGAGCACCTGATTATCAAAGGGGCCATATTCCAAACACTATAATGAAAATAAAATGATTTTTTTCTACCTTTGTTGTCTGGTGACTGTTTTTCTGATCAAGCTGGCCCAGTACCTGATTCTGCTGCTATTTATTTATTTATTTTAGTTACATTTGTACCCCGCACTTTCCCACTCATGGCCTACATAAAGAGGTGAAAAAAAAAATCCTTGGTGATCTCTCTATACAAATACAGCACCATCTCTTAACACCTGCAGATACAAAAAAACACAAACATTTCAATAGTCCATGGTTATGAGCTCTGTGGGCTCCTGCAAGGGGGGGAGGGGTTGCGGTTTGTTTGTGTGGATGGAAGCAAATAATACTAAAAACTCCCCGCCCCTCAGGAGGCATGTTGCAAACAAAAGACTCTACCCCAGGCCAGGAAGGATCTTGAGTCTTTACAGCAACCATTTAAAAAAGCGTTAATAAATCAGAAATCTGAGTCTTAGAGCAGAGCCCCTTCCTACCCGTGCTGCATAAACTTGCTGGGCTGGCAAAGCACGCCCTTGTCAGTGTGTGCATGGTGCTGCAGTTTTAACTCACCTTGTGGGTCTCAGCTTCACTTCTTTTTGTTGTCCACAACAGCAGGGACACAGTTTGTTACTCAGGTCCGTCCAGTCTGCGTGCAATCCACAGCTCCAACCGGTTGAAAACCGGGAAAACAACCAGGTCTCTTTTTTCCCTGGTCTGTGGCAAGTGCATTTCTTTTGGCCAGCTTTACACTCGCAGGGCTGCTCCAGCTGGATGTTCCTGACCAGATGGCGACCAGAAGCAGCCCTCTTCTCCTGCCCCTCGCTTCTGCCCTGCAGCTGCTTGTAAAAGAAACAGATTTCCTTCTCCTCGTCGTCTTCATCGGGCCTTGCTTCTCTCACTATGTCCCGCCCTCGCGGAAAGAGGAAGTTACCTCAGAGGAGGGCGGGACATAGTGAGAGACGCAAGGCCCGACGAAGACGAGGAGGAGAAGGAAATTTGTTTCTTTTACAAGCAGCTGCAGGGCAGAAGCGAGGCACTCCCTGCAATGCTGCTTCACCGATTTTTCTTTAACAGCGGGAGCGGAGCACAGCACCCCCCCCCCCCCCCCCAGTGACACCCGGGGCGGACCGCTCCGACTTTGGTATGCCACTGAAGGCAGGGCTGCTATAGGGGTCCGGAGGTAAACGGCGAGGGTAAGCATGGCACGGCGGCGCCCTCTAGAGGTCGGCGCCCTCCTGCCATGCTTACCTCGCTTACCAGGTTGGCACGGCCCTGGGTCCTCACCTCCCCACCACCAGCCCTGCCTCCCAAGGAGATGACTCGCTCTTGGGTCTTATCTTTCTCTTCTCCAAGCTTTCACACACCAAAGATTTGTAAGAAAGGCTAGCCCCTTAATTCTATAATCCTGCATGCACATTTTCACATTTGAAGGAGCATTTTCGAAAGGACGACCAAGTCAGAATTGGGACGTCATGGTTCATTACATCAAAAAAAATGGTCCATCTCACAGACATTTTGAATAGGAAATATATCAGGGCAGGGCCACCAAGAGGGAGAGCAGGGGGCAAAATTTCCCAGGCACAGCCACCAAGGAGGACCTGGCGCCAGGCCTTCAGAGGGCACCAACAATCACTGCGAACAAAGGAACAAAACTTTTTACCACCCCGAAGGATGCTGTATTGGAGAAACAGGCCAGATGCTTAAGACAAGATTCAATTTACATAGACATCACATGAGCAATACTGGTGCCAGTAGGGTTCCCACCCCTGTTGGTCAGCATTTTACAGGACCAGGACACTGTACCAGTGACGTCACAGTGAGAATCCTGAAAGGTAACTTTAAAACCATACAAGAACGTAAGACCTTTGAAGTCAGAATGATTGAATATTTTAACACCCAACAGAAAGGACTTAACAAGGATCTGGGGTTCCTAGCCCATTATAAACCATAAAGCTGTATTTCTCTCCACCCCTCACCTATCCACACCCATCCTGTTAGAATATCAATGATATGCTTTGATGTCCCCATGCATACCTCCTACCCACCCCCATCCTTCCACCCTGTCAGACTGTCATAGTAATGCTTGAGTGTTTTCACTTATATACACTGTCAGCTAGCACATTTGCTTATTTCCGATCTGACGAAGAAGGGCAACCTTCGAAAGCTAATCAAGAAATGTATTAAGTTATGTCCAATAAAAAAGGTATCATCTTATTTTCTTTTCCATGTTTTATTTTGTTTGATTTCTATTGATAACCTTAAGAGAGGACTAACACGGCTACCACACTCCTCTACTTGCCTCCTTAGTAAGCCATTCCCAGCTACTAGCTACCTTGGGCATGAAGAAAAGGTTCTAGTTCTCCAGCCACCTCATGGACAGGTGGAAGAATCTTCATCTAAGTTTAAACAGCAATCAAATATGCAGGAAGAGGGTACAGGCTCTTCATTCACCCCAGACCACTACAGCTATGTAAACTCCCAGCCCTCTCCACCCCCGCCACCAGTTGGTCTGAGCTTGGGCCCAATGCTGCATACACAGACTATAGAGCTTGCCCTGATCTCCTCACCCAAGCTTTGGAAGGAGGCACCTGACCAGTGCTATAGAAATACAGCTCCTCCAGTACACTCCAGTGCAGAGCTGGATCTCAACGTAGGACTCATACTCCCTTCTCGCTTCTTTTTAACTTGTTGCTATTATAAACCACTTTGATCTGCGAGTCAGTGATGGGTGGTATATTAAATCAAGATAACCTATTCTAACCCAATGACGGAAGAATACATCCTCTATATCAGGTGCTCCTGCTGGAGCAAAATGCACCTAAAATCCAACCAAAGTGGTCCTGGAGTCATTACTTTACCAAAAGTTAAGCTGCTGTCATGCACCATCACCATCATTCATGGGGGCTGATGCTGGAGGGCAGGGTGGGAAGCGACATGCCAAATGCTTTTTTGGGACAGAAAACAATATGAGATCAATATTCAGCGAGCAGCGGTGAGTGTATTTTAAGCCGCTGACGGTGTTATTCCTGATATTCAATGCCAGTCCACGTCCAGGCACCGGTATTGAATATCCAGGTTTATACAGCTGGCTATCTTTTATGCGATTAAGTGCAATATTCAGCACTTAACTGTGTAAGCAACACCACATAAAGATAGAACAAACTTTTACATGGTCCGATTTGACCACTAAACTTATGAGATTACGTGCTGATTGAATATCAGCACTTAACCGCGTAAATGCTGACTCTGCTCCCGGACTGCCCACAAAATAGCCAGCTTTAAGTTTAGCGGTCACTAACTGATTAAGTGCCACTTAATATCAGCAGATAGATTTAACCAGCCAGGAGCCATTTCTGACTGGTTAAATCACTTTGAATATCCATCCTTCTCTTTTTTTCTTTCATTATTAACTCCATCTCAAACATACACACACCCCTGCAAATTACCACTGCTCTTAAGCTACAGATCCACACTGCATCAGAAAATGCATTGATCTGAACATCCATTCGAATGATTTTAATTGAAGAACAGCTTGGCTCCTCCAGGGAACACACACAAACACCACATCATATCACGAAGAATTTTGACTCTGCTGCCTCACCAAGAAGGAAAGGAACTCACAAATAGTTCACTGGCTCAGAAAGGATAACACTTTTTTTTCCCCTTTATTCTCCTCTCTCTGTAAAATAATTGGTATTATTAAGTGCAGCTTGTGCATGTGCTGGGATTTTGAAGTGGATTGCTCATGCCCCAAGGCAGGGTTCATTGCCAGACAGCATTTGTCACTCCCCCTCTCCACTGAAATTGAAACCAGTTGCTGTGTTTTTTTGAGAGGCATGGGGAGGGGGGGGGGGGGGGGAGGGGGCGAGGAAGAGAAGACGTATACTTGTGCCTGCTTAGAAGTGTAACAAGTTTCTATCTGAATCAGTTACTTATATGAAACATAAACCAGAGCTGGAAAAACAGAATGTTGGAATCTTTGTTTAATAGATTTTGCTGATGCTAAAACAGAAGTGCAAACTGCATAATTCCTGTACGGCCCTCTGCCACCCCTTCTGGTTGTTAAGGGAGAGAGAATTGTGCACTAGGGGCCTGATGCTCAGAAGTAAATACGGGCGCTAGAGGCCATTACTGCCAGACTAGCACCTGCGTTTACCAGAGACCCTTACCACAGGAAAGAAGGGGCTCACGAAGGAACAGCGCAAATAGGATGCTAATGTGGTCAAAAGGATGCAAATAAGGACATTTCCTATTCCCTCTCGATGCTCAGTCAACAGCGCAGCAAATAAGGGCACCCTACACCAGTTCGGAGCTGGCCTTAGGGTGTCCACACAGGCTGGAAAAAGGCAACTCACGGCCCTGTATCTTCGGTGGCAGCTGCTCCCTCCGCACAGCACAGCCCTCTCTCTTCCTGGTCGCCAGGCTCTTCCTCCACTGCTCACTCTCACATAGAAAAAGGCAACTCGAAGCCCCAGATTGCTAAGGACACTTTGGTGGCAGCTGCTCCCTCTGCACAGCACAGTCTTCCCGCTGCCAGGCTTTTCCTGCACTGCCCACTCTCACATGCCCTCCCCTGGGCACATTTCCAATTCGGGGATCGCTTGCTGGCGGAGCCCAGTCTCCCCTCACTACTCATACAAGGAGGGTCTTTCTGCAACATGAGCCCTGCCCTAAGCGGAGAAGAGAGGAGGGACTAGATCCTCTCACTGCCAGGCTTCATTTCAAAATCTGTGCAAACCTTGCTTTAAGGTGAACAGATGGTAATGGGAGTTACAGATTTGGGAAGTCTTGCTATTTGGGAAGGCCAGTGGAGAACCACAAATGCCTTCACACAGGTGCTGTGCGCATGTGCTGGGCAAGTCCACACCCCTCCCTCTTACTTCCCAATGCTCAGCACTAACAGCGTACATAAAATTTGCATACCATTAGCGCGAGCATTGGGAAGCTCTTTTTCAGTGCTGTAACAGCGGTATTTTACAGCGCCTGAGTTTCGAGCATGCTCCCCTGGAAGACAAAGAGGCGGGTGTATCAGGACACCACTGGCATTGTGTGGTATGTCCTGTCCTCCCCAACAGAGGTCAGGGGTAGACAACACATACCACTGAGTGGAGAATGAAAACTAGTGCCAGAACCAGAGAGAGTTTCTATGTGCTTATATTATAAAGCACATGCAGGGAAAACCAAGACAATTGCAAATGCTTTATACCTTCATTTAAAATATATATATATATTCACACCCCCTCTTCTAATCTCCACCCCAACCCCCGTTCTCTTAGTAATATCTGTAGCAAGGCTGTCTGGGTGTCCTACTGTATTTTTCAAAAGAGAAAAATTCTGGAGCCTGCTCCTAACCTCCATAGAGAGTAAGAAGACATAATGGAGGATGGCTTTGATGTCTGTCACTACCCAGCTGCAGTTCCCATCTTGAGTTTTGGATGGAACTGCCTATAAAGAGCGCTGTTAGACTTTTTAGGGGCTAAGGAGCTGCCTCTTCTCATTGCTGCTTAGACCTTGTACAGAAGATGGAAGTTTCCCAGGCCAGCTTGGCCTAACTGGGTGAAGAGGAGTGATAGGAATGCAGACCTAGAGGAGGTCTGGCAGTAAAATTCCTCTGTGAACAGTGAGAGGAAGCAGTAGAAGTCCACTGAGGCTTAGAGCTAGAGCCTCCAAATGGATTTAATCTTCAAGCAGTAAATTATTCCTTGAGAGGTTGGTGGGACCTAGAGGGTTCAACCAGTTTAACATCTTAAGAAGGTTAGACTGCAATATGAAGGACCAAATTCCTATGCATCCCAAGACAACAACAGTAAAGAAATAGTTGAGTGGTTCGCTGTTTTTGTCTATTGGAGCATGAAGTTATTTTCCCTGGTGCCTTTCCTCAAGGGGATCTGCATACATTTTGCATATGAATATGGGATTTTCTATAGAAGGTCCATACCATAGACTCCAGTGCTTAAAACCAAGTACCATGTGTGCTGCTGACAGTGGTGTAGCTACAGGGGCGGGGGGGGTGGGGGTGGAGGAGGGCTGAGGTCCCTGGCCCTCTCCTCATTTTGGCCTCAGGCCCCCTCCAGAACTGCAACACCCATTTATCTTTGTTTGTGGGGATGTTGAGGCCGCTCTTCTATTCCTCACGTTTGCTTCCTTCCTGCAATGAGCATACCAGGATTTCTCGTGGAATTAGAAAAGGTACAGAGAAGGGTGACGAAAATGATAAAGGGTATGGGACAACTTCCCTATGAGGAAAGGCTAAAGCAACTAGGGCTCTTCAGCTCGGAAAAGAGATGGCTGAGCAGATATCTCATAGAGATCTATACAATACTGAATGGAGTAGAAAGCATGGTTGCATACCTGTAACGGGTATTCTCCATGGGTAACAGGATAATGCAGACACACTGGTAGCCTCCTCCTCCGTGAGCTGCCTGCCCAGATATACTCTCCCAGCTGAAACATGATTGGATTTTAGTTGACCAATCAGGAGCAAGTATGTGCTTCCCGCTCTGCACTTCAACTACTTCTCTTTAGTTGATGGATGAAGACTGAAAAGTAAAAGGTTAGAAGAAAATGCAATAACGTAAAAAACAGAAAACAATGAGTTCCTAACAGAAACTGCATTTATTATAAGCAGTAAGTATTTTTTTTTAATATTAGTCATAAACAGAGAAAAACAACTCATGTTGAGGGGATGGAGGGAGGGATGGTGTGTCTGCAGTATCCTATTATCCACAGAGAACATCTGTTACAGGTAAGAAACCATGCTTTCTCCATGGAGCAGGATGATGCAGATACGCTGGTGATTCTTTAGTTGAGGGTTGCTGTGTAATATCGTCTCTATGGAGAAACCCAAAAGAATCATCATGGGTAGAAGAAATATTAAGAGAACAAGTGCTTTAGAACAGTGTGTCCAAATGTCACGTCTCTGCAGGAAGCTTGATCTACACAGTAATGCTATGCGAAAATATGTGGTGTAGTCCATATGCCTGCCTTGTAGGTGTCCAGAAACGGAAAGCTGTAGATGTAGCTATTGAATAAACAGAATGAGCATAGATGTTGGGTTGTACTGGCTGAATCTGTTGATGATTGCAGAAAGATATACAGTCTGCAATCCAGTTGGACAAAGTCTGTTTGATTACTGAGGTGCACATGGGTCACATGTCTGCATCCACAGTGATGGTCTCCACAGCTTGCCAGTGAGTCAAGACCTAATTTTGGACTCCATACTTTCTATTCTTTTTGCTCTCTTCTCTCTGTCTACTTATTTGATTACTTATTTGTGATTGAGCTGTCTCAGATCAAGGATAGGACAGAGCCCACCTTACTTTTTGCAAATCAGGAAATAGCAGGAGTAAAGTCCGCTGAAGTACTGACAGCAGGTTACTGGTTTAATGGAAGCTGCTTCCAGAAGAACTTTAATCTCCTGCTGGTATGTTGGTGACTGGCGTGGAACAAGATGGTGTAACAAAGGGAAAAAAATGGAGTAATAGCTTTGAAATTTAGTTTGTAACTGTATCGGATGATATCCAGAACCTACTGGTCCATAGTGATTTTGAGCCAATTGGGAAGAAAATGAGCTAGACAGCCCCCTAAAGAGAGAGTGTCTAAAGCTAGGATTGGGCTTTGGAAGGGTAATAGTTAAAGCTGGTTGTGATTTTCTTTCATGAGGTATGGAATATTGATAAGACGTCTGGAATATGGGTGATAACATCTGCAGTATGTAGGCTGATACTGATAATTTTTGCATGACAAAGATAAGTTCCACCTTTTAAAAGATGAGTTGGAATCTGAACAAGGATTAGATAGCTCATTAAAAGTTGATCTGTCATCTTTAACTTGGGATACTGCGTCCTTCATTTTGTCTCCAAACAAATTGTCTCCCAGACATGGGGCATCCGCTAATCTGTCATGAAGATCATCTCATAGTCATGAAGCTCTAAACCAGTCTATGCGTCGTGCTTTGATGGAAACAGCCCCCTGTCGAGCAGTGGTTTCATAAAGATTGTGTTTGTGATTGAATGAAAAGCGATTCCCTCTAAAGTTGATGAAAAATGGATGGCTGTTTTGGCAAGTGAGAAGTGACTATTTCCAAGGTATAATAAAGTTTAGAGTGCTGATTAACTGGTGCACAGCAATTCTTGATGTAAACATTGCACCTGCAAAGTTTCCGTCCCACTGCATCTAGAGATTTTGAGTCTTTCCCAGGAGGGAACTGAGGATTATATCTCATGGACTTAAGACTTATTTATTACAACCTCAAAGACTATGGAATGATGTGGGAGCTGGGTCTTTTCATGACCTGGTGAAAGCTGCATGTTATATTTAGCGTCTAGATCAGTGGTTTCCAAACCTGGTCCTGGAGGCAACCCAGCCAGTCAGGTTTTTAGGATACCCACAATAAATATTCATGAGAAAGATTTGCATGCACTGCCTCCACTGCAAGTAAATCTTTCTCATGCATATTCATTGTGGATATCCTGAAAACCTGACTGGCTGGGGTGTCTCTAGGACCAGGTTTGGGAACTATTGGTCTAGATGTTTTGAAGTTAGTTGCTGGGTATAAGGTTTTTTGCCATATTTTAGTTTGCAGTCCCTGCAGAATAGAGTGAATAGGAACTTCAACTGGGCCCGAGGGAGAGTCAATGGATGTTAAGATACTCTGAAAGTCCTTTTTATTTATACTGCCTACTTGTGCTTCCAATGCTAAGTCTTTCAAAAATTTTTGAATAAATTTATCATAGCTAATGTCCTCAGGGATACTGGTTTTTGCTGAGTCTGTAGGCATGTCTTCAGTTGAAGCAGTAGGCTGAACAGTTGAAGTAAGGTCTGTTGGTGTATTTTATTTATTTATTTGACAGCACTTATATCCCACAATTTCCCACCGCTGGCAGGCTCAATGTGGCTTACAACAGTTAGATAAAAAAACAGGTGAATACAATAAATGGAAAGCAATAAGTAGGGTGAAGGGCTAAGGGTAAAGAAATGGGTCAGTCCATTAGAGCAGTGTCCTGCAGTCAGTGAGGCAGGGCAGGATCTTTAGGGTACGCTTGCCCAAATAAGAAGAATAGATCTCTATAGGATCAGATGGAGATGAATGCCATTGCTGAGAAGAAAGAGCTGGACTGATCGGTCTCATTGAAGGAGCTGGCAAGGGCAACGGTGTGTGAGGAGCTGGTAGAGGAACTGCCAAATGAAATGGCAGTATAAAGTAAGGCTGAGGTTTCTGCTGCTGAAGCATATGCTGAAATAATTGTAACAACAACGAGGCAGCATCATGTGTCAGCGCGGTTTGAGGATATATGTGTGGAGCCTATGGACTAGAAAGCGGAACCACTTGCACAGGAACAGTCACTTCAGGTTCCACACCTGACTGACACTGAGGTGAGGCAATATGCTTGGTTTTACTCACCTTTTTTCATTTCTTCTGAGGGGCAACTGAGGTAGAATTTCCTTTTGAGCTGATTGTGGCAAAGGCATTGAGTCTCTGGAGCACTTACACAAACCTGCCTTGGCTTGTGATTGTTTTAGTGCTTTTGTCGGTGCCGCCACCATTATTGGGGAGTGCTGGGACTGCTTAGCATCCTTTCCCATTGTAGTTGTCACCACTGCCAATGGTAATGATGAGAGAGACCGCTGAGGGGCAATAGCGGTGGTGCCAGGACACTTTGGTACTAGCTTTCTGCTTTCCCCTTTCTTTTAATTCTCATGCCAGGGTACTGTGTCCATTTGTCAAATTTCTTTCTCCTCCTGTCTTCTTCACCTCCTCCACTACATCCATATCTAACATTATTTTTTTCCTCTCAGCGGTCTTCCATTTATTTTTCTCCCTCTCTTCATTCATTCTTACTATACAGTCTTCAATTTCCCTCTTTTTACTGCTCCTATCTGCAGCTTTCCATCTCTTTTTTCTCATCCTGGGCCACCCATTCCCCTTCCTCATATTCTCAGTCTTTCACTAACTCTATTTTCTCCCCCTTCCATCCAGCATGTCCCTCTCTTTCTTTCTTTCCTCCCATCCACCCAATGTGCTCCCCATTTCCATCCAGCATCTCCCCCTCTCTCTCCCCCCCTTCCATGTCCCCTATCTCTCTCCCAACCAGTGCCTCCTCTCTTTCACTTTCCATCCTTCCATCCAGTGTGTCCTCTCTTTCTCTCCTCATCCTTCCATCCAGTGTCTCCCCACTTTCTCTCCCCATCCATCCAGCATCTCCCCTTTTTCTCTCCCTATCCAGCATCCTGTCTCTCTCTCCCCCATCCTTCCATTAGAGACTGACCAAATTTCAGTTTTGGCAAGAAACTGGCCCAAAATATGTGTTTGGCAGTGTTTCAGTTTTGGCAAAAATGCCTGTGCATTTTTGGCTGGAACTGAAACCATGTGAAGTCTCCACTCCCTCCCTTCTCCCTTTGACGAAAAAGAGCCCCCACCCAGACCCACTCGCTGGCAGCAGCCCCCTCCCAAACCCAACCCTCAGCAGCAGCCCCCCAGTGGCAGTCCCCTCATGAATACCCCACTCCCAGTGGCAGCCCCCTCCTGGACTTACTATGTCGTTGGTGGGTAGTGGGTGAAGGAGCAATCTCCACTTGCTCCTGCACACAGCCATCTCCTCTTTCAAAATGGCTGCCACAACCTCTAGCAGCTGTCTCCTGAGATTGCTGCTGGAAGCCATTTTGAATGAGGAGCCAACTGTGCGCACGAACGAGTGGAAATTGCTCCTGCATCCACTACCCACCAATGACATGGTAGGCCCAGGAAAGGGCTGCCACTGGTGGGGGAGGATTCACAAGGGGGCTGCCACAGAAGGCTGAGTTTGAGAGAGGGCTGCTGCTGGCAGTTGGGTCCAGGAGGGGGGCTCTTTTGGTCAGATGAGGGGGCAGGGCCAGTTTTGTTTTCATCTTTGATTTCAGCCAAAACCAAGCGGCCAATTTCAGTCACAGATTTGGTTCTGGCAGAAACTGAAGATTCTGGTTTCAGTCAGGCTCTACCTTCCATCCAGCAACTCCCCTCTTTCTTTCCAGAATCTGTTCACTCTGTCTCTGTTTCATCAAACATGTACCCTCTCTCTCTCCCCATCCTTCTATCCAGTGTCTTCCCTCTTTCTCTCCCCATCCTTCTATCCAGCATCTTCTCTTTCTATCACCTTTCCATTCAGTGTCCCCCCTATTTCTCTCCCCATTTTCTCTCTCTCTTTTTCTCTGCTGTCTTCCATCCAGTCTCCCCTCATTTCCTCTCTCTCTCTCTCTCTCTCTCTCTCTCTCTCTCTCTCTCTCTCTCTCTCCATCTGGTGTATTTTCACTTTCTTCCTGAGTTAGCTTTGGCATCTTCTGTTCCCTGCTGCTTCTTCTGACCAGCAACAACAGAAGCAAAACAACAAGAAGCAGGTGCGGGGCTGCAGTGTTCAAGCATGCTTTTGGTTCTTATGGTCCTCTGCCCCTTCTGATGTCAAGGTTCTGTTTTGGGGCAGGGAACCAGCAGAGCCGACAGTGTGCACCTCTTTCTTGTTGTTTTGCCGCTGCTGGTCAGAAAAAGCAGAAGCAGTGGCAGCAGGAGGGAGGCGGGGAAGTGTGCACTCTTTGCAGACCAGCAAAAATCTTTTGGGGAGACCGGCACCCTTCCAAAGACCGGCAGTTGGGGAATTCCGGTTTATGAAATACGCACGTATGCATGTACTTCATTTGAGTGCATGACATGTTAGCTGCAATACTACCGATGTTGTAAACTATCTTATAAAGACATAGAGGTGCTTATGTATCTTTATGAAACAGTTCTAAAATAGGTGCCTACTAAGCCTTCACACATACATGACCTGTAATAAATTTATCCTCTAAGTAAGGGGACAATTCTATTATATAGGCGCAAACATTTGTGTTTGTATTACACACATAAATGTTTAGAAAGCTAACATATTCACACGACTGCGTATATTTACAAGAGGGGTTACAAAGGGGTGAAACTAGGGTGGAGTGTGGGTGAGGCTCACACTTATACACAAAACGTACACACTACTATAAGTTACACAGGTATCTTTGGCATTTAGATGGGAGCATTTACACCAGTTCTATGGCTGGCGTAAGTACTGACACCTAAATTGCATAGACAGGTGTATACTTTGTTAGGTTAGTATTCTATAATACCTATCAGGAGCTGTTTGGGCATCTAATTGTAGACACCATGTTAAAGAATTGCCCTTTCAATTCATTTCAAGAAGTGGCTCATTTTCTGCACACATGCCATCTCCTCCTTGGCCTCTATTCCACACTAATGGATGAGACACTGGTGCTTCCTTGTCCATCATTTATTCTTGCCTGTACAATGGGAAGGAGAATCACAGCTTGAAAACACTTCTCTACCAGTGAAATGAGAAATGAAAATATTCTCTGTTACTTGCTGCATTGGAAAGTAGTCAGCGAAGAATGTGACGGATCGAGTGGAGGAAGTAAAACTACTTTGCGGCAAGTGGAAAGACTTGCCTATAAATTTTATGGGCCGGATTGCTTTGGTTAAGATGGTAATGCTGCCTAAATTAACATACCCCTTACAAATGCTTCCTCTATGGGTACGAAGGAAGGAGGATAGTCTGTATAGAAGTGTGATAAGCACTTTTATTTGGCGGGCGAAACGTCCACGGATCTCCTTTGTGAAACTCACTCATACTCGCAAACAGGGAGGTCTAAAGTTACCAGATTTAAGGACATATAATGTGGCAGCGCTACTGCGGTGGATTCATGAACTGCAGTCGGGAGAGAGTTTCTATGCCGCTATGGGTTTCTGGGAGAGTTGGTGTGGCCAGAATGATCCATTCGCAGTATTAGAGTCGTGGGCAGTGAAAGGAGCCAAAAAGATAGTGAATAACCCATATGTGGCAGCGCTGCAGCTGGCCTGGAGATGGTGGAGGGGGCATGGTGGTACAGTGCGAGGAGCTAGCCCATTCCTACCACTAACGGGCAACATGGCCTTCCCGGCGGGTCAAGGAGTATCAGTATTTAGTGAATGGCGCGAAAAGGGTTGTAGATTTATAGGGCAATTTAGGAAATCGGGAGAGGAGGCTTTCCCAACGTTTGCCGAAGTTAGGGATGAATTACAACTACCTGGTTCGCAATTTTTTGCATACCTTCAAATTAGAGATTATGTGCTGAGTGTGGAACGCAGGAGTCGGGAACGGGTGTATTTCACGCAGTTAGACAAAATGTTTTTGCAAATTCCGCCAAAACTCAATAGACTGTCACAATGGTGCCAATTAATCCGGGAATCCCAGGATGCGCAACATATCCCGCAGTTAGCAGAGCTTTGGAGTAGGGACACAGGCGAGGAGATATCTGTGAAACGCTTGGGCGCAGTCTTTGGGGGATTAGGCAAGATTACCCCAAATGCAGCCTTACAGGACATACAATATAGGATTTTATATAGGGTACACATCACTAAAGAGAGAGGCAAGATCATGGGGATGTGGGAGGATGATACTTGCAATAAATGTGGGAAGAGTGTGGGAGCCTTTTTGCACTCATTTATGGAGTGCTCGAGCCTGCATAAGCTATGGGTAGGTGCGCTGGAAGTAATTGAACAGACGTTGCAGCGCGAAATGGAGTGGAAGTATTCAGCTATTCTGATGGGCTGTGGGGAGTCTCTTAGACAGCAAGGACTGGGTGCAGCTCAATGTAAGTTTGTTTTGTTGGCTGCATTATTAGTGAGGAAATGCATTTTACAAGCCTGGGTTGAAACTTCACCCCCATCTTTGGATCGGTGGAAGGCTTATATGAAGGAAATGGCCCAATGGGTGTATATGACACTAAAATTTACAACAGTGCTCAGCAATCGCCAGTATAAAGATATATGGGGGAGAGCGCGGGACCTGCTCTTGGCACCAGACCCTGATTTGCAAAGTAATGGATAGCCAGATAGGGGAGGAGGAGGGAGGGTAAACGGGGTAAGGGGATAGAGGGAGGGGGGAGTTTCATTTATAAGGAAAGGGGTCAATAAGGGGGGGAGAAAAACACATGAGGACCAAAGCATACGTTTGTGGGTGCATAATCTGTAATGTTTTGGTTGTAATGTACAGAGTGACGTTGAGCTGCAGGTGGCAGCAGATGTTTGTATATGTCTTCATGTTGCAATAAAGAAATTTAAAAAAAGAAAAGAAAAAGGAAAGTAGTCAGCAGTATCTTGAATGGAAGACCCCCTTCCCACTCCTCACATAGCTATTTTTGGAGTCAGAACTGAAGATAGTTGGAAAATATATTATTATTATTATATAGCAAATTTTTGTCAAAACTGTTGGGCTGTTTTTGGGCTACTTTTGGGTACGAATCATGCTGAAAAAGTTTTGGCCACTTAGCAACACCGCACGTTCAGTTGGGAGCTGAGGTTGGTGAGGGAAGGTTGTTGTTGGGAGGACAGGCATAGTAAGGAATTCTCTTAAGCTTTAAAGAGGTTTAGATAACTGAACTTTGAGGAAAATTGGTTTCTGAGTATTTTTTAAAGTATTGGTAATAACTGGCAAATTTTAGGAGTGTTTTGGAATATTTTACTGAGGCAAGGCTGATCCTTTGAGAAAGGCTATATGTGGCTTTGAGTGGGAAAGATTCTGGTTTCATTCTTGCCTTAAAGGCTGGGTTTAGAAGTAGCTAGCAGAAGGTTTTCCAAAGTGTAATGGGTTGTAAGAACAGGCCCTGGTTCTGAAGGGATACGTGTGAATTTGCTCTACTACTGAAAAAGATGTGAGCAAAATCCAAATAAATAAACTATTCAAAGTTGTCAAAACACATGCAGAATGTGAAAAATTGCAAGAAGACCTTAGGAAACTGGAAGACTGAGCATCCAAATGGCAGATGAAATTTAATGTGGACAAATGCAAAGTGGTGCACATCAGGAAGAATAATCGGAACCATAGTTACCTGATGCTAGGGTCCACCTTAAGAGTCAGCACTCAAGAAAAAAATCTAGGTGTCATCATAGACAATATGCTGAAATCTGACATATGTGTGGCAGTGGCCAAAAAAGCAATCAGGATGCTAGGAATTATTAGGAAAGGGATGCAAAATTAGACCAAGGGCCGTATTTACTAAACCACGTTATAAGCGCGTTAGTGTCTTTAATGCACATTAACCATGTACGCATGTTAACCGTGTGTGTGCTACAATATCCCTACAGGTGCCTACACGGTTAGCTTGAACACTAATTGTAGGCAAGTTAAAAATGCTAACGCTCCTTAGTAAACAGGGCCCCAAAAATATTATAATGTCTCTGTTTCGCTCCATGGTGCGACCTCACCTTGAGTATTGTGTTCAATTCTGGTTACCAAATCTTAAAAAAAGATATAGTGGAATTAGAAAACGTTTAAAGAAGATCGAACAGAATGATAAAGGAGATGGAACTCCTCCCACATAAGGAAAGGCTAAAGAGGTTAGGGTTCTTCAGCTTGGAAAAGAGATGGCTGAGGGGGAATATGATTTAAGTCTACAAATTCCTGAGTGGTGTAGAATGGGTAAAAGTGAATCGATTTTTCACTCATTCAGAAAGTACAAAGACTAGAGGACACTTTTAAAGCAAATAAGAGGAAATATTTTTTCACTCAAAGAATAGTTAAGCTCCGGAACTCGCTGCCGGAGGATGTAGTAACAATGGTTAGCATATCTGTGTTTAAAAAAAGGTTTGGACAAGTTCCTGGAGGAAAAGTCCATAGTCTGTTATTGATATGAACATGGGGGAAGCCACTACTTGCCTGTTATGATTGGGGATTTGAGCCCTTGTGTCCCGACTGAGCACGGCGAAGATGGAGTGCCACCACGCTCGGTCAGGCAGCCAGACAACCCCAAGCTTCACCTGCACTTAGCCACTGTCCCCCAGGAGTTGAGCCCCTGGGTTACAACGGCCGGCAGGACTTCCGGAACCAGCGGGGTTGCGCGACCACTGACCAGACAAGCGGGAGCGCAGACACAGTCCTGGAGCAAGAAGTCAGCGATGCAGCAAAAACAGAAAACAGTCCAAAGTCTGGCCCGGCAGCAACACAGCATGAAGTCAAGAATCAGTCTGAGGGTCTGGGCAGGCAGCAACACAGCACGTGGTCAGTAAACAATCCGAGGTCAGGAACACAGGAAAACACTGGAACAGATGAAAACCACAACCTCTATACGAATAGAAGCCGAAGCCTGGAAGGACTGGAAACAGGGCTTTAAATAGTGTAGGAATTAGGCTCAACCATGTGCAGCTGTTCCAAGATGGTCGCCCCCATCAGAAGAGATGCTCTTCACCCAAATATGGGCTTCCTTCCTGAAGCTGCTCAACTCCAAGATGGCTGCCACAAGCTGAGATGCCAACTCCAAGATGGCCGTCCTATCCTGGAGATACCACCTCCAAGATGACCGCCACATCCTCGAATGCCCATACCCTGCGCGAGCAGGCTGCACCTCTGGAGGAGTGTAGCAGAGCGTAACATTGCCTGGGATTGGAAGCATGGAATGTTGCTACTAATTGGGTTTGATACTAATTGGGTACTCGTGACCTGGATTGGCCACTGTTGGAAGCAGGGTACTGGGCTAGATGGACCTTTGGTCTGACCGAGTATGGCTATTGTTATGTCTGTTTTTACTAGGTGAAAAAATCTCAGCACCAATACAATGCCTGCTAGGGTATCCCTGTAACCAACTCTTCTAAATGCCACAATGATTATAATTTAGGACAAATTAGTACTCTAACCGATGAAAGGTTATTCCGTTATGATAGTTCAACAGTCAGGAGAGCATGAGGGCCCTTTTTACTAAGCCACACTGTAGGCATGCTAACATTTTGGCTCACACTAAAAATTAGCATGCGCTAACAACAGAGACACCCATAGGAATATAATGGGTGTCTCTATCGTTAACGCACGCTAAAAAGTTAGTGTGCCTACAGCACGGCTTAGTAAACAGGGCCCTGACTGTATATGGAGACGGGGCAGAAACAGAGGACAGAGCAAGAGAGTAGTGGCAGTAAGGAGAAAGAAAGAGAGAGAACGGTCAGCTAGAATGTGGGTGAGGAAGAGGGGAGAGTAAGGATGGAAACAGAGAGCAAGCAAAAAGAGGCAACAGGAGTGGGAAAAAGAGGGATAGTGAGGAGGAGAAAAATATGTGTGAGGTTGGGGACAGCAAGAAAAGGGGAGAATAAAAATAGGAAAGGGCTGAGCAAAGGGAGGAAGCAAGAATGGGAAGAGAAGAGAGAACAAGATGAGAGGAGGAAGAGAACAGATAGGGGGGTGAAGGGGAGAGAGAAGTCCAATGATGGCAGGAAATGGAGAAGAAAAAGACTCTGGGTTAGGGGGGAAAAGGAAGAAATTCAGGATGACAATGTAGGTGAAAGAGCAGTGAAAGGAGAGCAGTAAGAAAGAGGAGAAAGAAGGAAAAGTCAGAAGGGGCCAGAAATGGAAGAGGAAATATCTGCTCCTAAAAAAAAAAATAGACAAAGAAAGAAGAAGCAAAACTGAAATAGAAAACAAAATAATGGAACAGAGTCAAGGGCAGAGAATGAGATAAAACATTGAATCAGAAAGTCAAACCTGTGAGTCATCAAAGGTGGGAAAATAATTTTACAATTTGATGGAGAATATTAAGTAGAAAGTTGTTCCCATGGGGAGAGGTGAAAGAAGACACAAAGTCTGTGCAGTCCTGCCCCTTGCTCTTACCCTATTCCTCTTTATTAATCTCCCCAAAGAAAAGAAGCCATCTTTCAGCTATGGAAACCAACACAAAATACATAGGAGACAAAGAAGAAGCAATTAGAAAAAAATATTCCCTATATTCCTGAATCCTTAAAACAGAAGTGTCACCTGGTGAGCTTACATTTGATTGCAGACTTTAACTTCTGGCTGTGATATATCTCAGTATTTGAATTTCAGTTTCGATTTAAGTTACAGCACCAAAGCTGGCCCTGTGACAGAACAGTGGGTTTTTTTAAGCCTGTAAAACTGTATTTCTTCTAGTGGCCAGAAGGTGGTGCATGTTTTATGTTAAAGCTGTTATAGAAAAGTGAATGCTCCCTCTTTAGTTTCATAGGAAGTGAGCTACAGTACTGTGAGCAGTATACTTTTAAAACTTATTGTTCTGGACTCTGCTTGGTCCAGGAGCTCAATTTCATTTGGAATTTACTAGCTTTCTTCCCAGTTTCAGCCTGGAAGAAGTGAGAGAGAAAGCTCTTTGCTGAAGCCCTGTAAAAAACAGTTATATTTGATAACTGGTGAGCCACAATCCTGCTTATAATCGAAAGAGAAAAACGCCTATATTGCGACCCAAATCGAGAGATGGGCGTTTTTCTGGCAAAGGCACCCAAATTGGTATAATCGAAAGCTGATTTGGGGCGTTTCCAACTGCACTCCGTCGCGGAAACTAATAAAGTTGATGGGGGCGTGTCGGAGGCGGGACTGGGGCGTGGTTAGCAGCCGAGGAGAGATGGGCGTCTTTAGCTGATAATCGAAAAAAAAAAGGCGTTTTTACCACGATTTTGGGTCACTTTTTTTGGACCCTTTTTTTTCATGAACAAGTCCCAAAAAAGTGCCCCAACTGACCAGATGACCACTGGAGGGAATCGAGGATGACCTCGCTGGACTCCCCCAGTGGTCACTAACCCCCTCCCACCAAAAATAACCCACTTTTCAAACTTTTTTTCCAGCCTGTATGCCACCTTCAAATGCCGTACCCACCTCCATGACAGCAGAATATGTTCGATCCTCTCACAGCCTTTCCCTGGGTCAGATGTGGCTCTCGGGAGCACTACAGGGTCACATCAGCATTGCATTGTGGTGGGTGTAGGGTATTGGGCTCCGTGATTTCATTAGCTTGTGTTACAGTCTCACGATATTGGTAGTTGGTAGGCTCTTCTCCCATGGTGCTTTTTCCCCTGCCTACTGGGTCAGAGTGTGCCCTGTTGTGTTTCCGGTAGTCCATGAGGTAGTGGCCATTTTTGTTAGCCAGTTTTAGATCCCTTCCATGTGTTAGCCACATTAGAGAACTTAGTTCTTACCTTGAATGTGGCTGAAAGAGGGCATTGTACAGCATTCTGCCAGCTCTGACCTGCTAATCTCACTACCAGGGAGACTCGTTGCCAGTGGTGGGGCACAACCTCTGATCTGCAGTTAACTGTGAGTAAATGTGCTTATTCCAATAAAGGGCGTTTTCGGAGAGATTAGTCTTCAGGTGTTAACTGGTGTGCCAATGTTATACAGCAGTAACAAGTCCTAGAGGCCTGCGTGTATGCAGGTCCCTGGAGCACTTTTAGTGGGTACCGCAGTGCACTTCAGGCAGGCAGACCCAGGCCCATCCCCCTCCCACCTGTAACACTTGTGCTGGTAAATGGGAGGCCTCCAAAACCCACTGTACCCAGATGTAGGTGCCCCCTTCACCCCTAAGAGCTATGGTAGTGTTGTACATTTGTGGGTAGTGGGTTTTGGGGGAGGGGGGTTGGGAGCTCAGCACCCGTGGTAAGGGAGCTATGCATGTGGGAGCTTTTTCTGAAGTCCACCGCACTGACCTAGGGTGCCAAGTTGGTGTCCTGGCATATCAGGGGGGCGAGTGTACTACGAATCGTGGCCCCTCCCACGACCAAATGGCTCGGATTAGGATGTTTTTGAGCTGGGCGTTTTTAGTTTCCATTATCGCTAAAAAAAACAAACGCCCAGCTCAAAAAAATTTTGGGAAAATACGGTTCGGCCCGCCCCTTCACGGACCCGTTCTCGGAGATAAACACCCATGGAGATAGCCGTTTCCGTTCGATTATGCCCCTCCACATTTCCTGATCTTCCCAGGTACTTTTTAGAAAGTAAACAAATGTTTAGTTAGTTTTCTAATTGATCGATTTTTCTGTTACCCATTATTGTTTGCTGATTGCACATTTTTTGTCCACTGTTCAAGTTCTGACAATAAACATTTTCAGTTTGTTGACTCTGCCTGTCTGGACTGATAAAGAATCCTGGTGGTTTGTGTGTTGGGTCTGTGAGTGCTTTCTGGGAACTGTGGGATCACTGGGAGTGTGACCTCCAGTAAACTAGACATCACTAGGGATAATTTGAGAGCGGGAGCCCCGCCCAGAGGTGGTTGTGACCCAGTCGATGGGAGGAGTAAAAGTGGCAGGTGCAGGTGGACCTGAGCTGTGCAGGGGAGTGGCCGTGGAGTAACCCCAGGCGGGTGACTAGGCATTTCGTGACAGACCCAAAATCTTTTTTACCCAGTTTCCATTTGAGGTGAAAGGTTATTTTAATGTTCAACTATGTTTTCAGTGGAAGCTGAAAATGACCATGTGTTTTCAGTGGAAGCAGAAAATGTGTGATTTGTCCATTTGTTTCCTTTCTATCCAACCCCTCCCCCTGAACAGGAGTTGCTCCTCCTCCCAGACTCCCCTGAATGGCTCCCCTAGACCTATTGTAACCCTATCTGTTAAATTTTAAAAGATTACCTGGCTCCTTCTAGATCTGGTGTAGAGATAGTGAGTAGTGCAGTGAAACTGAGTGGTCTGTGTGCATGCGCTGAGTGTTCCGCATGCTGATGGAACTCTCAGGAGAGTGACAAACAGCTCAGGCTGACAGTTGGGAGGGAGCTCTGTTGGTGAGAACATGTTACTAGGGAAAGACTGGAAGAAAGTTGATGCTGGAGATCATCACCTGAAAGAAAAGGCGCCCACTGTTCAAGAGAGCCAGAGAGAGAAAACAAAGAGAGCAGCTAAGTGACTGAAACTATTTTAAAAAGTGTACATAAGAGAAAATAGTAAAGGAAACCTGAACAATAAGTGAGAGAGAACTAAAAGAAGAAAAAAAGAGTAGAGGAAAACTTACATGTTGGGATCCTTGGGGGTCTGAGGGACAGGAAAGGGGAAACTTTGAAGAGTCTGGTGTTTTGCGGAATTGAATGTACCTAAATGATTTATGTAACTAGTCTCTAGAAACATTGAGAGCATCCTCAGATAAGTATAAATATTAGTTACATAAATCATTGAGGGTGTAATCAGGGCAGGAGCGATGCCCCAGTCATGGCAGCCATTTTGAGAGCAGAGCCAGAATAGGTAGGAGTAATTGGAGATTGGTTCAACTACACCCAGGCCCTAGACCACCAGGGATTGTAATATAGTGTAAACCCCCTGGTGGCAGAGCAAGGTATTAAATGATGGTACCAAATATGTCACAGTGTTTCCCCAAAATGACTCAACACCAACCAGAGAGTTTAACAATAAAAAGAAAATATTTTTTATTAGTTGAATTATATTTAAATGCTAATGAAATTTTACCAACTTGCAAATTTAACATATGTATTTCAATTACAGGGTTTGCAATACAAATCAGTTTAATATTTATACTTATCTGAGGATGCTCTCAATGTTTCTAGAGACTAAACTGATTTGTATTGCAAACCCTGTAATTGAAATACATATGTTAAATTTGCAAGTTGGTAAAATTTCATTAGCATTTAAATATAATTCAACTAATAAAAAATATTTTCTTTTTATTGTTAAACTCTCTGGTTGGTGTTGAGTCATTTTGGGGAAACACTGTGACATATTTGGTACCATCATTTAATACCTTGCTCTGCCACCAGGGGGTTTACACTATATTACAATCCCTGGTGGTCTAGGGCCTGGGTGTAGTTGAACCAATCTCCAATTACTCCTACCTATTCTGGCTCTGCTCTCGAAATGGCTGCCATGACTGGGGCATCGCTCCTGCCCTGATTACACCCTCAGACCACCAGGGATTGTATG
The DNA here is from genome assembly GCF_901765095.1 of Microcaecilia unicolor. NCBI lineage: Eukaryota > Metazoa > Chordata > Amphibia > Gymnophiona > Siphonopidae > Microcaecilia > Microcaecilia unicolor. Next base: position 171,823,821 of record NC_044031.1, read on the forward strand.
GTAATCCTGGTGGTGGGAAGGGCTACTCTTTGTATTTTTTTTCTTTTGTGCTGCAATTGCAAGTATGAAATTATGATCTTGCACAATAGCTTTTATGATAAATAGAGTGCTCCAAATAAACGCTTTTGATACAAAATTTTAACAGATATTTAAGTCTGTAAATTTTGGATGATAAGCTCCTTAAGAATTAGCCTCTCTGTGGAGTTATGATGTCAGCGGTCATTCTGAGTGTGGCAAAAGGGGACATAGCCATGGGAGGGGCATAGATGAGTCAAGGCATTCTGAAAATTTGGGCGCAGTGTTACAGAATACTGGGGATGTGTGTCCAAGTTGCATTCTTTCAGCAGGTGTAAATCCTCACACCCGAAGTTAGGCGTGAGATTCAGTGCACTGCACTATTCTTTAAAGGGTGCTCAGCTGGGAGCATCCTTGATAGAGTAACGCTGAGTCAGTGGCGTAGCCAGACTGCCAATTTTGGATGGGCCTGAACCCAAAGTGGGTGGGCACAAAATTTTCTCTCTACCCCCCTCCCCCAGCAAAATTTAGTCACGCTAATCAGATGCATTTGTCACACAGGGTAAAGTGCTGCTTTTCAGTGCATCAGATTTCAGAAAATTTATTTAATAGCCTAACACCCTTTTCAATGAGCTTTCAGAGGCCAAAACCTCCTGCCTCAGGTCAGTATAATGCTGTTACGGTATCCTCGCCTGACCTAAGGAAGGAAGTATTGGTCTCTGAAACTTCATTAACACAGGTACCATATTACTTTATCCTAAATTAAAAATAAAATTATTTTCTTTACCTTTCTTGTATGGCCATTTACTTTTTCTCATTGTGTCGCTCCCAGTCTCTAGATTCTGCTTTCCTTCGTTTTTGCTTAACTCTTCTGCCACAGTTTCCTGGCCATTTCTCATTTTTCTCTCCTTTTTCTTTGCTTTCTTCAATATTTTTCTGCCTCTCTCTCTCTGTCCTGATTTAATTCATTCTTACTATCCATTCTTTAATTTCCTTCATCTACTTATGGCTTTTCATCTTTTTCTCACCCTTATTCTCCCCATGCCCCTTTCTCTTATTCTCCAGTCTTTCACTACTCTCCTTTTCCATCCAGCAGCTCTCTTCTTTCTCTCCCCATCCTTCCAGTCTCCCCTCTCTCTCCCCATCCTTCCAGTAGTCTCCCCTCTTTCTTTCTGCATCCTTCCGTCCAGTGTCACCTCTTTCTCCCTACCCTTCCATCCAGCGTCTTCCCTCTTTCTCTCCCCATCCTTCCATCCATCTATCCTCTCTCCTGATCCTTCCATCTAATGTCTCTCTCCCTCTTTCTAACCAGTGTCTCTGTATCACTCTACCCTTTTCTGTTCAGTGTCCCTTCTCTCTCTACATCCTTCCAGTCTCTCACCTTTCTCTGCATCCTTCCAGTCTCTCCCCTTTCTCTCCCCATCCTTCCATCCAGAGTCTCTCTCCCCATCCATCCGTTTTCCCTCTTTCTCTCCCCATCCTTCCATCTGTTTTCTATCTTTTCTCCCCATCCTTCCATGTTTTCCCTCTTTCTCCCCATCCTTCCATGTTTTCCCTCATTCTCTGCCATCCTTCCATCTGTTTTCCCTCTTTTCTCCCCATCCTTCCAAGTTTTCCCTCTTTCTCCCCATCCTTCCATTTTCCCTCATTCTCTGCCATCCTTCCATCTGTTTTCCCTCTTTTCTCCCCATCCTTCCAAGTTTTCCCTCTTTCTCCACATCCTTCCATGTTTTCCCTCATTCTCCCCATCCTTCCATGTTTCCCTCTTTCTCCCCATCCTTCCATGTTTTCCCTCATTCTCTGCCATCCTTCCATCTGTTTTCCCTCTTTTCTCCCCATCCTTCCAAGTTTTCCCTCTTTCTCCCCATCCTTCCATGTTTTCCCTCATTCTCTGCCATCCTTCCATCTGTTTTCCCTCTTTTCTCCCCATCCTTCCAAGTTTTCCCTCTTTCTCCACATCCTTCCATGTTTTCCCTCATTCTCCCCATCCTTCCATGTTTCCCTCTTTCTCCCCATCCTTCCATGTTTTCCCTCATTCTCTGCCATCCTTCCATCTGTTTTCCCTCTTTTCTCCCCATCCTTCCATGTTTTCCCTCTTTCTCCCCATCCTTCCATCTGTTTTCCCTCTTTTTCTCCCCATCCTTCCATGTTTTCCCTCTTTTCTTCGACGAGGCCCGCCCTGCATGCCAGCACCTGCCCCCATTGCCGGCCACTGCTGCTTTTCCTGTTGAGCAGCAGGGGCCAGCAATGGGTGCTGGCGCTGGCGCTGGGCGGGCCTGGGCTGAAATTGGGTGGGCCTGGGCCCACCCAGGCCCACCCGTAGCTACGCCCCTGCGCTGAGTGCTGATTTTGTTTCTGGCCCCGATTTTTGAGCACCGTTTACTAAATCTGGTCCTCAGTGAATGAAGAAAGGCTATCACACAAATGCATATTTATATATTTTTAAATATTTTGGGGAGGAGTGTTGCATGGGTAGGGAATAGGTGTGTTAGCGTTAATCAAGCTAGGTCATTATGATTATTTAAATAGGAGGTGCTGAGTGCTCCTGTGTTAACATTTTGCAGGGCATATGCACTAATGTGTATGAGGATATTGCTGGGCAGACTTATACGGTCTGTCCCAGAGCCGGTGGTTGGGAGGCAGGGATAGTGCTGGGCAGACTTATACGGTCTGTGCCCTGAAAATGACAGATACAAATTAAGGTAAGGTATACACATATGAGTTTATCTTGTTGGGCAGACTGGATGGACCATGCAGGTCTTTTTCTGCCGTCATCTACTATGTTACTATGTATTAGCCAGTGGCGGCCCTACCATCTGAGGCAGGGGCATCAGGCGGCACACTCCAGGGAGTTGCACTCTCCCCTTCCCTCCTCAAACCTCTTCCCCATGTTTACCTTACATTTTTCTTTTCCAAAAGGTGGCAGTGGCAACAGCAGCAACTCCCATAGGGCCTCTTCTTCCTATTGTGGGCAGTCTCTTGATGTAATTTCCTGTTTCCTGAGAGGTGGCACTATGGCATGGCAGCCTATGGGAATCGCTACCACTGCTGCCTTTTGGAAAAGAAAAAAATAAACATGGGGGTTTAGGAGGGAAGGGGGAGATGCTAGACTGGGCACGGGTGGGGCAGGGGTGGCATCTCATCTCTGCCTCGGGCAGCAGATTGCCTTGGGTCACCCCTGATATTAGCACATGACCTGCAAACAGCAAAAAAGAAAATGCCCTACAACACAGGTGTGCTAAATTTGCAGGTAGCTTGCACATTTTACTGCATTTTAGTAAAAGGGCTCTTAAGGGCAGTAAACCTGAGGGTACTGGATCGAGACAAGATACGCTCAGATTTATCAAATGTACATTTCTTAAACCCTGGGGCCCTTTTACTAAACAGTGCTAAAAAATGGCCAGCGCTATACCCAGCCTGGGTGTTTCCCACGCACTAGCGTGTGGCCATTAGCACATGAGCACTTATCGGTACCTTTTTTCTAGGCGGTAAGGGCTCACGCGCTAACCACATGATAATTGGTTAGCACTCGCCTCCACCTACCCTCCTTTTCTCCTTCCTGTACACATTAATTGATTTGATTTGCTTACTTTATTTTTTGTCTATTAGATTGTAAGCTCTTTGAGTAGGGATTGTCTTTCTTCTATGTTTTTGCAGCACTGTGTATGCCTTGTACCGCTATAGAAATGCTAAATAGTAGTAGTAGTAGTAGTAGCACTTGGTGACATAGCTGCACTAACCGATTAGTTCAGAACAAGCCTACACTGCGCCCCCCCCCCCCCAGACACGCCCCTATATTTTAGCATGTGGGAATCGTGCGTCGATCCCAAAACTACTGTAAGATATTTCAGCATGCCCTACAGTGGTGCTTTTTAACCTGGAGTAAGCAAGCATTAGTGCATACCGCAACTTAGTAAAACAACCCCCCTATTTACTAGTGATCCTCATTCAAGATTATGATTTGGATCATTTTTTTGTGCCACCAAAAATTGGGTGGGAGGTGACTCAGCTTCTCGCTTGCCATCCTGCCTATTTATTTCATCAGACTAGCAGAATTGGTAAGAGAGGAAGGCAAGTGTGGTAGCTATTACTTCTCATTTTACATGTGTATTGGAAATGGTTAGTATCCTTACTCTCCCTGGTGTTGAGAGTCTTTTAATATTGTCTTAAGATATGGCCATTTGAGGTATATTGCTGATCTCTAGAATCCCTGTCAAGGCTGGTTTATGATTTAAATATTTCTATTACTTGGAATATTTTAATCTACATCTTGACACTGTATTGAAGGGAGTAGAGGGGTTTGGTTTTTTTAAACGAATGTGTGGAAGATTTGTCCCTTATTCAGACGGTGAAAAATTCTACTTAGTGGGGTGGGGGAGATATTCCAACTAGATCTCATTTTTTTCTCTTGTGCAATGGAGGCACAGTCTAATGTTTTTAGCAGTGGGCTGAGTGCCAATGAAGCCACAGTTCAAATCTCTCTGCCGCTACTTATGACCTTGGGCAAGTCACTTCCCCTTCCATTTCCTCAGTTGCAAACTTAGGGGGTCTTTTACAAAGCCAGGAGCTAAAAACACTACCACAGCTTAGTAAAATAAAAACCCTTAGGGGCTCTTTTAGTAATGTGTGCTGAGCCCTAACTCGGGGGAGGGGCACGGCTGATCACTGGGGACTGGAAGTGGGGATATTATTGAGAATCTTGGTGACGGATCTGGGGGATTTTAAAACACTTCCATTAGAAGATTAAGTGAGTTCACCGAGCACTATTTTCTCTGAGGATCTAGATGCAATTGCCCCCATGAGGATTATGAAAGTAGAGGCAAGGAACACAGTTTGGAGTAATGTGGGGTTGAGATTGCTTAAACTGCAAGGGCAGCAATTAAAGAGGAGATGAAGGAAGTACAGGCTGGAAGACATTTAGTCAAAGTCAAAACTACCTGCAAATTTGTGTAAACATGCACTTTAATCAGGACAAGTCTGAGCTCATTTCAAGCCAACCCGAGACAGCTACCAACACGCCTAAGAAAGTATTCCAAACAGTTTCTCGGAAATAAGAACTTCCTTATCCTTCCAGGGGACGTCTGTATTGTCTGCACAAATATGTAGGGTTTTTTTAACAGCTAAAATTGTTGTAATTCAAGCATAATCGGTAGTTAGAGGGAAATGAAAAAAGCATTTTTGAAGAATTTAAGACCACATAATGGTTTTCATGGGTATGTTGTAAAAGCAAATTATAGAGCCACAACTGATGGTCCTTTTAATCAACATTGCACTTTCTCATTGAAGAGCTGATAAGAATTGAGCACTGTATTTGACCACTGGTCTTTATTTTGCTCTTGCCCTTGGGGAACAGAGCAAATATTCTCCTACTTCTTCTCTCCACCCAGGAGATATTTCTATATCTTACGAAAAATTGGTTCACTTATGCTATTTAGAAAAGAACTTAAGACTTATTTGTATCAAAATGTCAGCATATGATAGTTCATTTACTTTAGGGCAGAATCAAGCTCTCATGTCTTTTGTTTTGTGCTGTATTTTATTTTGTTTAGCTATGTATGTTTTAATTATAATCCGTCATGAATTGTGGAATGTGTGTAATATAATTTTTGAAAATAAATAAACATAGATATGAAAGATGCTGAAAGGAATTTGGATTTTGTACATATTTCCATTTTGCACTAGTTTGTAAAATGAGAGATGAAGGAAATGAAAAAGGGAGAAGAAATAACAGATGCGTGCTTCAGGACTAGGGACGTTAATACTCCATATTTTGTGAGTTGATTTTCCTATTTGCTTTTACCATATTCTGAATTGTAAATTCTCTATTTGTGGTGATCATCAATAAAGATGTGTAATTTAACAATATCCTTGTGTAGCAGGATGCCTCAATGTATCTTCATATTCAGTGACGGGAGGAATATCCTGGTTCCTTCCTCCAGAGTGTTGCCAGTCAAACTTATAAAGGGGTGGGCCATTATGGGGAAGTAGTCCAGTAACAGTAAATCCTCAAAAATTGGAGGGAAGCATAAAACTGAGTCTAGGGAGGGGCTAGGGGAGAATCTCTCCTTACCTGGAGAGGGTCCAGGAGAGAAGGAAAATTTGGTATGCAGTGTGGTAGGTTCCCCACTCTGGGATCCATCAGGTCCTTGGTCATTCAACTCAAGAGGCTAAGTAGGAGGATTGCGACCAAAAGAAGAGCAACCAAAATGATAAAGGGGATTGAACTCCTCTCATATATGGAAAGGCAAAAGAGGTTAGGGCTCTTCAGCTTGGGAAAAGAATGGCTGAGGGGGGATATGATTGAGGTCTACAAAATCCTGAGTGGTGTAGAACGAGTAGAAGTGAATCGATTTTTTATTCTTTCAAAAAGTACAAAGACCAGGGGACATTCAAAGAAGTTACATGGAAATACTTTTAAACAAATAGGAGGAAATATTTTTTCACTCAACAAATAGGTAAGCTCTGGAATGTATTGCCGAAGGATGTGGTAACAGCAGTTAGCATATCTGGGTTTAAAAAAGGTTTGGACAAGTTCCCGGAGGAAAAGTCCATAGTCTGCCATTGAGACAGACATGGGAAAGCCACTACTTGCCCTGGGACTGGTAACATGGAATGTTGCTACTGTTTGCGTTTCTGCCAGGTACTTGTGACCTGGATTGGTCACTGTTGGAAACAAGATACTGGGCTAGATGGACCATTGGTCTGACCCAGTATGGCTATTGTTCTTATGAGGAGAAGGGAAAGATAAGGAGTGGGGTCTGTTTCCATAAGTAAAAAGTGGAGAGGAGTTGTAGGCCTCAAAATCAGCTGAACTCTGAGCACAAGCTGCTCTAAGGAGAAGAAAGAAAGGGTAATTGGGGAGATCTCACTCTATCCTGTAGGGAAAACAACTGAAATAAAGCTGCAGCCATTTACACATCTGAATCATGGAGAAGATTGGAACCCAGAAATAGTGTGATTATTTGCTAACAGCTTATGTGATAGGAGGTGGGACACAGGTCCTGAGGGCATCCTGCTCATCTAGTCCAGAGGGATTGAGCAGAAGGAGAAACTGTTAAATCAGCAAGGAGCAGTAAGTCCTAGAGAGGAGAGAAAGGAATGTTATGAACATTGGAAACTACACAGTCTGCAAGGAAAAGAGAGAGTGTGTGAGTGAGAGAGACTAGACACTAGGGAATATCCTATGCCCTAGAAGCTATCTATACCTGAAAGCATTTAGAAGGAGGTGACTGGGGCAGTGGAAGTCCTAAGAAGCACTTACCAGGAGCAAAGAGAGTTCAAAAGCATTCATCAATGAAGGAGTGTAAGAGATGCAGGAGAATAAAGGAGAGAAAATAACTCTGAGGAGACTAAATAGGGCCAGATTAAGCCCAACTGATGCCCTAAGCACAGCCCAATAATTTTATTTATTTTTGTTACATTTGTACCCTGCACTTTCCCACTCGTGGCAGGCTCAATGCAGCTTACATGGAGCGTTAAGTGACTTGCCCAGAGTCACAAGGAGCTGCCTGTGCCCAGAATTGAACTCAGTTCCTCAGGACCAAAGTCCACCATCCTAAACACTAGGCCACTTCTCCATTCTTCTAATGGTACCCCTCAGCCCTTTCATCACTTAACTGACAAGACATTAAGGCCCGTTTGCAAAGCCATGTTAGCGGCTGGCAGTGCGGTACTGCTGACACAGCCTATTCACTTTGAATGGGCTCAGCTTTGTAAACAGGGGGGTAAGTCTCAATAAGTGCTGAGAAATATCAATATTGTATAAAACAAAACATCATATATATTTATAATCAGTCATCTAAAATGTACATAACTCGATGCCTGAATTATCAAAGGGGAAACTTCTCTGCCTTGGAGGAGGCTGATCATAGTTAAGATAAAAATATCCTTTATTTATTATTTAATCCTCCTTAAGTGCATAAATATATACAATGACTGTGGTATAATCATAAAGAGGCCGACAGTCCATAAAAACAAAGTAAAATAGTGGCAAAATGTGTTAAAGATGTTTAAAGTGTTTATAGTCCTTGGTCTCAGCCCTGGATTGACCATTAAGCAAAATAAACACACACAACTGAGTATTTTCCCCTAGCTGTCATGCCCTTAACACTTTCACTGCCATCTGCTACACCCATTATACAACATGAATTTAAAGAGTGTTCTCAACCTCTGTGAAAGAAAATTGAGATGTAGTACGGAACCAATCATTGATATGGTGCATCGAAAAGGCATGTGCAAACAATTAAATATTTGATAGACCAAGTCCACCCTTAGATTTGGGAAGAGCAACTTTGGTATAAGACAAACAAGGTTTTTTTGTCCTGCCACAGAAAGCTATTTACCAGCTTTATCAAGTGTTTATGAGTGACTGAGGAGAGTCGCAATGACAACATCTGAAAGACGTAGAACCACTGCGGCAGGACAAACGTATTATACAAAACAATTCTTCCCATTAGAGATAAAGGATATGTGTTCCACACATGAAGCCTCTGAGCCATGGAGGACAACAAGGGGGTCATATTAAGAGAATATAGTTCTGTCAGGTCTCTATGTAGTCTAATTCCTAAGTATTTGATACTGGTATCTTCCCAAGGAAAGGGAAAGGGGCCCACCCAGTTCCGCTTGATTGATAATTGCAAGGGCATCACCACAGACTTTGCTTGTTAAGAACAAAACATGAATAGTAACCAAATTCTTCCATGGTATGTAGTAAGGATTGTAAGGAGCATTGAGGCTGTGTTAATGCCAACAAAATCTCATCCACAAATGCCAGCACATTTACAGTGGCAGGACCCAAGTCTACCCCATGAATGTCCAAATGGTAAGCAATAATGGTTTCAAGTATAGCAAAAAGAGGAGAGGGGAGAGGGGGCAATCCTGCCTAGTAGGGAAAGGGGGAAGGGATGATGGTGGTTTTAATCAAAGCAGTTTACATATTATATATAGGTACTTACTTTGTACCTGGGGCAGTGGAGGGTTAAGTGACTTGCCCAGCTGGAGTCACAAGGAGCTGCAGTGGGAATTGAACCCAGTTCCTCAGGATCAAACCCAGATAGGAAAAGAGGCAGTGAGGGTACCATTCACTAAGATCTTAGCAGTGGGATTAGTATATAAAGTCTTCAGGGCCTGCAAATACCAGCCATCCAACCCCATATAATGTAAGACCTGAAATAGATATGGCCAGTGGACCTTGTCAAAGACCTTTCAGCATCTAAGCTTGCTAAAACTGCTAGGGTTCGTGTGTATATACTATGGGTCATGGCCAATAAGGGTTTGCGGACATATGGACAGATTGTCTCCCAGAGACAAACCCCACCTGTTCCAGGCAGACAATGTTAGGAAGATGAGTGGCTAGGCAATCTGCCAGTAACTGAGACAATATTAGAGATATAGGATAGGATTCTGGAAGATCATTGGGTTTACCAGGCTTGGGTATCAATGTTATACACGCCATGTTGGCATATAAGGGAAGAGCACCTGCTGAAATGGAGGTGCTGTAATACGAAAGCAAGGGGCCACAGGCCTGTGCCATCATGAGTTTGTAAAATTCAGATGTGTAGCCATCCAGTCTGGGAGCTGTACAATTCTTAAGATCTTCAACAACTGTTTGGTATTCGTTGGCCTGAATAGGAGAGTAAGATGTGTGATCATCTCTGAATTAAATCTAGGCATCCCTGAATCCTCCAAGTAGTCGATAAGATTGGGGCCCCTTCCCAGGTTAGGAGTGCTATATATGTAATTGAAATAATCATAAAAGATTATTGTTATCTTGTGTATGGTGAACAGGAAGGCCCTGTATGGTCTTAAGGGTGGAGATGTAACAGAGTTCTTGCCAAGCTCTAGTAATACGTACAAGTAACTTCCCCGGTCAGTCTCCATATCTAAAAAATTTATATTTATAGAAAAATAGCATTTTTTTATACATTCATGGAGCAAAGAGTTTAGGGCCATCTGAGTAGATAAGAGGATGTCTTTGGTGGCCGATGAAGGCCACACTAGATAAGCACACTTACTTTATCGTACTGCTTTCTCCAAATGAATAATGACCTGTGAAATTTGCCTGGCTCGGACCGAAGTGGAAGAAATAATATCCCCACGCAGTATTGTTTTCAGAGCATTCCAATACAACTGTGGGTTTGAGACATGTTGGGTGTTGAAGGTAGCATATTCCTCCCATTTGTTCAACAGATAGTCATGGAAATGTTTGTCCTGGAATAGATAAACAGGGAATCAACAGCTATTGCGAGTACCACTAGAGAGATTAAGGTCAACATCCAACCATATCATGGAGTAGATTGAAATAAGACCAATATCCTCTGATTCCACCTTGGAAAACAGTGTTCAGGAGATTAAAATATAGTCTATCCTAGACATATGGGTGTAGTCCCTGTTTGTGGGGTGTAGTAATCTCCAGGGGTCCACTACGTCCAAAGAAGAGCAAAAGTAGGTGATACCTTTTGTTGGTCCCAGTCTCACACATACTGAGGGGGAGAATGATCCATCTGAGGATTAGCTACCTGGTTGAAATCACCAACTATGAAAAGAGGGAACATATCTCAATCTTCATCTTCCCAATTGCAAAGGCCTCAAATACAAAACCTATTACGCATCCAACTTCTCCGTTATAGGCAGCAAACTCTGGAACGCAATACCTCGACACATCCGAACAACCAATGAACATCTACCCTTCCGAAAGCTGCTGAAAACTTACCTCTTCAAACAAGCCTACCCCAACAACCCAACTTAAATCTCAAACTTAATCCACACCACTAGCACCACCCGTACTCCAATCCTCTCGCCCACGTATCGTTCTATTGTCCTACTGTCTATAACTGGGTTATCCTTGTGATACTTTGTACCATACTTTGTATTATCTCTGTGATACTTTGTACCATACCTTGTAAGCTGCACTGAACCTGCTATCGAGCGGGAAACAGCGGGGTATAAATGCTATAAATAAATAAATAAATAAAAATAGTCATATCTGTCAGGGCCACTTTAACCAATTTTTGAAAAAAGGCATGTTCATAAATATTAGGAGCACAGACCACAAGGAGATGAAATGCATGCTCCTGAGCCATAATTTTTAATAAAGGAATCTATCACATGTGTATTTTGTAACCAAGGAGGCCTGGTAATGCAAACCTTTATGGATCAACACCACCATCCCACCACACCTATAGTTGGCGGAAGGGTAGGCGGCCTTCCCCACCCAACTTGCGGCTGCTTTTCCCCTCAGGCCGCGCATGCGTGACCTGAGAAAAAAAGCAGCTGCAGGGGAACCTGACAGAAGGAAGAAGAGCAGCGCTGGAGGACGAACTCTTCTGCTGGCGGGGCCTTGGGATCCCCGCCAGCCAAGGTACTTAATAGTTACAGTGGGCAGCAGCAGCAATCAGGGAGGGTGGGGCGGTGGCAGCAGCAGCAGTGATTGGGGGGAGCATCGACAGCAGTAGCATCGGGGGAGCAGCAGCAGTGACGACGATCCTGGGGGGTCCCGGTGACGGCGATGATCCTAGGGGAGCCCGGCGGCGGCCTTGCCTCAGGCCCTTCTCATTCTCTCGGTGGCCCTGGATGTAATCACAATTTAAATATTTTTATATGATGAGTTCTAAGAGCAATAGCTCCATTACTGGGGAATATGAAGTTTTTAATATAGTACTGGACCTTCAGGTTTATGTAGAAATTCTGTCCAATCTTGTAGAGAATCCAGACCCATTCCAATACAGAAGAATTTGTTAAATAATGTTATCAATAATAGTGCTAATTTAAAAGTGTGTGGGGAAGAGGGGTATGATGTGCAAAAATGTTATTGTGACTTGCACCTACAATATCTATCTTGCTTCCCTGGTGCCATCCCAAATATTTCTGTTTAGAGGTGCCACTGCTGCCCAGAGAGAGCCCGATGTAAGAGTGCCAGTGAACAGGCAAGTTTTTAGGGCTGGGGGGGGGGGGGTGGACAGAGGGAAGGGAAGGGGAAATGCCAGACCTGCAGAATAGAATGGGGAGGGAGAAAGAGGTGAGACAAGGCCAGATCGCTGGGGTGCAGGGTGGGAACCAATGCATGAGATCAGGATGGGTCCCTTAACCATGTGAGCTGGAGAAGTGACCTGATTGCATGTCTCACATACAAAATGCATGTGACTTGGCATGTCTGTTACTAACCTTAAATTAACTTTTCATTCAATAGGGCAGGGTTATTCTCTGGCTGAATACATAACAGAAAATTGCATCAAATACAAGTGCAGAAGAGAAGCATGGACTGCAGTGCTCTTAGAGCTCCTCCTGGTGGCAGCTGGAAGGTGATACAGGCATACCTAAAATACAAGAGTGGGGAAGTGGAGGATGAAAATATCACAAGGAAGGGAATTTGGATTTAGTTTACACTTTTCAGTTATAGATCAAAGCAAGTTGCATTCATATACAGCAGGTATTTCTCTGTCCCCAAGAGGGCTCACAAACCAAGTTTATACCTGGGGCAATGGATGGTTAAATGACTTGCCCAAGATCATAAGGAGCATCAGAACATCATAGACAGGAACCAAGTCCTCGATGAATACTCTGGGTCTTCACCACAATACGTTGGGAGTGTTTCTGTCTCAGAAACTAAGAATCACCTTATCTTTGCAAGACACTATTCAGGCCAGAGAGTATGGGCACAGAACAGAATCAAGAAATGCCATTAATCACAAAGAAAATTAAATATGATAGCAAAGTAAAAAAAAAAAAAAAGTCATATCTCAAAAAATTGCTTTGGTTCATAGAAAAACAGAGAACAAAAGCCATTTATATTCATCACAGATTGGTGGAGGACATCAACTAGTTTTCTGCTCCCCTCCTGAATCCCTCACTGAGGCTCACTCTCCCATGCATACACACTTACACACCATCACTCTCTCACTCCCGAGTATGCTACTCCCACCTCCAGCCAGTCTTCCTACCTGTTCAGTTATAGTCAGTGCATTTTTTCTAGCAAAAAAGGTGCCGGTACTCAAACGCCAGGCCACCCTTCAGGAGTGAGGTGATCACTGAGGGACCAACCCCACAATAGCCAGGCCCCCTGCAACCAGTCACAGAATCTACGACAAGGAAGAATTGGTGTGTAGAGCCTGAGCTCTTTCATTAAAACTTGGGAACCATGGGCCAATTTTAGCAGACAATAGAAAAGGTGCCGGTACTCAGTACCCCCAAGTACCCCCTCAAAAAAAGCCCTGGTTATAGTTGTAGCAGGGTAACACAATGAAATATTTTCAAACCTTTGTATTATTTATTTTCAATTATATACCACATTATCCAAAGCCGCTCAGGGGTTCTCAACTCATTTCCTGGGACATACACAACTAAAGTTTTCATGATATCCACAGATACATTTGCAAACAATGGAGGTGCTGCATGCAAATTTACCTCATGCATATTCATTGTGGAATCCCAAAAACCTAATTGACTGGGTTTGTTCTGAGGACTAGGTTGAGAACACCTGCTCTAGACTTTCCTTATTCCCTTTTTCCACATTTCTTCTCCCCTCTAATTTCTAAGTTTCCCTCTTTTGTCACCCATTTTATTCTCTCAGTATTTCCTCTAGATTTTTCCATCCTGTTATCATCTTTCTTTTGCTTATATTTTCCTCTTTTTTTTTGGCTTTCCCTTTTTCCTGGATTTTTCTTTATTTTACTCATACTTTTCCATCATCTTTATCCTATTTGTGCTCTTCCTTTCTTTATCCTACCTATATTACTTCTATTCTCTCATTTTTCACCTCTTTCCCTCATCTCTTCCTCTACCCTTCCCTCCTTGTTTCTCTCTCTTCCAGACCACCTTTTCCTTCCTTCCTTATCTCTCCACTTCTGCTTCTTCCCATTCATCTTCTCCCCACCCTTCTCTCAACTCTTCTTCTTCTCCTCTCTCCTATCCTTTTTCCTCATCTTCTCTTTCTTCCTGCCTTTTTCCCATCTCTTCTTTCCTCCTCCAACTCTTCCTCCTTTATCTATCCCTCAACCCTCTTTTTATCGCTTTCCTTTCTCCCATCTCTCATCTTCCCCCATCCTCAGGGCCTTAGGGAGAAATTTCTCTAACTTGGGGCAAAGTAATTTTTTGCATTATTATTATTATTAGCATTTGTATAGCGCTACCAGACGCACGCAGTGCTGAACACCTGATACAAAGAGACATTAACCAACAGAGCTTCTTTCTATGGAGCAGATAGTAACAGGGAAGGTGTCACCAATGAGAATTGGCTTGTATATGGTAAGATACAACATTTTAGACTGCTCAAGCAGATTGATGTAAGGAACTATTAAAGCATCAACAGGCTTTCATTTCCTCATAAAACTTACTATACCAAAAAAACAAGTCTGATTCTAGTGTCATCTTAGTAACAACAAAATAAACCCTCTCAGTTCCAGGCATACTGTAAAATAATAGAAATGTCTACAAAAAATGTCACTCAGTATCTGCAGCAAATCTACCATTAAGGCACTAACTTCCAAAATTCACGCAACAAGAAAAGCTACAAAAAATGGTATGGGATTTGCATTGCAAACTGTAAGAAAAGAGACATGCCGACCTGAACATGTATACCTTGGAGGAAAGGAGAAACAGGGGTGACATGATACAGACGTTCAAATATTTGAAAGGTATTAATCCACAAACAAACCTTTTCCGGAGATGGGAAGGTGGTAGAACTAGAGGACATGAATTGAGGTTGAAGGGGGGCAGACTCAGGAGTAGTGACAAGAAGTATTTTTTCATGGAGAGGGTGGTAGATAAGTGGAATGCCCTCCTGCGGGAGGTGGTGGAGATGAAAATGGTAATGGAATTCAAACGTGTGGGAACAGTGGGATAAACACAAAGGAATCCTGTTTAGAAGAAATGGATCCATGGAAACTTAGCGGAGATTGGGTGGTGACGCCGGTAATTGGGAAGTGAAACTGGTGCTGGGCAGACTTCTACGGTCTATGCCCTGATTGTGACTGAATAGATATGGATGGGCTTGAGTGTAAATTTTAAGGGGCTTCGACATTAGCTTCAGAACTTTAAGTACAAGAACAGTGCTGGGCAGACTTCTACGGTCTGTGCCCTGAGAATGGCAAAGACAAATCAAACTCAGGTATACATATAAAGTATCACATACCATGTAAAATGAGTTTATCTTCTTGGGCAGACTGGATGGACTGTACAGGTCTTTATCTGCTGTCATTTACTATGTTGCTATGTAACAAAGATTCTAACTTGGAAAAGGCAGCAGTGTAAATATTGCAGTGAGCACTAGAACATCAGTACACCTATTAGGAAAACTGAAACAATAGACATGAGGAATCAGAACAGGTGTGTGTATCATAAGTACATAAGTATTGCCACACTGGGACAGACCAAAGGTCCATCAAGCCCAGCATCTTGTTTCCAACAGTGGCCAATCCAGGTCACAAATACCTGGCAAGATCCCCAAAAAAGTACAAAACATTTTATGCTGTTTATCCCAGAAATAGTGGAGTTTCCCCAAGTCATGCCACAGATGGAACAAAACAAGACAGACTCAGATGTAAGGGGGAGCAATAGTGAAGGGGCATTTTCAAAATGACGTCTAAATCTGATTTTGATGAAAACATCCAAAAATCAAGTGGCTAACATAATGATTTTTGAACCAGGAAAAATCTTTTTGTTTCAAAAATGGCCATTTCCTAGATGTTTTGTAGACATTTTGTGTTCACTGCATTTTCCTTTTGTGAACATTTTTGAAAATAAAAAAAAAGTCAAAGGGAAAAACGCAGAAAAACAAGTCATTGGGATGTACGGGAGGGACCAGCTTTCTTAGTAGACATCCCAGCAGAGCAGTGGGGCACTGCATTGGACTTCACATAAAAGGTCCCAGGTACACATGTCACCATTAACCCCCCCCCCCCCCACCTACACACAAACATTGTATGGGGAGCCCTCCAAAATCTACCAGAAACTTACTGTACCCAAATGTACACCACTACAATAGCCTTTATGGCTGCAGGTGTCACCTATATGTAGGTATAGGAGATTTTTGTTGGGTTTTGGAGGGATTTTAACATCACAGCGGACCCCACTATTGATTGTAAGCTCCCTAAGGAAAAAGTACCTGCATATAATGTGTACAGCGCTGAATATGTCTAGTTGCACTATAGAAATGATTATTAATAGTAGCAATATAATACAGAGAGCAAACATTTAGTGCAGTAAACCAGCAGAAACTTGGGTTATAAGTAGTTTTCTCTTTATAGCCTTATTTTGTTCTACTTCATCCATACCTCAGTGGCATTGGATCATGCACCAGTTACCTTGTCCCTGAGTCTTACCTCAATCCAGTAGGAAAGGTCCTGGTGCCTGGCCCCAAATCTTTATAATGACCAGAACTTTAGGATTTTTCTACTGGCCAATAAAGACACTCCAGATGTGGGTTTGATTGGCTTTTGGAAAGCCTTCAAGGCTGTGCCTAGGGGTCATATTATCTTTTATGTTACCAAAAAAAGGAAGGGGAGGTGGAACTGCTCAGTCTCACACAACTCCAGACATTCAGATGCACTCACATTGGGGCATTAGATGCAAGGTCTATCAGGGCGTTAGGCAGAAAATCGAGGTCCCCCTGAATCAGAAAGCAGAGCAATCCCTCTATTACCAGTGTTATAAGTCATAGGTGGGGCAGCAAAACGGGTACGCTCTTAGCCAGTTTGGTGCACCCTCTCAAAAAGAAGCGGCTTATCACTGGTATTAAGAATGGGAATGGAGGGAGGTATGATCAGGAGGGGCAGATAATGGATTAATTTTTTCAGTACTACCAAACCCTGTATACCAAAAGGAATTTTACTCCAGCTGATTTGGATTCTCTTTCAGGGATTTCATTTGTCCCAGTTTAGCACAGATCAACTGTGACAGTTAAATGCCCCTTCCACAGAGGCAGAGCTGCGCACTAGTGTAAGACTCTTAAATTAACAAAGACTCCGAGGCCTGATGGGTTCGGTCCTAAGTACTACAGGCTTCCCCAGGATTTGGTGGCTAAACCTTTATGTAACATGTGTAATGCTCTGGCGGGGGAGGTGACTGGGATTAGGGAAAATGTGGCCCATGTGATCTTACTTCCTAAACTGGGAAAGGACCCTGAGCAGGTGAGGTCCAAATGAACCTATCTCCCTCCTGAATCAGGACATGAAATTGCTGGCTGCCATAATGGCTTGGCGCCTTAACACTTTTCTACCTTTCTTATCCATCCTAATCAGGTGGGGTTTGTCTTGGGGTGCTATCCCTCTATAAATTTGATGAAGGTGTTGGGTGCACACAATATTTATAAAGGGAATGGGAGTATGGCTACATGGGAATATCTTTTTTGGATGATGAAACAATATGGTTTGTCTAGCCATTTTACCGACTAGGTGAGTTCTATACAAAGCCCTGGGTCCACATTATTAATGGGAAGCTGACAGCCCCTTTTGAGTTACAGCAGGGCACTAAGCAGGTATGACCTCTCCCCCCCCCCCCCCCCTGTTATTTTTATTGGCTGTTACAACAACCATTAAGGGTCTGCTATTGTGGAGAAGGGAGAGCTACATCAGTCTTTTTGCTGATGACATTTTACTGTATTTGGATCAGGCTTGGGCATCTAGATCCTGCTTTAGCTATTGTGTGGGTCTTCAGGACCATATAGGGCCTCCGTGTAAATTATGAAAATTCATAACGTCTCCTATTGGCAGGGGGTTGGAGGTGTCGAGCCCTGGCATGCCATCCTTGATATACCATCCACTAGGAAGCCTATACAGTATCTGGGCATTTACCTTAGCCCAAACCCAAAGACTACTACTACTACTATTTAACATTTCTAGAGCGCTACAAAGTGTACGCAGCGCTGTACAAACACAGAAGAAAGACAGTCCCTGCTCAAAGAGCTTACAATCTAATAGACAAAAAGTAAAGCATTTAAATTTAAAATATTTAAGACCCTATACTGTTCCAACATTCTGCGTCAATTGAAAGCCATTGGCAAACTCTGTCAGGCTTGGAAGGATCTCCCTATATCTTTGTTTAGCAGAGTCGCCTTAGTAAAGATGGTCATGGTCCCCAAATTGCTCTACCCTCTTCAGATGATGCCAATCTGGTTGACCTGGAAGATGGAGATTAAGTTCCGCTCTCTTATATCCAAATTTATGTGGTGAGCAAAGGGCCCTAGGATCGGCATGGATAAGTTGTTTAATTTTGGCTAAATCAAGGGGTGGGACATGAGCGTATATAACGTGGCCGCTCTTCTGCGTTGGATACATGAGGGATTACACGGGGTATCTGAAGTTCTTTTCCCTAGGGTGGGTGGATGGTTGGAGCCAATCTTTTCAGTTTTTTAACCTTCTGCATGCACAGGAGGGGCTGGCTTCAAGCTATCGCTCTAAATCCCAATTTTTGACTACAATGAGAAGGGCCTGGCAGTGGTGGCAGAGGTTTCAGGGCCCACCATCAGGGCAATCACCATTTTAGTTATTGGAAGGGAATTCAGGCTTTCTTCCTAGGTGGGGTGGATCGGTGTTCAAAGATTGGGCAGCAAAGGGCTGCTCATCCTTGGATCATCTCTTGGATCTGGGTCAGGGGACTTTCCCTTCCCTTTCTGAAGAACAGTTGAAAAGGAGACTCTCTAACTGGTATCTTTTCTCTTATTTTCATGTTAAGCATTAATGGGAAACTCTGAATAGGGGTAGCCCAACTGATTGGTCCATGGGGAAATTAGATTCTCAGTTTTCTAAGTCACTTTCCTCTCTTAATAAATTATCTTACTGGTATAAACTCATCATCTGAGTCCTCTGTTCCAGGGTTGGCAACCCTGCAGGATCGCTGGCAAAGATATCTTCAACAATCCATTACTGAGCCCTAGTTCCTAGCTTTCTGTGAGGTACTTGGTGCTTATACTAAATCTGCTGACCTGCAGGAGACTCAATATTTTAATCTGACAATTGAACATGGGAGCACAAATGGGACTGTGGGGCAGTGAGGTGTGTATCAAATGCAAACACTTGCGGAAGTCCTACATTCATTCTATTCATTCTACATTCATTCTATTCTGGAGTGTCCTAATCTCACTATTTGGATTCACAATCAGAGGCAGCCTCTGATTGTGAATCTTTTGTACCATCAGATTAATTGAGACTATGAAACATTGCTACTGAGAGCTCAGGAGACTTTGAGTGCTCAGGGCCTCTCTCCTCCTTAATGTAGGTTTATTTATAATGTCATTTTGTTAGTCAAGAAATTAATCCTAGGGTACTGGATTTCCGAGGAGCCGCTGCCTCTGCAACATTGATTGGCTAAGATGACAGAGTTGACTCACTTTGAAATCCTCAATTACCAGAGGTCCCTCCACGCTGATAGGAAGACCTGTGTTGCTGTTTCACGCTCTTTTCTAGATGCGTATGCTCGAAAGGCGCCACCCTCATTACCTTAACTTTAGATGAGACACTAAGGGGGCGGGAGGGGAGAGAGAGTGGTGGCATGAATGTGGCCTTCCGACTGTTGTGTGGTCGTGACTAGAGTGAGTTGTTGGGGAAGGACGGATGTGGGTCTGGACGAATGAGTGTGGGGGTTCTGTACTAAAGATGTTACACAGTGGGGGTTGTTGGAAACTTCTTCTAGCTAGTGTGTTTCAAGGGGCTTAAGAGGAGCTCTTTTTTTTGTTCTATTTTTTTGGTTGAGCATGCATGTAATTCTCCTGTGCACGTTCATTTGTTGTGGCATTGTAAATGATTCTGTTATATTGCTGTGCATTTACACTGTTTACACCCAGCACTGTTAATAAACAAATTATAACAAAAAAAAAAAGAGAGAGAGACAGCCACAAATTAATTTCCAGGGTACACTTTTGCACTCATACAGCCTGCTGATTTAATATTACAGTTGAGTCTTTTTCTTTTGGGGGGAGGGGGTGGTGCATTAATTTTTAACCATCAAATAAGTGTGCACCATTTTTATTCTTTTACATATACAGTACCTCTGAGTGGAATACACTGAAACAAAAAAACAATAGAGTGAATTTACTTATACCATAATCAGATATGATACTTAACCACAGAGGCATTTTAAAATGTGACTTCTATTCATAAAAGCAATTTATCATTACTGTTTTAAACATGCCTTGTCTTACCTCTCCACCTTTGAAAGTTGTAACTGAGCAATTTCCTGAGGAAATAGGGGTCATCTAAAGTGCATTGGTGTAAATTAATTTATTTTGATAGGTTAGATCATGAAAATGCTTTTACTCAACGTGCCCTTTTGAGTTGCCAACAGAGGGTCATCTGCAATTGCCCTTTGGAGTTCAGTCAGCCAATAAAAAAAACCAACAGTAATTCCACAAGAGCTGTGATAAAGCAAGACTTCCTAGCAGTAATATGAAGATGCACAACTTCTTCCACCCAAACAGAATCCTAACAAACTTCAGATCTCTAATAACTTCAGCGATGGGGATCCCTCTTTCCTCACTTTACTCTATAGCCCTTACACTCCACCACCACCTTCAATTTTGAACTCTTCCCCCATCCCCCACCTGTCCATTTTCCCCATTCCAAAGTAATACACAAGTACAACAGTGTGGAGTGAACAAGAGGCCATAGCTTCTTTATTGTAAACAACATAACTTAGAAAGAACAAAACAACCATATATCTTTGCCCGAGCTACCTCAACAGGGCCAGTCCTAGGCAGGGGTGACAGGAGTGGTCGCACAGGGCCTCACGCTCCTAGGGGCCCCGCATCTCTGGCACATCTGTCCTGTCTCGGAACACCTCCCTGCTCCGTACCTTAATGTGCATCCACATTTCAGTGGAGAGTAGGGTTACCATATGTCCGGATTTATCCAGACATGTCCTCTTTTGAGGACATGTGCGGGCGTCCAAACGGGTTTTGCCAGTCCGCCCGTTTGTCCGGATTTCTGGACAAACGGGCGGGCGGGTGGTGGGCCTATCCTAGCTTCCCCTTCCTTACTATCTACTGCCCTGGTAGTCTAGTGACCTCTTCGGGGCAGGAAAGAGCCCCCTCTTTCCTGCCCGGAGCACTGCCCTTGCCCTGCATCCTGTTGCTGTGATGGTCTCGGGATTCAAAATGGCCACTGAAAGTTGACGTGGCCTCGCAAGACTTCAACTCTCGGCGACCATTTTGAATCCTGAGACTGTCACAGCAACAGGATGCAGGGCAAGGACAGAGCTCCAGGCAGGAAAGAGGGGGCTCTTTCCTGCCCCGAAGAGGTCACTAGACCACCAGGGCAGTAGATAGTAAGTAAGGGGAGGGGAGGGGAGGTGATGGGGGGGCAGGGGTGGGGAATATGTGACAGGGGGTGGGGTGAGGGTGCAAAAGGGGCAGGGCGTGGGTGGGGTGAGGATGCAAAAGGGGCAGGGTGTGGGCAGGGCAAGGGGCGGGACATGTGTCCTCTTTTTGAGAGGACAAAATATGGTAACCCTAGTGGATCAGCAGCAGCGATTTTCATATCCTGTCAGCTGCTGAGCCCAGACCCTCCTCGCTGCTGCGTCCCACCCCCTTTTGATGTAACTTCCTGCTTCTGCAAGGGTGGAATGCAGCAGCAAAGAGGCTCTGGGCTTGGCAGCTGATGTGATATGAAAATTGCTGCTGCTTTCTACAGAAACATGTTAGATGCATATGAAGGTATGGGATGATGAGGGGTTCTGAGAGCTCTAAACTTCCTTTTAAACTGATAAATTATGGCTTATGGTGGCAGTGGCAGGTGTGGGTGGGAGGGGGCACGGACAGGGGGGTCCACTGACCTGGTTTGCACAGGGCCCTGCGATTGCTAAGACCAGCCCTGTACCTCAAAGCTACCCAGCTTCAACTGCACCCATACCAGTCACCCCTATGGCAAAGTGGTGTAATTGCCCATGGCCCCGCCTCAGCCAAGCAAGGACCTTTGTAGCAGGCATGCCCCTCATGCTTGTTTAATCACCCAGGTCACCAGACCTTCAATTACACACCGGCTCAACCCCCTGAGCCAGAGGCCTTGTAGCTCGTGCTCCTGCCACAGGGGTCACCAACCCTTGTTGTTGCCCCCCCCCCCCCCAAACACCTAAAGCTGCAACCTGTTCCAAAACCACACATGGATGCAATGCTCAATAGCCTCCTGGAAGTCATTCAGCAGTAAGTCCAGGCCTATATCAGACAAATGCCATCGCATTTAGGCACCAGTTTATAGGATAGCATGTAACCAGAATATTGGCATTTATGAGTGTATGTTGGAATTCTGATCATTTATGTACATTCTTGGCACCTAAATAGGGAGATCATAGGTCATACTTTATATGAAATACCACCTAAGAGTTATTAATTCTGAGCAGTTCACACAGATAAAAAGGGGTCAAATTAAGGGCACAAATAAGAGTGCACTCAGCAAAATCACGATTGTCCTAAAAAAGCAACACAAGGTGGATTGGTATACAACAAACAAAAACAAATCATAAGAAAGACACGCTGTTATGGAACTGTTCTCTGCTTGCCATGGGGTTCAGCTGTTTTTCAAACTCCCAGCCCCTCTCCTCTGCTTTACTTATGGGAGCAGGTCATTCTTGATATCCGTCCCTTCAGTCTATTGTTTGCATTTTGATTTCACCAGACAGTCGGCATTTTTCTTTACCTCACCGATTTTATGGACCTCACCGATTTTATAGAATGCTCTACCCTTAACTCTCCACTCTGAATCGTCTTATTTAAAATTCAGATCTGGTTTTAAAACTTATCTTTTTCAAAATGTGTTTGGTGGGTGCACCGTGGGATATCATGACATTTGCTTTTCTGCCCTGCCTGCCTCATTTCTTTCCATTCTCCTGTCCTATTTGTTGATGGTATTCCTTTCTTTTCGCATTAGTTGTAAACCATTGTGTGTGGTACGTTAAGAGACGAATAAACCTACATTTATGCTATATAAAGACGGCCTGGAGTCATAAGAGCTCAGATGACAGGCCCTCATTGCTGCCTTCTGAAGGGATAAAAGATATGGGAATAGATGGCAGTGGATTGTTCAAAAATTGAGATCCTAAGTTCCTTTGTTGTTTCTGCATTAGGATGCTATGTTTATTATAATTTTTTTTATCATTGATTATTTGTTCTCATGCACTTTAGAGAAGATTTTGCATGTAATATTGTTCAGCAGTTCGCTGCTCTGTACTTTTGACCCTGAATAAAAATCGTTTAAACTTAAGAGACAAATAAACCACAAATCATTCTGGCCTTTCCCTTCTCCTCTATTTCTCCTTTTTCATCTCTTGGGTAGAACACTAAGGTTCTGAAGGGCCCCAAAGCAGAAGAATCACCACTACACATTCTCCTCTTTATTTGACTCCCTCCAGGGAAGGAAAACAATAAGAACCTCCCCACCTCACACACATTCCTGTTCCTTCCCTCCAATTCTTTGCAATCTAAAGTTATTCAATTATTCCCCAGAATGAGCCACTTCTTTATTAGTTTCAGTGGCACCACTCTGGAGCAGAAAGCCAGGATATTCTTCCTGTCACTGAACAGGAACGTACATTGAGACATCCTGCTACAATCAAACATATAAACGGCGAGTGGCAGGCCAGCAGCAACACCTATCAGCTCATCATGCTTTATTTGTAAACCCATTATAATAGCGAGTCTAGATTTTTTGCATTTTAAGAGGAGCTATGTGGAAATATTCTCCCATGGCCCACTGTGGAACTGTTCAATAAATAAAGTTTATAGACAATGTGGCATGACAGCTAGTCATGCAAGTTGTTTGAGTAGATCAGGAATTTCTGAATCAGGCCCTGGAGGGCTGCAGACCAGATGGGTTTTCAGCATTATCACAAAGAATAAGCATGAGATATATGTATTCATTATTCATTAGGATTTGGCCTATGCCTTTTTCAGTTATAGCTCAAGGCGAGTTACACTCAGGTACAGGAGGTATTTACTTGCAATGAGCAGAAACAATGCATTAACATATACCTCATGCATGTTCTTTGTGGAAATCCCAAAACCCAGACTGAGCCTTGTTTACTCATTTTTTTCTAGGATCTTCTAAGTAACTAGCATGGATATTAGCATGTAATAGCTGGTAGCATGAACCTGCAGTAACAGATACTACATGCTAAAACCAGCCAGGGCAGCAAAAATCCCATGTTAATTAGTTAGTTTGGGTAGGGATGAATCCAGGTAGGTCATAGGTAGAGATAGGGCATGGATGGCACTCACAGCTAATGCACAGGATATTACCACACATTACGTGTCAAAACTGCCATTAAGTACAGTTGTGCTGTTGGCAGTCAGATAGCAGGGCCACCAAAACCCATGTAAAAACCTACACTGATTTCCACCCCCACCCCAGGCAAGCCCCTTGATCAGCTATGTCCCTCTAAAAAGTACTCCTATTGCACAGCATCTCCCTGGGCAGAAAACCTCCCTTCACACAGTATCCTCCCCCACCCATCATCATCCACCCCCCCCCCCCCAAAAAAAAAAATAAGACCCCTCCCCATAGTCAATTCCCACTCAAGCCTCCCCATAACCAATCTTCCCAAGCAGAAGACCCCCCTCCCCCATCACCAGTCCCTGAACCTCCCCCCACACTCCAAGACCCAGGGCTTTCCCTCTTCTCCTGCTGTCCTTCGCTCTCCTAGCTGCTCTGGTAGTTCAAATGGTGGTTATGACCCCTAGTGGTACTCTTGTGGTATTACCACTAGGGGTCAATCTGCCATACTGGAGCAATTTCTGATGGGGAGTTAGTTGGGGGCTTTTGTTTTGGGGTATGATGATTGGAAAGGGAGCTATTGAGGAGGAATGCTGTGGGGTGGGTATTCTTTCTGGAGGGATGATGATCAGAGGGGGGAAGCTGAGCTGGGGGGAGGAGGTATAAGTCATGGGGGTTTGGGTTGCACTACAATGATAACAAATGTCTTTTTTAAAAAATCATTTATTTATTTATTTATTTATTTATTTGCTTCCTTTGGCGCTCGCATTATGTGACTCAGCAGATGGTGTGTGTACACCAGCACTATCTGCCAAGATATATAAGGTAGGCCCGTGCAGTAACCTGGGGATTCTATATATCATGCCAAGATATCCACACAGAAATCAAAGTGTATTCCACTATAATGTGTATAATGTAATTAGTTAACAAGCTAATCAGCGCTGATAATTGGATGTTAATTAGAATTTACAACTACAACTGTCTAAGCGTATTCTGTAATGTGGTGCATATAAATTCTAAGTCTCATAGTTGAAAAGTGGGTGTGGTTATAAGTGTACAATGGGCGGGTCATGGGAATTTCTAAAATCTATGCACATTGTTATAGAATATACCACTCTGCACCTAATTTAGGCGTCAGGATTTACACCAGGTTTTAGTTGGCTTAATTCACCATGACTAAATTTAGTCGCATGGACTGGTGCTCGGTGTATTCTATATACTGCGAGAAAATTTAAACCTATTCTATAAAATGTAAATGTACTTTAGAGAATAAGTCTAGGCGTGTTTTTTTCCACACTGAGGGCTCCTTTTACTAAGTGGAGGTTAGCCCAACGTGGGCTTCTTGCTCGCTACAACGGAAGTACCACCAGGCTACCGCAGCAGCCCGGCAGTACTTCCCACTCCTACCGCACCGTCATTTCCGGCGTTACAAAAATGTATTTATTTTTGTAGCATCAGACTGTACCAGGCGGTAATCGGGCAGTGCAGCGTGCTGCCCAGTTACTGCCGGGTTAGCGTGGGAGCCCTTGCCGCCACATCAATGGGTGGCGGTAAGGGCACCCCCCCAGAAATGGCCGCACGGCAAATGCTTTACTTGCTGCCAGGCCATTTCCTGCAGGAAAGCGAGACCTTCCCTTTTACCAGCTGCAGTAAAAGGGGGCCTCGGCGTGAATGTAAAACACGCGCCGATGCCAGGGCCAGCCCCCTTTTGCTGCAGCTTGGTAAAAGAGGCCCTGAATTTTCAGGTGCCATATATAGAATCTATCCCTAAGTGTCTGTCTTATGTGGTAAATGCAGGGCAGATGCTAGGCACACCCGCTGCATATACTGCATAGACTTTGCACTTACTATGCCTTATGTTTTGTCACACTGTAGCAGACATACACTTTCATTTTTAAGATTTCAGATACAAATCAAGAACAAATCTTGATAGAAGAATACCATTATGGCATATTCCATAAACAAAGCAAAAATACAAAAAAAAAGAGAAAAGGGAAAGTTTCTCCTATGCCTACTGTTCCCGAGTGCTAAATCCAAAATCCCTTCCCTTCCATGTAAACATAATGTTACAAGACCCCAAATAAAAGTGGAAAAAGTAAAAAGAAGAAAGTGAAAAATAAAGAAACACAACCAATGAAAAGCAGGGTAGATTGAGATTATCACACATATGAGCAACTGCAACTGCCCAACTACACAGGCGCTCATAACCCACAATCTGGCCACCAGCAACATTAATCAAAAATCTTCCTATTATCTATTTAGATTTTGCTCACATCTTTTTCACTAGTAGCTCAAGGTGAGTTACATTCAGGTGCACTGGATATTTCTATCCCAGGAGGGCTTACAATCTAAGTCTGTACCTGAGGCAATGGAGGGTTAAGTGACTTGCCCAAGATCACAAGGAGCAGCAGTGGGATTTGAACTGGCCACCTACGGATTGCAAGACTGGTGCTATAACCACTAGGCCACTCCTCCAGTTGCAATGGTTGGGGATCATAAAAACATGTCATTGTATTTTGCTCACACCTTTTTCAGTGGTGGTTCAAGATGAGTTACATTCAGGTACACTATGCATTTTCCCCGCCCCTTTAAAGGGCTCACAATCTAATTTGTGTACCACAAGGAGCACCAGTAAGATTTGAACCAGGCACCTCTGATGATCAAGACCAGTGCTCTACCCCACAAGGCTACACTCATAGGACAGCAACTATAATAAAAGCCTTGCCATGAGAGAAGTTTCTTGTTGCCTCATACTCAAGAAGGCCTTATGCCTGGATATTCACTATTCGGATACTGTTGCTGAATAAAGTAGTTTTAATCAGTTTTGTGGTCATTAAGTATGTTTTAATTAATTAATTATTGAGATTTTCTGTTAATATTTTAAGCGCCTAACCTTCCACATTTTCAGGTAAACCTAGAATTTTCATATCACTTATGCGGGTTCTATTCTGATTTTGCATTTCTTGTTTTCTTTTTAAAATTTTACTTATATTATTATTATTATTATTATTATTATTAGGAGTTTTATTTGATCCCATGTGCCTCTAACTTGTTCTTCCACATTCTCTCCATGACCAGACTCTACTCCCAAATATTTTTCCAGTAGAGGTTGTTATACCATTAATTTTATTGGTTAAGTTTACCAATCCTTTACTAATTTCCTACACTGGTACTTCCTTGGATGTTTCAGCCCTAACCATATCCTAGTTTGCTAGCTGGTGGTGGGAGGCGGGGCTGGTGGTTGGGAGGCAGGGCTAGTGCTGGGCAGACTTCTACAGTCTATGCCCTGAAAATGGCAGATACAAATCAAGGTAAGGTATACACAAAAAGTAGCACATATGAGTTTATCTTGTTGGGCAGACTGGATGGACCATGCAGGTCTTTTTCTGCCGTCATCTACTATGTTCCTCTCTGCTGCTGATCACTGCTTTTCTAGCAAACATCACTGATTTCCTGCTAGTACAAGTCAGAAGTAATTTCACCATAGTTTTCAGCTATTGTTTGGTGCAGATCACTTGATACTCTGCAGGATTTTTAAGGATTTTGCATTGTGGGATCCAGATCCAAGTTAAAACCATGTTTCCTACACCTATGTTGCCATCTTGTGGTCACCCTACTACAAACACATAACATTATTTATTTATTTAGATTTTGCTCACACCTTTTCCAGTAGTAGCTCAAGGTGAGTTACATTCAGGTACACTGGGTATTTCCCTATCCCTGGAGGGCTCACAATCTAAGTTTGTACCTGAGGTAATGGGGGGGTTAAGTGACTTGCCCAAGATCACAAGGAGCAGCAGTGGGATTTGAACTGGCTACCTCGGGATGTTGACTGGTGCTCTAACCACTAGGATACTCTTCCACTCCATGTGGCAATCTTATCAACAATGTGTAGGCAGAGCTAGCTATAGTATAGTGTTTTGTATGCACTTTAAGAGTAGGAAGGGTAAAATTGTGTAATGGTAATTGTTACAAGCATTTTCCAGCGCGCATAGTGGGTGAGCATAAAAAAATGAAATTACCACCCGGGCCATGTGGTAGCTGGGCGGTAGTTCTGAATTGGCTCACGTTGGGCACACGTAAGTGCCTATGCAGCTTAGTAAAAGGGCCCCTTAGTTAGCAGAGTTTTAAAAAGGTTTGGATAATTTCCTAAAAGAAAAGTCCATAAGCCATTGTTAAGATGAACTTGGGAAAATCCACTGCTTACTTCTAGGATAAGCAGCATAAAATTTGGGATCTTGCCAGGTACTTGTGACCTAGATTGATCACTGCTGGAAACAGAATACTGGGCTTGATGGACCTTCGGTCTGTCCCAGTATGCCAACGCTTATGTTCTTATGTTTTTATGTTCTTAAGATATAGCAGAATTAGAAAAGGTTTAAAGAACAGCAACCAAAATGATAAAGGGTATGGAACTCCTCTCATATGAGGAAAGGCTAAAGAGTTTAGGGCTCTTTAGGTTGGAAAAGAGGTAGCTGAGGGGAGATATGATTGAGGTCTACAAAATCCTGAGTGGTGTAAAACAAGTAGAAGTGAATCAGTTTTTTACTCTTTCAAAAAAGTACAAAGACTAGGGGACACTCAATGAAGTCACATAGAAATACTTTTAAAACAAATAGTAGGAAATATTTTTTCACTCAACAAATAGTAAAGCTCTGGAACTCATTGCCAGAGGATGTGGTAACAGAGATTAGTGTACCTGGGTTTAAAAAAGTTTCTACAAGTTCTTGGAGGAAAAGTCCATAATCTACTATTGAGATAGACATGGGAAGTCACTGCTTACCCTGGTATTGGTAGCATGGAATGTTGCTACTATTTGGGTTTCTGCCAGGCACTTGTGACCTGGATTGGCCACGGTTGGAAACAGGATACCGGACTAGATGCATCTCTTTGTATTTCTCTGTGCTGTGTTACATGCAAGGTTTGGCCTCTTGGGATTTTGATTTAATTTGTTTATGGTTTGTGGTCACTTATTCTATATTTGGCATTTGTGTTCTGTGTGTGTGACCAAAGTATTCTGGTAGCATGAATTTTCTATGTAGTATTCTATAGCAATTTGAGTTATTCAGTTTTCTTGATAGATGTATTGATATTTTAGGGCCCCACTGTAATATTTAGGGCATATTTGGGGGAAGCATATGTGTGTTGGCAGACCGTGGCTCAGTGGAGGATGAAGAGTGCACCCTCTTATATTTCCCCTAGCTCTCAATGTGGCCTGCAGCCACTGAGGCCAGCACTGATACTCCCATTGAAATTATTGGGAGTGGGGTAGGTGTGCGGAAGGGGTAGGGGCATGGGCAGGGCATGGGTGCATCAGGTGGCAGGTGTTTTACTAGTGCCCACCCATCCAACCTGTTGACCAACCCAAAAATTGCTTTCTGGCTACGCCACTGAATTGAAGTCAGAACAATATTACCCCCAGACAAGGGAAATAAACCTCTGTCCAGGTGGAGAGTAATCCAGTCTCTGAAACAGTATAAAAATCAAAAGATGCCATTTTGGCCAAGTAAGGTGGATAGATATTCAAGCTACAGAATGATTCTGCATATTTCAAAAACAATCACTTTGTGACTGACAAACTAATATGTTTACATTACTGCCCAAATCGATCTGCTGGAATATCAGCATTCACAATTACCTCATAAGAGATCTACAACCTATACTCCAGGAGGATGAATTACTGAAAGAGATATTCCCATCCCCACCAGTACTGGCCTTCCGACAACCACCCAACTTAAAACACAAGCTAATCAGAAGTAAACTTCCATCACAGACTGAAAAGGAACAGAAGGGCACACGTCCCTGTAATTTATCCAGTTGCAAACTATGCCAAAATATTTCACAGGACCCCACAGTTACCCACAAAGGAAAGATATTCAACATAAAGGGATCTTTCACTTGCTCATCTTCCAATGTGGTATATATCATTCAGTGTAAAAAATGTAACAAAGGATGCTATATTGGAGAAACAGGCCAGATGCTTAAGACAAGATTCAATTTACATAGACATCACATGAACAATACAGCCAGTAGGGCCCCCACCCCGGTGGGACAGCACTTCACAGAACCAGGACACTGTACCAGTGATTTCACAGTGAGAATACTGAAAGGTAACTTTAAAACCATACAAGAACGTAAGACCTTTGAAGTCAGAATGATTGAATATTTTAACACCCAACAGAAAGGACTTAACAAGGACCTGAGGTTCCTAGCCCATTATAAACCATAAAGCTGTATGTCTCTGTTGATCACCCCACCCCTCACCTATCCACACCCATCCTGTTAGAATATCAATGATATGCTTTGATGTCCCCATGCATACCTCGGACCCACCCCCATCCTCCCACCCTGTCAGACTGTCATAGTAATGCTTGAATGTTTTCACTTATATACACTGTCAGCTAGCACATTTGCTTATTTCCGATCTGACGAAGAAGGGCAACCTTCGAAAGCTAATCAAGAAATGTATTAAGTTATGTCCAATAAAAAAGGTATCATCTTATTTTCTTTTCCATGTTTTATTTTGTTTGATTTCTATTGATAACAATTACCTCATAAATAGCTGCTACCTTCTTTACTAAAAAGATTTTCCCTAATTCCTTGCATTTTTCCCTTAAAGTAGGAGGCCAAATCAGAAGCAAATGAAGAAGCAGAAAACCTTTCAAAATAAATTATCAGGGTGGTGCACAATATAACTCAAGTACAAATTCAGAATATATAAAACTCTGTTGATGCAAATAATCAAACAGAACAAGACAGATACAACAGGGAAGGGAAAGAAGGGACTACAATTCAGTTTCAAACCAATGCAGTCATAAAACCAAACACAAGGAAATGCTCTCCTTTTTGAGTAGCTTTCCAATCATTTTGAATGGTTAAGTAATAACTAATCAACATTAATGCATTAATGCATACTAGGTGTAGTCCTAGGTCTTGGGCAGGTCCTATGTTCTTTCTAAATTAAAAGCCTGCTTGAAATCCAGGTTTTAAGAAGCATTTCTTATAACCCTGCCTATAGCAGCCTCACAACTTAGTACTGGAAGAGCCATTAGAAATACTTAATAACATAGTCTTTTCTCAATTATTATCCATACCCAGTCACAAGACAGTGTGAAAAAGCAGACCCAGCTTTACAGTGGCAATGTGCCAATGACCACATGTGTCAACTGCAACTGTAATATAATGATATGGGTTTGTTTGTTTTCTGAAATCTTGCACAAAAACAAATGACTGCACAAGCAACACTTTGCAACTTCATTCTCATTTGCTCAGTCCAAAGAAAGAAATTCTGTTGTACATCTGGACATTTAAACCCAGTTAACTAATACCTCCTGTAGAATAAGTTTTCAGTCACAATGACCCTATCCTCAGTAAACTTTATTACTTCCCACCTCCCTGGCCTCTACTATGCAAAATTCATAGGTGTGCACACATGCATAAAAAGCTGCTACACATGGGAAAGAACAGCCAACTTGATTATCTCTTTTAAAGCATGAGTGAAAAAAACATGCAAAATATTTCCAATTTTTTGGAAAGATACATAGCTAGGATATTCTGCAGAATTTTGTTTATATAGCAAATATTTGGACAATACTTAGCCTGCTGAACAGGCCTGACAACAGACACCTCAGTCTCAGGACAGAAATGAAGGAGGGGGCCTTTGATCCCAAATATTCTTTCTCCCATTCCTAGACCTCTTCAACCACTTGCTACTACACTCACCATTCTATGACGATATTTTTTTAACAGTAGTCCTTACCCTCTCTAAACCACATAACATGACTACTTCTTCTAGCAAAATAGGACATGATGGCACTCAAACAACAACCCCGTTTGCAAAGTTATTTTGTTCATCCTTCTAAGAGTACACTACCCAGCCTGAGCAGCTTCAAGGTCAGTATGGGGGGGGGGGTCGTGGAGGGCTGATAGTGCCATCAAATGTTTCAGAACAACATCAGTCAGGCTGTTTGGAGAAAGGGGAGAGGACAGGAAGTCGGCCAACACTAGTAGGGTTCAGTGACCTGAAATAATAGTGCTTCCTCCCTTGCTGATGCATCTTAAGTTTAAAGCCATTAAGTTTAAAGCCAGCATCAGAGCTGAGCAGGACTGAAGTGGCTATAAATGTGTAAAGCAATACTTCAGAGCATGCTGCATGTCATGGAGGGGCAAATGCAGAAACTTCCTGCATAGTTACCTCTGGATAGCAATGCAGAAATGTTTTCAGTGTGGGTGTTAACGGGCACAGAAACCCTTACCGCAAATTGCATTAAAATGCACGTTCATGCGTTCACTTACTATCTCACAGCCATGCAGAAAAAAAAGATCTTTCCCATGCGTTATGAAATGGTAAATGTTGTACCACATCCAGGGCAGTGTTGGTTGAGAGGAGTGGGTGTTCTGGCAGAACCCCCTCTCTCATTCAAACCCCACCAATCTGCCCCAGATTGCTTTCTGCACCTGCACTTGCCCCCCCCCCCCCCTCAGTCCCCACAAAGACCTGAATGGTCCATCCAGTCTGCCCAACAGTCACACTCATTATCAATTCATAATTAAAGCAACAATGAACGTGATACTATGTACTTGATCCTGGTCTTTCTTTGGAGTTTCTGGGACATAGACCATAGAAGTCCACCCAACTCTGTCCTTATGTTCCAACTACTGGAGTTGCTGTCAAAGCCCACTCCAGCCTACCTGAATCCGCCTTGTCATTTGTGGGACCTAAACTGTAAAAGACTGCCCAGGACTGTCCTCAGTTCCAGCTACTAAAGTTACCATTGAAGCCCATTCTAGCCCATCCTAAACTGGATTGTCATATACAGAA
The DNA here is from genome assembly GCF_901765095.1 of Microcaecilia unicolor. NCBI lineage: Eukaryota > Metazoa > Chordata > Amphibia > Gymnophiona > Siphonopidae > Microcaecilia > Microcaecilia unicolor. The sequence continues at coordinate 171,856,848 of NC_044031.1, forward strand.
TACAGACCTACAAAGTCTGCCCAGCATCAGCTTAGTTCATCACAGCTGGAGTCGCCATCTAAGCGCCACTCACCCATCCACACACATACAGTCATTTAAGGGTGCTTTTTTTTTTTTAATACTATCTAATTTTCTGTTCAGATCACTACAAACTAAATTTTAAACTTAACTGAGAAGAAGATAACTCCAATCATGTTATTAACAATAACAGCTGAACCTTGAAAACTAGGGGTAAAATCAGTGGTATTGAATTTTGGTCTAAAGTTCCATACGATGAACTACACACAAACTTACTAAGTAGTGACTTCGATCTCAAATGGGATAATTTATGTAGAACAATACTTAATGAAATAGCACCAGAAAAAAAAACAAAAACTAGACCACTTAAGAAAATATCCCCTTGATTCTTGGAGGAGATTCTAGAGGCAGAAAGAAAATGTAGACATCAAGATAGACTTTGCTCTAATCCAACACAACAGAAAACTGGAACAATTTGAGAAAAGCTTTGAAGGAATACAAAAACAAAATTAAGAAAGCTACAACATCCTATTATGCGAAATACATAGGAGAATCCTCACTAAATACAAGGTGTCACATTCCCTGTCTCTGCAGAGTATGGGCACCGGAGGATCAGACGGCCATCTTGGTTTTGGGTTTGGTCCAGGTTTGGGCAGCCATCTTAGTAGGGGGCAGCTTAGGTTATGGTAGCCATCTTGGAGTAGGGCAGCTTCAGGAAGGAAGCCCATATTTGGGCGTAGGGTGTCACCAATGGGGGCAGCCATCTTGATTTCAGCTGTGATAGTTTGGGCCTAATTTCTTCACTATTTAAGACTCTGCCCTCAGTCCTTCCGTGCTTCGGCTTCTACTCAGTTCACTGATTAGTTGCAGTGCTGTCGGATCTGCTATTGTCTGCTGCCTGGTCCTGACCGCTGCCTGTCCCTGGATCTGCTATTGTTTGCTGCCTGGTCCTGACCTCTGCCTGTCCCTGGACCTGCTATTGTCCGCTGCCTGGTATCGACCTCTGCCTGTTCCTGGATCTGCTACTGACCGCTGCCTGGTATTGACCTCTGCTGGTTCTTGGATCTGCTATTGTCTGCTGCCTGGTACTGACCACTGCCTGTCCCTGGATCTTCTGTTCTCTGCTGCCTGGTCTAACCCTGTGGACTTTGTGCTGGACTTTGTTCTCTCTGCTGTTGGCTACCCACACTCAGGGGCTCAACCCCTGGGGAACGGTGGGAGACACAGGGGGAACTCGGGGTTTTGACTGACAGCCCGGTGAGGGGTTCCCTCATCGAGTACAAGGGCTCACCTTTCCTTGCGGAAGCATTACATAAGGAAACTTTATGCCTTAATAAACAACCTACTAAACACACAACCTTTAACAATTGGCAATAATTGGCACCATCAGCAGACCAACTAGCACATCACTTCTCACAGAAATTTATCAAGAGGTAATTTTCCCTCAAATAATGGTAAAATAATCTTAACCCCAATCCCTAAGAATCCCCAGTCCAGTAAGAGCAAAGTTTCTAACTATAGGCCAATTGCATTAATACCACTATTGGTAATGGAAGGACTGGTCACTCATCATCTCATGGTATATCTACAATCCTTCTCAATTTTACACTCATCTCAATATAGCACTGAAACTGTTTTAACCATCTTAGTAACAAACTTCAGGATGGAAATGAGGAACGGCAAGAAAATTATCATACTGCAGTTTGTCATGCCAATTGCTTTTGATATCATTGACCATGAAATTTTGCTAAATCTACTGGATCACTTTGGAATTGGTGGTAATGTACTCCAATGGTTCAGGGGCTTCCTCATATCAAGATATTACCAAGTAAAACAGTTGGGCATAATCTCCTCCCCTTGGTCCCCCAATTGTGGCATTCCTCGGGGTTCCCCTTTACCTCCCATTCTTTTCAATATAATGATGGCACTATTAGGTAACATACTTGAATCTAATAGATTTCAGTCTTTCATGTATGCTGATGATGTTACCATTTATATCCCTTTTGTCAAGGATATGACATAAATTACAACAAAAGTCAAATCTGGATTAGATCTTATGGAAACCTAGGCCAATAATTTCAAATTGAAATAGAGAAAAAATTAATGCTCTGGTTTACGAAGAAGCACTAGCAGCTGTCCATACACTAGTGCCAACATGGCCCATTCACTTAGAATGGGCCGTTTCGGCACTAGCGCAAGGACAGCTGCTAGTGCTTCTTCGTAAGCAGACCCCTAAATTTCTAATACTAACAAATCCTCATCATCTAGTACAAATCAAAAATGTTGTCATTGATAACATAATTTGCCCTTTAGAAACCACCATGAATATTCTAGGAGTAATAATTAATCAGCACTTAGTGTTTGAACCTCAGATACTTAAAATAATATCCAATATCTTCAATTCACTATGAAAACTAAAAAGACTGAGACCGTACTTGCCAAGCTCAATTTTTAGATACTTAATCACTAGTACTATCTAAATTTCACTTTTGTAATGCCATTTATGCAAGATTAAAAGTCTTACTACTGAGAAAATTACAAACAGCCCAGAATAGAATGGCTCACCTTGTACTCCCTGTTACTCCAAAGCAACTCCTTTATTATTACAGTTACACTGGCTTCCAATAAATGCACATATAACATTCAAACTATGTGTATTGCTTATCAAATCATGATCTGTCTCCATCTTATTTATTTTTACATTTATATCCCACATTTTCCCACCTATTTGTAGGCTCAATGTGGCTTACGTAGTACCGGAGAGGCCTTTGCAGACTCCAGTGTGAACAAATACAAAGTGATGTTGTGGTAAGATAAAGTTCATGTGGCACAGCCACACTAGGGAATCGTACAACTAGGAAATCTTATATGCAGAATCTTATTGAATTACCAATTCGTAATGCATCTAGAAATTCTAGAGACTTCCTAGTTCTCCACGTCCCAAATTGTAACAAGATACAATACAAAAAAAATCTACAATGCTGGTTTTTCCTACCAGTGTACTAAAAGACGGAATTCCCTTCCTAAATGATTATGTCATATAAATGACTAGCTTACATTTCTTAAACTATTAATAACTTACTTGGTAGGTTTATCTCTCAATGCCGAAGATAATTAATTCACTGGATAATTTTAAAGATTTTTCATTCTTGTTAATTCTACTATATTATTCTCATTAATTGCATTGTACTATCACAAGCTTTGAATGAATATTTGAAGTAATGTAATCTGAACTTGCTATCAATTAGTTTAGGGGCCCTTTTACAAAGGCACGTAAGGGCCTACATATGTGCAGCACACATCAAATCAGCATTACCAGCCCTCTGATGCACTTCCTGTGTAGTAGGGCCGGATGGACGCGGCAGAGAGGAGCGGAGCTGCCTGTTTGAATAGCAGCGCAGCGTAGCGCTGCCGACGAGCGAAGAAACGAAGCCTGGTAAGAAGAGAAGCATAATTTCAGGGCAGGCACTGACAGGTAACGCTGATCGCTGCCTCCCGGAAGCCGCGGGAGAAAAGGCAGCGACAGCGATGAAGGATTTGGATGGGTGGGCCTGGAGGGCAAGTGCTGGATTTGTGGTTTGTTGGTTGGGGGGGGGGGGAAGGGATACTTGTGCCAGAGACAGACTTGTAGGAGGAAGGGGATTAGAGGGAACTGGGAAGGAAGAGAGCTGCTGGAGGTGGGAGGAAGGGGCTGGAGAGCTTCTGGAAGAGGGAGGGAAGGGAGAGAGCTGCTAGACATGGGAGGGAGAGGAGGAAGGGGTTGGAGAGCTGCTGGACAAGGGAGGAAGAGGAGGAAGGGACTGGAGGGAAGGGAGAGAGCTGCTGGACATGGGAGGAAGAGAAGGAGGGGACGATGGAAGGGAGAGAGCTGCTGAAGGAAGGGGAGGAGGGGACTGAATGGAAGGGAGAGAGCTGCTGGACATGGGAGGGAGAGGAGGAAGGGGTTGGAGAGCTGCTGGACAAGGGAGGAAGAGGAGGAAGGGACTGGAGGGAAGGGAAAGAGCTGCTGGATATGGGAGGAAGAGAAGGAGGAGACAATGGAAGGGAGAGAGCTGCTGAAGGAAGAGGAGGAGGGGATCTGGGTGGAAGGGAGAGAGCTGTTAGATGTGGGAGGAAGAGGAGGAGGGGATCTGGATGGAAGGGAGAGAGCTGCTGGACATGGGAGGAGAACTGGAGGGAAGGGAGAGAACTGCTGGTACAGCACAAGGAGGGAGGGAAGGGAAACAGAGATACCAGACCAAGGAGATGAAGGAAAAGGGAATATTAAACCTACAGCTTGAGGGAGGGAGGCAGGAAATCAAGCAATCAAACCAGATGCTGGAAAGAGGAGGGAGTGAGAAGGAGAGAAGCTGGATGGGGTAGGGTCAGAGAGGGTAGAAATATATTGGCACTGGGGACAAAGAGAGGGGAGAAGATGGACAGAGTAATATAGGGACACAGAGAAAAGGAGATACTAAACATGGAGGAAGATAGAGGTACAGAGATGGAAGGATGGCAGAGAAAGAGGGAAAACAGATGGAAGGATGGCAGAGAAACAGGGAAAACGGATGGGTGGGGAGAGAGACACTGGATGGAAGGATGCAGAGAGAAAGGGGAGAGACTGGATGGATGTGGAGAGAGAAGGGACACTGAACAGAAAAGGGTAGAGAGATAGACACTGGTTAGAAGGAGGGAGAGAGACATTAGATGGAAGGATCAGGAGAAAGGGTAGATGGGTAGAAGGATGGGGAGAGAAAGAGGGAAGACGCTGGATGGAAGGCATAGGCGTAGACTGGGGGGGGCGAGGGGGGGCAATGCCCCCCCAAACGACGCGAGGCGCCGCCGCGCCATTAGTTAAAAAAAAAAAAAAAAAACCACATGCAGGCACGCGCTCCTCTCGGTCCGCTTGGCTTCCCTGCCCTCTGTATCTGCGTCCCGCCTTCCTCTGACGTCATTTCCTTTCGGGCGGGACGCAGACAGAGAGGGCAGGGAAGCCAAGCGGACGGAGAGGAGCGTGTCCGTCTACCCCTCTCTCTTCGTCCCTCCCTCCGGCGCAGGCAGCAGTCTTCCAGCGTTCCTGGCAGCGGTAGCGTTGTACACGCTGCCTTTGGCTCTGCCCCGAAGCCTTCTCTTCAAGTTCCTGTTCCCACCTATGCGGGAACAGGAACTTGAAGAGAAGGCTTCCGGGGCAGACCGAAGGCAGCGTGTACATCGCTACCGCTGCCAGGAACGCTGGAAAAGCTGAAGACTGTTGCCTGCACCGGAGGGAGGGAGGGAGGAAGAGGGGGGGTAAACGGAGTCACCATCTTGGACCTCGGGGGGGGGGGAGCAGAGGGAAGATGGATGGGACTGGGAGGGGTGGGAAGCAGAGGGAAGGAGCAGGAGATGGATGGGACTGGGAGGGGTGGGAAGCAGAGGGAAGGAGCAGGAGATGAATGGGACTGGGAGGGGTGGGAAGCAGAGGGAAGGACCAAGAGATGGATGGGACTGGGAGGGGTGGGAAGCAGAGGGAAGGAGCAAGAAATGAATGGGACTGGGAGGGGTGGGAAGCAGAAGGAAGGAGCAGGAGATGAATGGGACTGGGAGGGGTGGGAAGGAGCAGGAGATGAATGGGACTGGGAGGGGTGGGAAGCAGAGGGAAGGAGCAGGAGATGGATGGGACTGGGTGGGGTGGGAAGCAGAAGGAAGGAGCAGGAGATGGATGGGACTGGGAGGGGTGGGAAGGAGCAGGAGATGAATGGGACTGGGAGGGGTGGGAAGCAGAGGGAAGGAGCAGGAGATGGATGGGACTGGGTGGGGTGGGAAGCAGAGGGAAGGAGCAGGAGATAGATGGGACTGGGAGGGGTGGGAAGCAGAGGGAAGGAGCAAGAAATGAATGGGACTGGGAGGGGTGGGAAGCAGAGGGAAGGAGCAGGAGATGGATGGGACTGGGAGGGGTGGGAAGGAGCAGGAGATGAATGGGACTGGGAGGGGTGGGAAGCAGAGGGAAGGAGCAAGAGATGGATGGGACTGGGAGGGGTGGGAAGCAGAGGGAAGGAGCAAGAAATGAATGGGACTGGGAGGGGTGGGAAGCAGAAGGAAGGAGCAGGAGATGGATGGGACTGGGAGGGGTGGGAAGGAGCAGGAGATGAATGGGACTGGGAGGGGTGGGGAGCAGAGGGAAGGAGCAGGAGATGAATGGGACTGGGAGGGGTGGGAAGCAGAGGGAAGGAGCAGGAGATGGATGGGACTGGGTGGGGTGGGAAGCAGAGGGAAGGAGCAGGAGATGGATGGGACTGGGAGGGGTCGGAAGGAGCAGGAGATGGATGGGACTGGGAGGGGTGGGAAGGAGCAGGAGATGGATGGGACTGGGTGGGGTGGGAAGCAGAGGGAAGGAGCAGGAGATGGATGGGACTGGGTGGGGTGGGAAGCAGAGGGAAGGAGCAGGAGATGAATGGGACTGGGAGGGGTGGGAAGCAGAGGGAAGGAGCAAGAGATGGATGGGACTGCGAGGGGTGGGGAGCAGAGGGATGGACCAGGAGATGGATGGGATTGGGAGAGGTCAGGCACAGCAGAGGGAAGGAGCAGAAGATGGATGGGACGGAGGGATGGTGAGCAGAGGGAAGGAACAGAAGATGGATGGAACTGGGAGGGTTGGGGAGCAGAGGGAAGGAGCAAGAGATGGATGGGACTGGGAGGGTGGGGAGCAGAGGGAAGCCTACTGGAAAGAAGACACTGCATAAAACAGAAGACACTGGGATCAAAGCGAATAGAAAAACTAAATGATCAGACAACAAAGGTAAATAAAAGTATTTTATTCATAATTTATTAATTGAAATGTGTCAGCTTTTTGAAATGTGCATCTGTGATATTTTGCCTGTAAATTTCATTTCCTTCCTCCATATTAGCATATTCATTTGCATATTTATATTTGCAAATGATATGCTAATATGCTCCGCCCATTCTTTGCCCCCCCAAATGAAACAGTCAAACTACGCCTATGATGGAAGGGTAGGGAGAAAGAGGTGACACTGGATGGAAGGATGCAGAAAGAAAGAGGGGAGACTATTGGAAGGATGGGGAGAGAAAGGGGAGAGCTGCTGCATGGAAAGGGGGAGTAGTGAAAGATTGGAGAATAAGAGGAAGGGGCATGGGGAGAACAAGGGTGAGAAAAAGATGAAAAGCCATAAGTAGATGAAGGAAATTAAAGAATGGATAGTAAGAATGAATTAAATCTGGACACAGAGAGAGGCAGAAAAATATTGAAGAAAGCAAAGAAAAAGGAGAGAAAAATGACAAATGGCCAGGAAACCCTGGCAGAAGAGTTAAACGAAAGAAAGCAGAATCTAGAGACACAATGAGACAAAGTAAATGGCCATACAACAAAGGTAAAGAAAATAATTTTATTTTTAATTTAGGATAAAGTAATATGGTGTTAATAAAGTTTCAGAGACCAATACTTCCTTCCTTAGGTCAGGAGAGGATACCGTAACAGCATTATACTGACCTGAGGCAGGAGGTTTTGGCCTCTGAAAGCTCACTGAAAAGGATTAGTAAATTGTCTGAAATCGTATGCACTGAAAAGCAGCACTTTACCCTGTGTGACAAATGCATCTGAGTGTGACTAAATTTTGCTGGGGGGGAGGGGGGGTACAGAGAAAATTTTGTGCCCACCCACTTTGGGTTCAGGCCCACCCAAAATTGGCAGTCTGGCTACGCCACTGTATCACCCTCTCACCTCCTAGGAAATATGGCTCCCTTGGATTTATATTCCCTAAATACATCACTTTGCACTTCTTTGCATTAAATTTTAATTGCCAAACATTAGACCATTCTTCTAACTTTTGCAGATCCCTTTTCATGTTTTTCACTCCCTCCAGGGTGTCCACTCTATTACAAGTCTTGGTATCATCTGCAAAAAGGCAAACCTTACCTTTTAACCCTTTGGCAATGATGCTCACAAATATATTAAACAGAATTGGCTCAAGCAATGATCCGTCAAGCACTCTGCTACTCACCTTTCCTTCCTCCAAGTGAAATCCAGTGACTGCTACCCTCTGGAGTCTGCCTGTTAACCAGTTTCTAATCTAGTTCACCACTTTGGGTCCCAACGTCAGCCTGCCAAGTTTATTTAAGAGCCTCCTATGAGATAAAACATAAAATACCTGGTAGTCTACTGGTACCCGAATCTGCCCACTCCCCAACACACACACACACACATCAGCACAAAAACTCCTGAAGGTCTAGTGGGCCTCTCCCTTCCTCCACCTTGATCCACCCACCCTAACTGTGAAAGAATCCTCCCTTGTGTCTAGTGACGCCTCCTAACCCCCTGATCCCTTTTTAAAGCTCCCCCAACCCAGGGGTGTGCTGGTAAATTTTTAACAACAGGCTCTTTCTCCAGATGTAGCCAGCTCTGCAGTTGGAAGGACCAAGGGTGGCCGGGGGGGGGGGGGGAAGGGGGAGGGGAAGCAACACTTGCCTCTCTCTCCTCCCTCACTTAGTGCGGGCACACTAGGCATACCTTTGCTGGCAGCCAATAAATGGACTGCCACCACTCCCAACGTCTTGCTCTGAGCAGCATGCTGAAACTTCTCACACATGCTGGAGAAGTCTCAGCCTGCTGCTCAGAGCTGGAAACAAGGAGCGGGGAACAGCAGCAGTCTGTTTACTTGGCTGGCAGGGCTCAGCATTCCCACCAGCAAAGTAAAAGAGAATTCAGCAGGGGGCCCAAGCCCACATTTTGGGAGCCAGTTGTTAAAGTAGCCATGGAGGGCCCTACTTTAACAACCGGCTCCCAAAATTCTTAAAAACTTAACAACCGGCTCTTGCGAGCCTGTGAGAGCCTGCTCTAGCACACCACAGCCCCAACCCCCCTGTACCTCAAGGCAGGAGTGATGCCCACTTGCACCTGTCTCCGGCACCATCATTTTCAAAATGACAGGGCCAGTTTACTATTTAAGGGACCACCAGGTATTTTTATGCTTTACTAATAGGGAATGGAAGAGGTGGGTTAAGATCTGATCAGCAAGAGGGAGAAGGAGGAAAGCCTCTAGACTACCAGGGATAGGGGGCCATGTAGAAAGCTGTTCAGGTGTTGGCAGTTTGTTTTTATTCAATGTCCCCCTTCCTTTCAGTACCTGAGCCAATCACCCCCTCGGGCACTGACAGGAAAGGTGACCTTTAGCAATGAGCTGTGGATTACTGCCACAATTTTAACGTGATAGTAATTTGCATGCTCATTGATTATAGCATGTTGCGGTATTTTTGTGCTGTAATTTCGCGGTAGAGTGCGGGCTGTACTGCAAGGCTTTCTGTATGAGTCTCAGAGTACTCAGAAGTGCTGCTTCATATTGGAGCAACTGCTCCAGCTCTGCTTGTCACTGACACCAGATCTGCCAAGTCTCCCGCATTCAGCGGGAGACTCCCACTTTGGTGGGTCATCTCCCGCACTCCCGCTAAAGCAGGAAAGTCTCCTGCTGAAACACGCAGCGTTAGCTCCCTCTTCCATTTCCGGCCACTGCTGCTTCTCCTGTTGAGCAACAGCGGCCACAACAACAAAAAAAAAGAGCTAACAAACAAAAACTATTTTTAAAAAGCAAGCGCGGCACCGCAGGCAGCCTTCAGGCATTGGCTGTCAGCTCTGCAGCCACTCCTCTCTCTATCCCCGGAGGAGTGCAGCGTAGCAGGAAGTCAATCTCTACTTCCTGTTCCAGGGACAGTGGCGTGAGAAGAGAGAGGAGCGGCTGCAGAGCCAACAGCCAGTGCCTGAAGGTTGCCTGCAGTGCCGCACTTGCTTTAAAAAATTTTTTTTTTGTTTGTTAGCTCTTTTTTTTTTTTTGTTACGCTGCTGCTGCTCAACAGGAGAAGCAGCAGTGGCCAGGAAATGAAGATCGGGTGGAAGGAGAGGCAGGAGGTAAAATAGAGAGAGTGGGTAGAGAAGGAGGGGAGATGGAGAAGGGCTGGAGAGAGAAGCTGTCGGTAAGGATGGGGAGAAAGGGGGGATCCTGGCTGAGATCAGAAAGAGGGCAGGAAGGATAGGGAGAGAAACAGAAAAGACATTGAAGGATGGGGAGAAAGAGGGGGGAATGATGAATGTAAAAGGGTAGAGACACTGGATGGAAAGAAGGGGATAGAGAGAGAGACACACACTGGATGGAAGGATTGGGAGAGGGGGTAGGATGGAAGGATGGGGAGAGAAAGAGGGAAAACAGATGGAAGGATGGGGAGAGAAAGATGCTGGATGGAAGGATAGGGAGAGAAAGAGGGGAGATGGATGAAAGGATGCAGAGAGAAAGGGGAGAGACTAGAAGGATGTGGAGAGAGAAGGGACACTGAACAGAAAAGGGTAGAGAGATAGAGAGACACTGGATAGAAGGAGGAGGAGAGAGAGACATTAGATGGAAGGATCAGGAGAGAGGGTAGATGCAGGGCCGCCGAGAGGGGGGGACAAAAGTCCCCGGGCCCGGGCCTCTGGAGGGGGCCCGTCGCTGTTGTCGTCCGGCCCACCCGCGGCACCCACCCTCTGTCGCTCCCGGTCAGAAATGAGTTTTAAGTGCCTCCCTCACCTTCGCGGAGCAACTGCAAGCAGCGGCAGGCCACTCCTTCCTTCTGTGTCCCGCCCTCGCCTGACGTAACATCCGCGAGGGCGGAGCACAGAAGGAAGGAGTGGCCTGCCGCTGCTTGCAGTTGCTGCGCGAAGGTGAGGGAGGCGCGAAGGTTAGTGCAGAGGGCCCGGCCGGTAGCGGGTGGAGGGGGGCCCAGCGACCTCGGGGGGGGGGGGCGACTTCGGGGAGGGGCCCAGGGGCGGCCCTGTCCTGGGCCCAGCCCAGTCTCTCAGCGGCCCTGGGTAGATGGGTGGAAGGATGGGGAGAGAAAGAGGGAAGACGCTGGATGGAAGGGTAGGGAGAAAGAGGAGATGCTGGATGGAAGGATGCAGAAAGAAACAGGGGAGACACTGGAAGGATGGGGAGAGAAAGAGGAGAGCTGCTGGATGGAAAAGGGGAGTAGTGAAAGACTAGAGAATAAGAGGAAGGGGTGCGGGGAGAACAAGGGTAAGGAAAAGATGAAAAGCCATAGGTAGATGAAGTAAAAAGAAGGAAATTAAAGAATGGATAGTAAGAATGAATTAAATATGGACAGAGAGAGAGAGAGGCAGAAAAATATTGAAAAAAACAAAGAAAAAGGAGAGAAAAATGACAAATGGCCAGGAAACCCTGGCAAAAGAGTTAAGAGAAGACGAAGGAAAGCAGAATCAAGAGACTGGGAGCAACACAATTAGAACAAGTAAATGGCCATACAACAAAGGTAAAGAAAATAATGTTATTATTAATTTAGGATAAAGTAATATGGTAGCTGTATTAATAACGTTTAATAAATGCAAATAAAACACAGAATAGAAAATAAGGTGATACCTTCACTGATTTTAAAACATTTTTGATTAGCTTTCAGAGACCAACACTTCCTTCCTCAGGTCAGGAGAGGATACCATAACAGCATTATACTGACCTGAGGCAGGAGGTTTTGGCCTCTGAAAGCTAATTGAAAAGGGTATTAGGCTATTAAATAAAATCTGAAATGGTTGTGGGTTTGAGGTGTGTCATGGGGGCGGAGCCATGCAGAGTGGGTGGAGCCAATTAACACTGGGGCAGGGCTGTGGGCGTGTACTAAAATCTCCCTGTCAAAAATTGGGGCCCCTTGGCAGCTCTGTGACACTGGTTTTAAGTGTACAAACTTTGGCAAAAGAGGAAGCTGCATTAGTTCAGGTCCTTACCCAGGCTGTGCAGTCAACATGAGTCCTCTTCCATACTCTGGCCTTACTCTATATAGCTCCACCAATGATTTTTTAAAGGCACTGTGTTTTAGCAAGAGAGAAAGTTCTACTCATTTCCACTTCATCACTGACCTAGGAAAGGTAAGAGAGAAGGGGGTATTTGGAGGTCAAGCCAGGTGGGGAAAGAATAAGATTGAATAAGGATTAATGAAAGAGAGGAATCGGAGTGGGGTGGGTAATGAAGACTAATTGGGAGGAGAAGTGGGGAACCAGGATGGGAACTGAAGAGACTGGGGGGGAAGTGAGTGCAGATTCAGGAAATGAGGAGATAAAGGCCTTATTGTCTCTCTGTCACCATCTTTTTAACAAAAAGCAAAAAACAAAAAGGAGGTAAAAACCCTCACGGAACCGTGAGATAGAAAGAAAAAAGTGAGGAGAGTGGATGAGGATACCAAAAAATATGTGTTTATTCGCATAAAAAATCAAAATCAAAAATGAACAATGGTTGTATAAAATATAAACGGACCCGTTTATATTTTATACAACCATTGTTCATTTTTTATTTTGATTTTTTATGCGAATAAACACATATTTTTTGGTATCCTCATCCACTCTCCTCACTTTTTTCTTGCCATCTTTTTAACCCCATTTCCACCCTCACTCAACACCTTCAGAGACCCATCCCTTTCCTCCCATACCCCTCCCCAGTACTCCCATCCCTTTTCAATGTCTCTTATCCTTTCTCCAGTCTTCCAGGTCATTCACATTATGTCTCAGTCTTTCTCCATGGACCCATTCAAAGATTTGTTCCCCAAAACACGTGATTAAAGGTTTATTCCCCTTTTTTTTGAAGGCTCCTGGTACTTTTTGCTTTGCTCTTTGGACTTTTGTTTGTACTTTGCTCCCTCTCTCTGCTGCACGTCGGTCTTTCTCCATGTAATCCCTTTTTCTTGTCCTTTTAAACTACAATGAGCAGGGAAGCCGACAGTTGCCCAGGAGCGCATGGTTCAGTGTAGCATATCCATGAAGGATACTATTGAATGAGGATCATTAGGAAATCCTGAGAGGTTTCAATAATAGTAAAAGAAAGCCAGGAGTGTTTAATGGGAGAACATAGTAAAGGATGCAAATTATCCCTGCCAACTTCAAAGCAGCTTGTAGATGCAAGGAAAAAACCCCCCACAAAATGCTAGAAGCCTACAAAATAAGATGGGAGAGTTGGAGTATATAGCACTAAATGAAGAGTTAGCTATAATAGGCACCTCAGAGACCTGGTGGATGAAGGACAATCAATGGGACTGTGCTATCAGGGTATAAATTATATTGCAATGATAGAGTGGATCAAATTGGAGGGGGGAAGGGTTGCACTATATGTTAAAGAGGGAATTGAGCAATAAATGTTCTACATGATAGTTTTTCTGGAAGCAAGGAAGTACCACCCTTCATTTGAACTGGACAGCAGGCTAAGATAACTGATTTGAATTCTTGCTGTCAGTTTGGGCGTTCAAAAGTGAAGAATTTAATTATAGATATATTTTATACACTTTTTTGCATATTTAAAAAAACAAAAAAAGTGTTTAAGGTTTTTTTTTATGTCTATGATTACTTTTTGCGCTGTGTGCACCTGAAAAGTGAGAGTGTTGCCACAGGAGTGAATGAAACATTTCCCCATTTTTTGAGAAGTCACATATTTTGGTCTTCACTGGAGGACATTGTACTATTCAAAAGAGCCTAAATATCGTTGATTCTGGTTGTTATGAGGTCTTTTCCTCCCTATTTTTGAAAAATCATTCACAGTCCTGTATTTCCATATTATACTTTATTATATTCTATTGTTTACTGCCAGAATTCCACATCTCTATTTGTATGGTAGACCCCATTCAACTTTGCCCATAAGCCCACCCATTCCCAGGGTTGATGGGGACCATTTTATTTATGTACTGCAATTCCTTAAAAAGTTCACTCACCCCCCCCCCCCCCCCCACAAAAATCAGAATTCCAGCTAATGTTAACATTATCCTTGTCCTGCCATTCACGTTCAGTAGACCCTGAGGTGGGACCCCTCACCTTCTACAGGGCCATCTGCAAAATCCACATTTAGGGGTGTGGGTTCTTCCAGAAACAGTTCCAGCTCTTCCTCCCCTGCAGGTAGCTCTTGGCTGGTGCCTACCCTAATCCCCTGCCTTCTGGCCTGCAGAACACTCTAGTTTCTGCTGTGGCCAAGGACACCTACTGCTTACTACCTGACTGGTTGCTATTGTGAGAGGTAGGGAAGGGACGTTAGGCAACCAATCCAAACAAGACTTGAGGTTAATGAAGTAAAAGTTGTTTATTGCCACAAAAAGGTTAACCTTTTTGTGGCAATTAACAACTTAAGGTTAACCTTTTTGTGGCAATTAACAACTTAAGGTTGGCCTTTTTGTGGCAATTAACAACTTTTACTTCATTAACTACTGGAGTCCTGTTTGGATTGGTTGCCTAACATCCCTTCCCTACTTCTTGGATAGTTTTGTTTCATAGGGAATCCTTCCTTGATTCGGTGATGTATGGTGGTGTGGGATTAGGCAGATCTAGGGGGGAAAGACTTCTTGAAAAGATGTGTTTTCAGTTTTTTTTTCTGAATTGTAGGTAGTTTTCTGTACACTTCCCCTCAACATTAGCAGATGCTGTAGCCTAGGTTAGACACACTTCTGGCCTGCAACTCCCTCCTCCCCCTGCAGCCCATTGGTTAGACACAGCAACCAATAGACTGCAGGAGGGAAAGGGGTAGAAGCCAATAGACTGCAGGAGGGAAAGGAGTAGAAGTAGTAACTGGGATACAGGAACCTTTTTCCTGCCTTTCCCTGCAGCACTGAAGCATGGAATTTTCTGCTCCAAATCTACAGTCATACAGGAGAAAATATTGGGATGCACAGGAACCCACACAGCTGATTCTTCTTCAAAGTATGCCTAAGGTGGGTCTGGGGAAGTGGGGGGTCACAGGGGTGGGAGGTCCACTAGACACCAGGGATATTTTTTTTTGGGGGGGGGGGATGGGGGCAGGGATCAGGGAGTCATCTTAGGGAAGGGAGGGAATTGATGAATCAGGGGTTATCCCAGGGTGCGGGGAAAGGTTGGAGGCGACTCATTTGCACGATATTTGGCTTTTTATTAATGTCCCCCTTATTGTCAATGTGTAACCAATCTCCACTTGTGCACTGACAGGATGAACGATATTGTTTTACTTTTCTGCAGCAAATGTCTGCACACTACCACCACGGTGTGTGCTGTTTTTTCTGATCACAAACACTTTTTACATGCCATTAGTTTACTGCAACAGAGAGCACAACTTTCAAGTTAGATTCACATTAGAAGCCCAGCGCTCAGCCATCCGCACACTGCTCTGATGCGTGGCTTTCTGTATCGGTCCTTCAGTGAATGCATATATAATAATTTTCTCTCATCCTACAGATTCATCATTCTTTGACTGAGATTTAGACTGTCAGTAACACTGTGAGAATATTTATAACAAAAGAAAGCAGAAAATATTTGCAGAGGTTTGTGAGGCTAATACGACCGGAGAAAGTTCCACTGTCAGCAACATTAGACTTACTGCAGGAAAGAAGTTCTAGATTGAAGAAGCATTAACATACAGGACATACCCTCAGAGATTAGTTTTTCCAATGTAATAAAAAAAAAAGGTACTAGGCTGCTATATGAAGGATACTTGGGAGAGGGCCAATGGTGCTCATTTTTGAGAGAAAACATAAAAATAAAATAGCACAAAGTGGCAGATGGACGTTTTTATTGCAAAATCATCTAAATCGCAATTATCTAATCATGCTTTTAGACTTTTTTTTAATGCAGTTTGTCTGCAGTGCATTCAAATCATAAGGGGGCGGGTCAGGGGCATGTTGAAGGCAGGATTTGGGCATTCCTAACACTTGTGCTCAGCGTGTTTTTCTTTTGTGAACATTTTTTTAAAACAAATAAAAAGCCGAAGGGAAAAATGCACAAAAGCAAGCCATTGGGACATATGGAGGGTGGGGGCAGCATTCTTAGTAGACTGGCCACAGACATCCCAGCAGAGCAGTGGGGCGCCCTAGGGGGCGCTGCAGTGGACTTCACATAAAAGGTTCCAAGTACACATCTCACCATCAACCCCTTACTGTATATTGTATGGGGAGCCCTCCAAAACCCACCAAATACCTGCTATACCCAGTTATACACTACAATATCCTAATGTCTGCAGGTGTGACTTATGTGTGGGTACAGTAGGTTTTTGGTGGGTTTTGAAGGGCTCACACTTTCCATCACAAGTGTAACAAAGAGGGATATGGGCCTGGGTCCCCTTCTCTGAGCACTAGGCTACTCCAGGGACATAGTAACATAGTAGATGATGGCAGAAAAAGACCTGCATGGTCCATCCAGTCTGCCCAACAAGACAACATATGTGTAAACCTCACCTTGATTTGTACCTGCCTTATTCAGGGCACAGATCGTACAAGTCTGCGCAGCAGTACTTCCCGCCTCCCAACCACCAGTCCCGCCTCGCATCACCGGCTTTGGCACAGACCATATAAGTCTGCCCTCCACTAACCTTGCCTCCCAACCACCAACCCCTCTTTCCCCCACCTGCTCCGCCACCCAATTTCGGCTAAGCTTCTGAGGATCCATTCCTTCTGCACAGGATTCCTTTATGCATATCCCACGCATGTTTGAATTCCGTTACCGTTTTCATCTCCACCACCTCCCGCGGGAGGGCATTCCAAGCATCCACCGCCCTCTTTGTGAAAAAATACTTCCTGACATCTTTCCTGAGGCTGCCCCCCTTCAACCTCATTTCATGTCCTCTCGTTCTACCGCCTTCCCATCTCTGGAAAAGATTTGTTTGTGGATTAATACCTTTCAAATATTTGAACGTCTGTATCATATCACCCCTGTTCCTCCTTTCCTTCAGGGTATACATGTTCAGGTCAGCAAGTCTCTGCTCATACATCTTGGAACGCAAATCCCGTACCATTCTCGTAGCTTTTCTTTGCACCGCTTCCATTTTTTTAACATCCTTCGCAAGGTACGGCCTTCACAGGTGGGGCCTCACCAACGACTTGTACAGGGGCATCAACAATTCCTTTCTTCTGCTGATCACACCTCTCTCTATACAGCCTAGCAACCTTCTCGCTACAGCCACCGCCTTGTCACACTGTTTCGTCGCCTTCAGATCCTCGGATACTATCACACCAAGATCCCTCTCCCCCTCAGTACCTATCAGACTCTCACCGCCTAACACATAAGTCTCTCTTGGGTTTCTACTCCCTAAGTGCATCACTTTGCATTTCTTCACATTGAATTTTAATTGCCAAACCTTTAGACCATTCTTCTAGCTTCCTCAGATCCTTTTTCATGTTTTCCACTCCCTCCCGGGTGTCCATTCTGTTGCAAATCTTAGTATCATCCGCAAATAGGCAAACTTTACCTTCTAACCCTACGGCAATGTCACTCACAAATGTATTGAACAGAATCGGCCCCAGCACCGATCCCTGAGGCACTCCACTACTCACCTTTCCCTCCTCCGAGCGAACTCCATTTACCACCACCCTCTGTCGTCTGTCCGTCAACCAGTTCCTAATCCAGTTCACCACTTCGGGACCTATCTTCAGCCCATCGAGTTTATTTAAGAGCCTCCTGTGGGGAACCGTGTCAAAAGCTTTGCTAAAATCTAAGTAGATTACGTCTATAGCACGTCGATGATTTAATTCTCCAGTTACCCAATCAAAGAATTCAATGAGATTCGTTTGGCACGATTTCCCTCTGGTAAATGCTGTTATCAAGGCAATTCTCTGGATGGGACCAGAAATGGTACAGTCTGGTCAAAGAATTTTCAATTGATTTAACTTTCAAAATTGCCCTAGAATATAAAACTTTCCTTGTTGTAATATAAATCTAGATATTCCCAATAATTATATCAGTTTCAACAATGTAAAATGCACTTTAGAGCCTCAATGCAATGCAGTGCAGCCTCCCTCTCTATTAGAGCTTGGCAGGAAGAGAAAGAAAGAAAATAAGAGGTTTCACAGGGCAAATTAATTAATTAAGCAATAAGCAATAAATTAAAGAGAATATCAGGTATCTCACCTATAGCCAGAAAGTTGAGAAGTTTGGAATTTAAAAGGTCAGAATTTACTTTACTTTTGCAGGAGTTTGGTTCAGGTTCAGGTCAGCACCTGAGGAAAGTTACAAACCTGCTCTAAAATAGGACTGGCCATAACATCTTGACACTGTCATAGGGGCTGGTATGTATTGTTTTTTTCACATCTTGGGGGGTAGGGTGGGTGGGTAGGAGGGTGTCAGTGACCACTGGAGGAGTAAGAGGGGTCATGCCTTAATCACTTCAGTGGTCATCTGGTCATTTAGGGCACCTTTTTGTGACTTGTCGTGACTGAAACTGGTCTAGACCAAAACATCTAACTTTTAGCCCTGGACATTTTTGCTTTTCTCCATTATGGCAGAAAAACATCCACATTTTGGGAATGCCCAAATCCCGTCCCTAACACACCCTCTTCTGATTTGGACACACTGCGGATGAAAAGCATAGAAAAACGTCTTAAAATGGGTTTTGAAAATAGCAATTTGGATGTTTTGGACAAAATAAAATTCTTATCTTCTACTTTGTGCTGCTTTTTGGATGTTTTTCTGTTTCAAAAATGACCCCCTATATCATATAATTTTTTTTGTTAGATTCCTAAAATTCTTGATTTGTAATTTCACTTCGGACCGTACTGGGAGAAGGCGGGTTATAAATGCATAACATAACAAAATGCATCAGGAAATATTAATATGTGTACAAATTTGAAAGAAATAACTCTCCTGATCAGCTCTATCAAAAGTTCACCCAAGCGTCTTGCCTGGCTTAAATATATCAGAAACAATTTTGCCATACAAAATGGACTGCAAGAGGAGTTTTCTTACAGCCAGATACTTTTTATTATGGAGAGCTAATTGAGTTCTTGGACGAAATCTCACTTGACAGGAGATGAGTTACTGGGGCAAAACAAGATGCTTGCAAAGGTTTATGTCTTTAAGGTTCAGTTGTTGATGCTTATTGTTTGGACATACTCAACACAGCACTTCAAAACAGTAACCAAGGAGTACACAAAGCAACTAAGGAACAACTTGGATGAGTTTTGGTCAAAGACTATTATGAAAGCAAAAGACAGGGTGGCACAATCTAATAAGAATGGTAGGTGTGTCAGGAGGACGATAACATTTGGAGGGTACCAGAAGCTGCCAAACGCTAAGCACTGTTAGCTATTGTGCTGGCCCTGTTCGTTCCTTTCCCTTCCCATGGGTCAAGCTTCTTTCTCCCTGTATGCCACGCAAGTTAAACCCACACTCAACCCTGTTGCTGCATTACTTGGTCAATAATGTGTGCATATAACCCTCAGTAACTGTGTTGCTGAGCTCGTGATAGCTTTCTGCATCAGCTTGTGTGGATTAAGTAAAAGTCTGATAAGCTGTTTATTTGGTCTCCTGCAGTAATTCAGTCCTGGCCCTGATCCCACTAAAAATAAATGTTGGAAAATACCACCACCACCAGGTATGTATTAGGCAACTGCCTAGTAGAACACACTATAACCCAGGTTACACGTTTGTGTGGGGGTGGGGGAGGCCTTGTCACGTATGCTGAACATTCTAGGGTTGACAATTCTGTGGGGGGGGTTTTTCAGGACTATAAAGATTTTGGCATTATTGTCTGAATGATGAAGAAAGTGTCTGGATATTTTTCAGAGTCTGGACCTCTACAGTTCTCCAATTTTACCCCTTGTGTGAGTGAGCCTGATTTACCTGCTTCCAGTATCACTAGTAGCAGAGACTGAGATTGTAGCGCAGTGAATCCCAAACCTGATCTTGGAGGCACCCCAGCCAGTCAGGTTTTCAGCATATCTGCAATGAATATTCATGAGCGATATTTGCATGCAATACATCTATTGCATAGAAATCTCTCATGAATATTCATTGAGGATGTCCTGAAACCCTGACTGGCTGGGAATGCCTCCAGAACCAGGTTTGAGAACCACTGCTATAGTAGGATCTTGTCAATGGGAAGGCACTTGGGCTGGAACATTGGAAGGGGGCACTAAGCTCTGTATGTGTACTTGCCTTGACTCAGAGATAGTGGAACCAGTGAGTGTCTTGGATGACGGTGATGGTAGTGCTGGTGGGAGCTACAGGAGGGATAGGAATAGGAGAGGGATAGGAGTGATAGCAAACTACCAAGTTCCAGGTTGGAGACTATTTGGCTAGTCTTGGTTTTGAATTTACATCTCAAAGCAATGTGCACGTTGTAGTGCCTGATTAAATCAGTGCTGCAAATCCCGTAATACAACAGGATGAGGTAGACAGAAATCCAGGACTGTCCCCAAATCTCCAGCCTGGAACTGGGTAGCTTGGCATCTCTGGATAAGGGGAAGCAGTGGCATAGTCACAGGTGAGCCCAGGAATTTATTTATTGCATTTGTACCCCACATTATCCCACCTTTTTGCAGGCTCAATGTGGCTTACAGGGTGTTAATTTGGTATGATCATTACATAGTATTAGATACAGTTGGTAATAAATTGGAAGTAAAAGAGGAATTAATTAGAAGGTAATGGGTAAGGTCGTGTCGAAGTGTTTTGGAGCGTTTGGGTGATGTACGGAGTGGTATGATTCATCAAGGATAGTTTTTGTATGCTATGTTGAAGAGAAATGTCTTCAAAGATTTGCGAAAGTTGGTTAAGTTGTCCGTGGTTTTCAGGGTCTTGGGTAGTGCGTTCCATAGCTGTGTGCTTTTGTACGCAAAGGTAGTAGCGTATGCCTGTTTGTATTTGGTTCCTTTACAGCTGGGGAAGTTCAAGTTGAGGAACTTATGGGCTGATCTTCTGGCATTTCTGGGTGGTAAGTCTATTAGGTTCAGCATGTAGATTGGGGCCTCTGCGTGAATGATTTTGTATACGGTCGTGCAGATCTTGAACTCAATTCGTTCCTTGAGCGGGAGCCAGTGTAGTTTCTCTCTTAGGTGTTTTGTGCTTTCGTATTTGGGTTTTCCAAAAATAAGATGGGCTGCGGTGTTCTGGGCTGTTTGGAGTTTTTTAATGGTCTGTTCTTTACATCCTACATACAGAGCATTGCAATAGTCCAGGTGACTTATCACTAGTGATTGTACCAGGGTGCGGAAGACGTATCTAGGGAAAAAAGGTTTTATTTTTTTGAGTTTCCACATTGAGTAGAACATTTTTTTCACTGTGTTCTTCACATGGGTATCGAGTGTGAGGTTTCGATCAATAGTGACTCCCAGAATTTTCAGATTTTCTGAGATGGGAAGTGTGCAGTAAGGTGTGGTTATGGTAGGATAGTTGCTTGTGTTGTATTGGGATGTGAGGACCAGACATTGAGTTTTTTCTGCGTTCAGTTTTAACTTGAATGAGTCCGCCCAAGAGTGCATGATGTGGAGGCTCTGATTGATCTCGTTGGTTATTTCGTTTAGGTTATTTTTGAACGGGATATAGATCGTCACGTCGTCCGCATATATATAGGGGTTAAGGTTCTGATTTGCTAGTAATTTGGCCAGTGGTGTCATCATCAGGTTGAAAATAGTTCGCGAGAGGGGGGATCCCTGAGGAACTCCACACTCCGGTGTCCAGGTTGGTGATCTGTCATTGTTCGTTGCTACTTGGTATGACCTGGTGGTGAGGAAGCCTTTGATCCAGTTGAGAACTGGGCCTCCGATTCCAAAATATTCTAATAAGTGTAGTAATATTTCATGGTCTACCATGTCGAAAGCACTAGACATGTCGAATTGTAGTACGAGTATATTTTTGCCGGTTGCAATTGTTTTTTTGAATGAATTCATTGCAGACACAAGTACAGTTTCAGTGCTGTGGTTTGATCTGAATCCTGATTGAGACTCATGTAGAATTGAGTGTTTGGTTAGGTATTCCGTGAGTTGTTTCGTCACTATGCCCTCCATCAGTTTTGTTATGAGCGGGATGGAGGCGACTGGTCGGTAGTTTCGTTAGGTCCATTGTGCTTTTCTTGGCATCTTTTGGCAATGGTGTGAGAAGGATATTTCCTTTGTCCTTAGGGAAGAGACCATTTAGGAGTCTGTAATTCAGTTGATTCGTGAGGTCTATTTTGAATTGTTTGGGGGCAGCTTTTAGTAAGCTAATCGGGCAGATGTCAAGTTTGCATTGAGATTTGGCGTATTTTCCAAGCCAGTGTGTGAGTTCATCCATTGTAATCAAGTCAAAGTTGGTCCATGATCTGTCCGCTGGATATTCCCCAGGTTTCGGGTCTAGGCATTCAAGGATGCTTGTATATTCAGTGGTAGTGATTGGAATCATGTGTCGGAGCTTAATGATTTTCTCTTTGAAATATTTTGCTAGGTTAGTAGCCGATGGGGTTTCTGTGCTATTTGAGGTGACCAGTGTGGTGTCTAGGAGATTGTTTACAAGTGAGAAGAGTTTGTGCGTGTCCTTGTAATTTGGTCCTATTATAGTTCTGTAGTGCATTCTTTTGGCTTGTCTGATTTTGTATTTCCTTTGCGTCTGTTTCCATTCATTGAGCGTGTATTCGTCTTGTTTTTTTTCTCCAAGCTCTTTCTAGTCTTCTAACCTGTGTTTTTAGTTCTTTCAACTCTTCGTTGAACCAAGGGATTGAACTTTTCCTATGTGAGGTCCTAGTTTGGAGTGGTGCTATTTTGTCTAGCACTGTTCTGCATCTTTTATCCCACTCCTGTAAAAATTGGGGTGAGTCTGTAGTTGTTGTCCATTCGTCGGTGTATATTTGTTGCCAGAATTTCAGCGGATCTATCTTGCCTCTTGTAGTGTATGTCCTTTTTTCTTGTTTTTGTTGTATTGCTTTTGTTTTCCAGAGGAGCGATGTGTTTGCCTTGTAGTGGTCTGACCATGGTATGGCTATCCATTTTGTCTTTTATTCTGATGTTCTCTTCTGGTGAAAATTTGTGGGTTATGATGTCTAATGTATGTCCTTTCTTGTGAGTGGGTTGCATATTAGGCCAGTGGAAATCCCAAAGTTGAAGGAATTCCTTGCATTCGTGTACGTTGTTTGTGTTTATATTTTCC
Source organism: Microcaecilia unicolor (assembly GCF_901765095.1). Lineage (NCBI taxonomy): Eukaryota > Metazoa > Chordata > Amphibia > Gymnophiona > Siphonopidae > Microcaecilia > Microcaecilia unicolor. The sequence continues at coordinate 171,879,697 of NC_044031.1, forward strand.
AAATGAAGGTTGATGTCTCCCACTATAAGAATATTTTGGTAAGACAAGCAGGTGTTTGATATGAAATCCATGAAGTGTGCCTGGGCATTTTGCCATTTGGCCGGAGGTCTATAAAATAGGATTATATTTAGTTGGTCGTGCAGGTTGGGGTGGTTGATCCTGACTGAGGCTATTTCGAGTTGGAGAAGGATTGATTCTGCTGTTGTTGTGACTGTGAATTGGGCTTTATAAATTATGGCTATTCCTCCACCTCTTTTTCCTTCTCTTGCCCAATGGATACATTTGTACCCTGGTGGGCAAAGCTCTAGGATTATTGGGTCTTTGGCGTTATGAGTCCAGGTTTCATTAATGAGAAGGAAGTCAAGGCCATCTGCTGTTATCCAGTCAGTTATCGTTGTGGTTTTTTCAATTACTGATCTAGCATTAGAGTAGCCCACGTTTACTAATTGGTATTGCTCCCTTGAGTTCAGGTTTGTATTTATTTTTATCAGTTGTCTGTGTTCTTGATATGTGGATGTGGTGCTTTCTCTTTTTATCATTCCTTGTTGGTGTCTGTGGGTGTTAGGGTTGTAGTGGACTTTGTTGTTGTTTCTTGAGGACATGATTAGTGTGTGTGCGGTGTGTGGTTTGTGCGGTATGAGGTTATTATTAAGTGTGTCTTGGATTGTTTGTACTTGTATGAATATGATGAGGCAACGGATAATTAAGGTTATTTTGCTGGGGTACATATCAGCAATGAAGACACTGCAGCGATTTCTAAAGTGACAGTGCCTAGGATATAGAGTGTAATGTGTGCGGTGCGTCTATTGGGCCCTAAATTGTGACTACAACCCAGAACTCAAACTGCAGCAGTCTTTCAGTCCAAGATGTGGGTGTAAAGTATGTACATATGATGGATTTCAAATCGACAGTGCCACTGCTCAGGTTCCGACGTGGAACATGTTTCACATAGTTTCATCAGGGGGGTTAGCTCCGTCAACCGCTATTCCAGTAGAAACTTGACTTTTGAAGAATGCAGTGAAGAATGAAATGGAAAAGGACAGCAATCAGTGTTACTGCCAACAGAAATTTTCTCATGACTGGATGACAATGCTTTATGAAGTTCCTTTAAAGAGATTCTCATAAGGTCCTACTCGCTTAAATCCCAACTGAGAGAATATCCAAATTACATAAGGAGCCTTGAAAGAAATCCCTCCAGCCTGGCACAGCAAGTTTTACCTTTCTTTGCTCATCAGTAGAGAAGGGATGCATCCAACTATACATACATTTGCTTGGCATTGGCATGAGCTCATCCATCCTGGGGTCAGGCCCATTCAGAAGCAGCACACCATTGAGGCAGCTGGCAGGGATCCCCAAGCCCCACCAGCTGAATGACATCCAAAGCCCACCATAATCTCCATCAGTAAACTTGGGCAGTCAGAAGTATCACTAGCAACCTTGCATATGCTCTCTGGGAATGACAGCCACTTCTGGATGTCTTATTGACACACTACTTTCCAAGTATGAAAGTAAAATTTTATAAGAACACAAAAAGAGTAAATAACCTATTTATCATTAATCTTTCAGCTCCAGCATACAATTAAGATCAGATGTCTTGCAAAAATGCAGGACTAATTCATGAAATGCAAAATGCTATTTGCTATTATGCTTTCTAAGCCATTAATATTAACTTTGCTAACACTTGTATTGCTTATATTTTGTTCCACTCTTTTTGAAGGATTTTGAAGACTATTCAATGTAGACAGAACTAAAGCTCATTTTGTTTTTACTCCCAGGAAACATTAACTACTTTCAGTGCTCGAAGCTCAAAGTATATCAAGGAACCTTCCCTTGCAGACAGGGGCTGATTTCCTTGAATTGTAGGAGTGAAGATATCATCTCTTTAAGACCAGGGGAGGGTCAAGTTTATTTTCTGACATTTGTCACAGCACAAATCTCAGCAAGGTTTCAAGCTTCTTCGCTCTCCAGGCAACCAACAACTGCATGATCTGCTCCTCCGCCCTCAACTCTTTTTCTCAGCTTTTCCATGCCCTGGGCTTGCCTGGTTCAGCTATTTTGACACAGAGATGCCAAGTTACCTACTTCCAGACTGGAGATTTTCGGCCAGTCCTGGTTTTGAACTTCCATTTCAAATCAATGTGGGATTTGTAGTGCCTGATCCTGCCCATTGAAATCAGTGCTGCACCAGGATGGGGTGGTTAGATATCCAGGACTGGCTCAGTATCGTCAACCTGGAACTGGGTAACTTGGCTTCTCTGCAGACACGACTGAGATGAGTGTTCACAAAATTACTCGGTTGAGTCCTACTCTCTGGGTAATGGAGCTGGTCTAAATACACTCCAGTAGCACAGCCTTTGTTGCAGTGCTACCAGCATTTCGAGCAACACTGCCTCGCACTCTCCTGGCTCCTAGCTGCATGTGCACAGAATGTTGGCCCAGACCCTCTGACTCAAAGTGGCATGCGTGTGGAGGTAGCAACTGTTGCAGCAGCCCCTGACCTACCAGTAGTAGGGGCAGGTACCAGTCACCTGTGCTTCTCACTCATAATTCATTTCCTGCCAAGCCTCCCCATCCCAGACAGCCCCTCAACCGACAGCACCACCAACAGGCCCATTTCACTGTGGCAAATTAATGTTTTCCCTTCCTGTATGCCCATGTGGCATGAAGAGGTCTCTCTGCTAAGCTTGTTCTCACCCTGGCTGTCTGTGTTGAGAATGGATCTAGCTGAGGGGAGGAATAACCTGGGTGGAGGAGGGGACGAAAATGCAGTGAAGAGCTGTGGCACAAGTCTTAAGCATTGCTGGCCTTTGTGACAGGCTGAAAGAAAATAAAGCAGCTTTTCTGGGTTGGAATGTTCATGTGAGGAAAAGACAGACATGGCAGTGTCCAGTAACTCCAGCTTGTCAGGCTCCTCCGTTTCATCAGCTGTGTTCTATCTTTCCTGAATGGTATTTTCTGGCTTATTTCTTAGCTTTTACAGTTCATCAGTCTTCCAATTGCAGAGCTAAATCCTGTGGTGCCCCACACTCATCATTAGCCTGCAGATTTGTAGATTGGGTTATTAGCCTGTAGATTTGTGTGTGTGTGGTTGTGGGCACGAGCCCAGGAGGGAAATTGTAAGGAACAGGATGCATACTTGGGTTGCTTTTCTCTCTTCTCTAGCTCCTAGACACTGTAGGTTAGCAGAAGAATGTGAGGTGATAGGCTGCGGTGCACGGCAGCCGGGGATAACAAGGTGCCGTGCCATCTGGCCCTGCCCCCCACCACACATGCGCAGCTCCCAGATATTGCGGGAGCTGTGAGGAACTGCCACAACATCATCACTCTGCGACTGGAGCAAGGGGGCCACCAGGAATGGGCTGCAGCCATCATAGACAGTCCAACGCATCACAGAACCCCCTCTTCTAACATGCACTCTGCATACGGCATCCTGGTGAGCAGCGATTCAGTTCCTTCATCCAGTGCTGCAGCTGCTTTCTTTGGGGACCAGCATTTTTCCCCAGGCAAGTTTTCTGCATATCTAGCACATATCTATTGCAGAAGCAGCAGACCTGGGAGCTAAATGGAGTGGGCCCTGAGCTGGTAATAGCATCTTAGCCTATCCCACCAGCTTCTCAGAGATTATTTACTTTTAAACTGTTTTATTGACGATTATCACAATACAGATTAACTTAGAACATTCATATAACATTGCTTGATATACAAAACAGCATTCTTACAGCTTATACAACATCGCCAAACACTTTTCTTCCCCATTTTCTCCCCCCTCCCCTCTGCACAATTACTTATCAAGTGCTAATATCAGATGTTAAATGGCTTCTATTCCCAATATCATACACTTTAAGTATCTCGTTAGGTGCAATAGTGCTTATCACAAAATATCAGAAAACTAAACATCCAAGCTCTAGAGCACTGTCAAGCTTTAGCCATATACATCTCACTCAACCCCTTCAACCCCCCACCCAATACCTCCCCCCCTTGCAAGCAGGATTCCCCTCTGAACTAAATTTACCACTCCAGACTACCCATACTCTCCATTATTCCACTATTTATCAGGCATTAACAAGCAGACTACGTCCCCTTGGACTGAGAATTTGCAGGTATGGTGTCCAGATCTGTAGAAAGCGTACTCTACGCTTAGGCGATTGTTTTGAGTCCCTAGCCTCCCAAGAGGCCAGGAGATGCACCTGATTGCGCCAATGCCAATAAGCTGGCCCTTCCGATGAGACCCAGTACTGCATAATGCATTTCCGAGCTACCAAGCTCAGCTTCCTACATAACATTATAGCTGGGGCACCTAATGGAGCAAACGCTCTTGGTTGGTCCAACAGAAACTGCCTCTCCGTTCCTTGAATTCTATTCCCCAATCGAATCAAAAACCCTCTTACCCTCTGCCAGAACATACGCACCTTGGGGCATTGCCATAATGCATGATATAATGAGCTGGGACCCCCTCCGCATTTAGAGCACCCCGAGTTGTCCGGCCCCAACATATGAGCCAGTTGTGCTTTAGACATATACCCCCGAAGGACCACTCTATAACCACACTCCCTCAGCCTCTCATCTGTCACCAATGCCCGGATGCCTTTCAAGGTAGCTGACACATCCCATGTTGCCAGTGAGGTCCCAAGATCTTGTTCCCATTTACGCTTAAGATCTACATATTGCCTCTGGGACCTACGCCTAACCAGAGCCCCATACAATGCTGATACAGATTGCTTCTCCATCTGCAACTCCTCAAAGAAGACCCTTAGCAGTTCCCCCATCCGCCCCCTCAGGGGTACCTGGCTCAAAGATTTCATATAGTGTCGGACCTGTGCATAAGCAAATCTATTGCCCCAAGCCGAACCCACTTTGTCTTGAAGCGCGTCAAATGTTATCATTTCCCCATTTTCCAATAACAGGTGTTCCAATCTTGTGATGCCCAGCCCTTGCCATCTACCAAATGTCGGGTTGTCTATCCCTGCTTCAAAAACAGGATTACCTACGATTGGGATTTGATCTGTAACGTGTGGTTGGCCCCCCATTTGCCGCATCCACCACTGCCACGTCTCCCGAAGGGGCTGTAGTGTTATACTTTTTTTAAATTTAGAAGGGAGCTGACTGCGAGGTAAATGGAGCAATGCTAATATATCATATGGAGCAAAAAAGGCTTCCTCCAAGTCCATAGGTGTATAATACTGCGTGGTGTTCACCAGATCTCCTAGGTGGCGCAACAAACACGCCTGATTATATAGGAACACATCCGGGACACCCATTCCGCCCTGTCTCCAGCTCCCTATTAACATATTTTGGCTAACTTTGGGCTTTTTGCCTGCCCAGCAAAATCGACTAAAAAGACGCATCACCCGTTTCAAATCAGTCCGTGTTAGGCGTATGGGTAAGGTTTGAAGGACGTACAACCAGCGCGGAAACAGCACCATTTGGACTAAATGTATCCGTCCCATTAGTGACAGTGGAAGACTCATCCAAGAGTCCAATTTAGCTTTAGTATATTCCAGTAAGATTTTAACATTCAACTGATATAAATCTAATGTATTCATTGTGAGTCGGATTCCTAAATATTTAAAAGACTCTCTAGCCCATCTCAACGGAAATTCAGGGACCCAGTCCCTCTGGTTCACCTCTGGCGAAGCCAGCGCTTCTGATTTGTCTAGATTAATACGGAAACCTGAATAATCGCCATATTCACGAAAGGTTTCCAGTAACGTGTCTAAGGATTCCCTTGGGTTTGTGAGATGTACTAAAATGTCATCCGCAAATGCTGCAATCTTAAACATGTGGGTCCCTAAACCAACTCCCCGGATCAAAGGGTTTGCCATGATATCTCTAATAAGGGGATCTAAAACCAAAACAAAGAGAAGAGAGGACAATGGGCACCCCTGCCTTGTGCCCCTCCTAATACAGAAACTTTCCGATTCTATCCCGTTTACGCTCAGGGTGGCACATGGGTTGGCATATAAAGCATGAATTGCCTCAACAAATCTCCCTGAAAATCCATAGTGTTCCAGCGTATCAAAAAGGAACTTCCAGTGAACCTTATCGAAGGCCTTTTCCGCATCAAAGCTGATCAGCAATGATGCTACCTTCGCCTGCGAGCTGTGTTCTAGTGACGTCAGTATTGCTCTCAAGTTTTTACTCACTGCTCTACCTCCCACAAATCCCACCTGACTTTCATGAATCAACCTTGGGAGCAGCCTCGCCAGTCTATTAGCCAAGATTTTTGCCAACAACTTGGTATCATAATTTAATAGGGAGATAGGCCGGTACGATGTCGGCTCTAGAGGGTCCCTCCCCGGCTTCAACAAGACTATTATTTGAGCCCTATTCGTCTGGGGGTAACCTCTGTCTCTCTATCAATTGGTTCAAAAATCTAGCAATTGCAGGTATAACTCCTCCTTCCATTAATTTATAGAATTCTCCCCTTAAACCATCAGGTCCCGGGGCTTTTAGTCGCGGGCTGCGGGCAATAACTAGACTGACTTCATCCTCAGTAATTAATTGATTGAGACTGTCCAACTCTTGTATTGTAAGCTTTGGTAGAGCCAGATTTTCTAAATACATCTGATTTAACAGACCGTCTTCCTCTGGGGAAGCGTACAGCCCTTGATAAAAGGCCCGAAAAGTCTCACATATTGCTTTATCTGATGTGTGGAGCCCTCCCCCCCTTCGCCTCAGTGCCAAAATGTTCTTAGTCCCTCCCCGGGGGTTAATTATTTTTGACAGTAACTTGCCTGCTTTATTACCGTGTTTATAAAGCATATATCTATAGTAGAGCTGTGACTTGTGTGCCCTTTCTTGCAAAAGTACATTTAAGGCGGTTTGAAGCTCTAACACTTGTCGTTTATCACCTATCGCGTGTGTCTCCCCATATCTCCTCCGTGTCTTACAAAGTTGGTTACTTAAACGCAAGATCTTTCTATCTCGTGTCTTCCTCACAAAGTGCGTGTGACTTATAACTTCGCCTCTAAGAACCGCCTTAGCCGCTTCCCAAAACAAAACTGGGTCTTCTATGTGTTCTTGATTATGAGTGCTATATTCCACCCAGCGAGCTTGTAATCTACCTTTAAGCACTGGATCTGAGCTGAACTCCAGGGGAAATTGCCATTTATATTCCTGTGGGGTTGTACCACTTGGTATCCATTCTATCTTAACCCAGGCATGGTCCGACACCATGTACGGTCCTATCTCTGCTGTTGTCACTTCCCCAAACATCTGACGTGATGTCAGTATATAGTCAATTCTCGACTGAGTGGAGTGGGCCCGCGACAGATGTGTATAGTCTTTCTCACCTGGGTGCAGCACCCGCCACACATCAACCAGGCCTAGCATCTGGCTCAATTGTAAGAGGCCTCTATTAGTATAACATGAAGAGGCCGTCTCCGGGGCTGATCTGTCCAGAGAGGGGTCCCAAGCTGCATTTAAATCACCCCCCAGCACTATAGCTGCGTGCGGTTGCCTGATCAGAAAATTAATCAAAGTTTGATAGAACTTCCTATCGTATCTATTTGGAGCATAAACATTACAGATTAGCAGTTTCTGTCTCCCAACTACCACTTCTATTATAACATAACGGCCTTCAGTATCAATCAGAAGTGGATTAATTACCGAGGCTATGCCTTTTCTAATTAGTATCGCTACTCCTCCCTTTTTACCTTGTGCATTTGCTGCTATACAATCCCCAACCCACCAGGTGCTGAGCTTGGCATGTTCACTCTGGTTCAGATGCGTCTCCTGTAAAAGTGCTATGTCTGCTTTTTGCCTGTTTAATTGTTGTAAAATCTTAGAGCGTTTTATTGGCGAATTAACTCCGCCTACATTCCATGTTATTATTCTTACTATTCTTGGATTTGGAAGTGTATGACTATATCTGTAGATGTCCACTTTTGTAATCGAGGGGGACATCCCAGCCTCTGCCCCCCCCTAACTTGCATCTCCCCTTTATCAGCATCACTATTATGTTCTGCCCACGCTTCCATCAGAGCCCGTTTTCTATTTAGTGCGTGTACCCTGCTTGCATCCCTCCTCCCTCCTCCCACCCCCTCCTCCCGCCCCTCCCCCGCCCCCCAAATCCTGTTCCCCTTATTCTCAGGTCCACCCATTAGGACCATGACTTCCTTACGTCTCTCCCTCCCCCCTCCGCATTAAACCGTGTTACATTAAACATAACATTCATTGTCAAACTGGTCAGACACTTACAGGGTCTCACCCCTCTTACCAGGGGTTCGAACCGTTTCACCCATTGGCTATGTCTTCTATACAGTGTCTTATTCAACAGCAAGAAAATTCAAGGGGAAAGTCTAACTCACAAACCATAAAACCTTAATCTGCCAACTGCAGCCATCTTGCCAAGCCTTTCTTCAACGGTAATTGGTCCACCTTTGTACTTGGCTGGGAGTTTGCTGTATTGTCATATATTGACCAGTCAGGTTTCCTCTGACCCCTCCTTATAACAGTACTCACTGCTCTCAGCGTGTGCGCTTCTTTATTCTATTCAGCTTGCTTCTGAAGATGTTGTTCCCATCTGCTGTAAAAATTCTTTAGCCGCCCCTGCCGTCTCATATGTCTTGGTGATGCCATTATGCGTAATCCGCAGTTTGGCAGGATATTGTAGTGCAAATCTTATTTTCTTTTGGAATAGCGTGGAGCAAACCTCCGAAAACTGTCGCCTTCGTGCTGCTACCCCTGCTGAATAATCTTGGAAGCATCTTACTGGGACTCCATCATATTCCAATGCTTTTCCGGTTCTAAGCAGCTGCATCACCTCTTGTTTTTGCGCATAGTTCAAAAATCGCATAATTACCACTCTTGGTTTATTAGTACCAGTCATTTTCATCCCTATGCGGTGAGCCCGTTCTATCTGTATTGGCCCCGAGGCTTCTGGGAATTGTAGTTCATTAGTAAACCAGCGTGCCAAAAAAACCTCCAAGCCCCGTTCGGGTATCGTTTCTGGCAGGCCCACCACACGGATATTATTTCTCCTGGACCTGTTTTCCAGGTCTTCAATCTTTTCCTCCATCGCCTGCAGCTTTTTTTGAGTTATCTCCTGCACTGTCTCCACCTCCGTTACTCTGTCCTCAATTTCACTCACCCGTGCTTGAAAGCCTGCACAGTCTCGAGAGAGATCCGTGAGCTGTTCTTTTACCTTTTCCAGGTTAGTATTTATGGGGGAGAGCCGGCGATCCAACATATCCTCTAACACTGAGGACATTTCTGACGTTATTTCGGCGTTCCAGGCCGATGATACTGTCGGGCCCGGCGGGCTTGCGGGCGGCGCCATCTTGTCTTCTGCTCCTCTACCACGGAGCTTATCTTTATGCTGATTTTTAGCCGCCATCGCGCCGCCAGTACATAAGTACATAAGTACATAAGTATTGCCATACTGAGAAAGACCAAAGGTCCATCAAGCCCAGCATCCTGTTTCCAACAGTGGCCAATCCAGGTCACAAATACCTGGCAAGATCCCAAAAAAGTACAAAATATTTTATACTGCATATCCCAGAAATTGTATATTTTTCCCTAGTCCATTTAATAATGCTCTATGGACTTTTCCTTTAGGAAGCCGTCCAAACCTTTTTTAAATTCTGCTAAGCTAACCGCCTTTACCATATTCTCTGGCAACGAATTCCAGAGTTTAATTACTCATTGAGTGAAGAAAGATTTTCTCTGATTTGTTTTAAATTTATTACATTGTAGCTTCATCGCATGCCCCCTAGTCCTAGTATTTTTGGAACGCGTAAACAGATGCTTCACATCTACTCGTTCAACTCCACTCATTATTTTATAGACCTCTATCATATCTCCCCTCAGCTGCCTTTTCTCCAAGCTGAAGAGCCCCAGCCGCTTTAGCCTTTCCTCATAGGGAAGTCGTCCCATCCCCTTTATCATTTTCATCACCCTTCTCTGCACCTTTTCTAATTCCACAATATCTTTTTTGAGATGCGGCGACCAGAATTGAACACAATATTCGAGGTGCGGTCGCACCATGGAGCGATACAAAGGCATTATAACATCCTTATTTTTGTTTTCCATTCCTTTCCTAATAATACCTAACATTCTATTTGCTTTCTTAGCCGCAACAGCACACTGAGCAGAAGGTTTCAACGTATCATCAACGACGACACCTAGATCCCTTTCTTGGTTAGTGACTCCTAACGTGGAACCTTGCATTACGTAGCTATAATTCAGGTTCCTCTTTCCCACATGCATCACTTTGCACTTGCTCACATTAAACGCCATATGCCATTTAGACGCCCAGTCTCACAGTCTCATAAGGTCCTCTTTTAATTTTTCACAATCCTCCTGCGATTTAATGACTTTGAATAACTTTGTGTCATCAGCAAATTTAATTTGTTCCATTTATTTCTGTCTGAAATAAAATAAATACATCTATTTATTCTAGCAACAAATTGAAGCCAGGGTTCCAACAGATACCAGGCGGGGTCTAGGAGTATGACTGTGACTTTGGGGGGGGGGGGGGGGGGGAGGACTTTTAAAATGTTCCCTGCTGGCCGCTCCAGCGTTTCAGGCTGCGGCGAAATTCTATTTTAAGTCGCGGTTTGTGAGCTGATCGTGCGGAGGGGGGATTGAAGCCGGAGAGATCTTTTTTTCTTCAACCCCTCGCGGTCATGACGTCACCGGAAGTCTCTCAGAGATTATTTAAAAATAAAAATAAAACAAAAATCCCTCCAGCTTTATCCATATTTAGCCTGGCAGGGAATATTTTAAAGTTACTAGTCTGTGACTGTCCCTAAGACTAATAAAAAAAAAAAAAATAACAGGAGCTTGTGCTGTGCAGGAAGAGAGAGTGGTCTACCCTTGCAATTTCTCCACTGAAGATATTTAAGGACTCTGGACTGTAACTGGATCAGAAGGTTCTTCTTCCATGTGGACCAAGTTTCCAGTCTCCCAGGCATAGCACCACCACCCTGAGTGGGCATAACTGCAGCAATCTTCACTCTCGGAGTACAAACAGGCGCAAGTGAGAGGGCACCCCTATTATTGGTCTGTGCCCTCACCAGAGAGGACCCAACTCACGGTCATGTACGCAGGATTGAAGACCCAGGTGGAGAAGATTCAGCAGTAGAAGACCCCCTTCAGACGAGCAGTTCCTTTGTCCGTCAGGAAGAACTCCTTGATCAGAGAGAACCAGTGGCCAGCCCAGGGTGGCAGGAAGCAGCATTCGGCTAGACTGGCCCCCAGCCAAAGGAGGCTCTGCAGAGCTATACCAATTTCTGCTCTCAAGGACAGCAGCAAAGAGTCTCCTGGCAGCAAGGACCCTACCTATATGCAGTTTGGAACTACAACCCACACTACTATTCCCTCCCTTTAACTATCCTCCTCCGTTGTCCTACCCATACCCCTACCAAACTGCAGTCGCACAATGTCCTTTGCTACACTCCCGGGCCATTGGGGTCTTTTCTCCCAGGTACGGCAGCACATGGCAGCGACACCCAGACAGCCACAAGATTGCCGGAAAACGCTAACCGAATAGGGTTAGGAGGGGGCCCTCTACCTCAACAGCCCCGACCCATTCCCCTCATGCCATCATGGCCGAGGGGGCGGTACCTGGAGTACTGGTGCTGAGACACACAGACACCATAATGCAGCAGAAGCACAGACACAAATAAGCACAGCGGCTACTCAAATGGATGCATGTATGGTGCAAGCATCAGCAAAGAGCAGTGTCATGCAAGTACCTGCCAAGCACAGGGACTCAACCAGCTCTAGCAGCAGTAGTTCCTATTCATCTACCACTTTCTCCTCAGAATCGTCCTCTGACGAAGAAGCTCATGCTATAGGAAAAGAGACAGGGCTCGGAGGCACAGACAGGAGCCCACCAGTACTTACCTGCTTATTGGGCCTATGGGAAATGGTGCCAAAGAAACTGAGAAAGAAAATTAAGAACTGAAAATGCATTGATACTTTCCAGCTTTTAGAGGGTAAATAGAAGAAAAAGAAGAGTAGTGAAAAAAGGGGTAGGCTCAGGATAGGGATGCAAACAATAAATAAATAAATAAATATGAAAGCCCTGCATATTATCCTATATTTGGATTATAGCCTTCCTGAGAATGATGTAATTAGGCAATATGATGCTAACCAGGTCGGCCCCTTACTAGCTTACATGCACAATATATTAGTAGCTTACAAGGATTTTGAAGACAGTGCATGGCTCAAATACGACTTGGGTTTTAGAGAGGCCATGGAGAACAAATTCATGTACTGGGCCACCACATGTCAATCTCAACCTGTGGAGATGCTCACCCCACACTCAAATGCCTCAAGCGGGCATCCGACAAAGCACCGACCCAGTCCTCATGAGAGTTCCCTCATTCACAGGGCCCCATTCTCTATGTCCCTTGTGCAGACCATTGCAGACAAGAAAACCACACTAATGGCAATGCAGTCCTTGATAGGAAATCTGAACTTGGCCTACTGGGTCACTGTGAGAAGGGTCTTTCTGCAAAGGCTAGTGTCTGTTATAGCAGGCATTAAGAGGCCGTCCCACTTCATAAGAATAACCCAGCCAATTCCCAAAGACCTGCACATACAGGACTCCTTCCTTAGTTCTTATAATGTCCTTTTAGTGTGGCAGGGAGAGCCAGTGTCCAGCCAACAACTGGAACTCCATTCCGACGCATCAGGTGGTTTCAGAATATATGTTCTGAAATTATGGTGTGCAGTGCAGTGGCCTTACAGTTGGCTCACAGCAGGAGTCTGCTGGAGCATCACCTTCTTGGAGCTGCTCCCCATAATAGTGGCCCTTTTCATTTGGGGTGCATGCTTGCAGCAGCATAGGAGGATGGTGTTCTGGTCTGATAATAAAGTAGTGGTGGAAGCAGACAGTGAATTGCAAAATTGTAGTTAATTTGCTGAGGGTATTTGTGCTGCATTAATGTTCAACGTAACTGCACGTACAAAGGATGTACCAGGGTCGCATAGTATGATAACTGCCTCTCACTCTGTGGGCCCTTTTCAGGAAGCTGGTCCCTGAAGTAGACCCAGTAGGAGAGGCAATCCTGGATCATCTGTGGCTGATCGCAGTTCAGAAGAATGGGAGCTGCTCCATCTGTCCTTCGCTCCAAGCACCTAGACAGCCTATTTCCATGGATATCAGCGGATAAAGGATTTTGCGCTAGAGAGGGGATGGCTACAAGAACCATGTTTAGAACACTTGATGGTGGTCTAAGGGGCTCATACCTGCAGGAAGCTTTGGAGAGGGTGTTGTAATGTTCCGCAGGAAGCATGGGGAAGGTGTTTAAACTGTTCCAATATGTAGCCAGAGGCTGCAGCTAGTTGTGGGGTAGTCCGGGGCAAGTCAGCAGTACTACCCCGGGCTGGAGGCGGTGGTATCCGAGCCAGAACGGAACAGGATGGACTTGAGACTGAGAGAGGGGTGCCCTGCTTGCAGGGCCAGTGTACCCATGGAACAATGTACAGCTCACACTCAAGCCTGCTCGGGTGCGGGATGACCCCCCCCCCCCCCCCCAACATGGGAAATAATGACATCCTGCTGGATCGCATGGTGTGCCTACATGCTAATCAATGAAGTGTGTTAGTTGGCTTGCGTAAGGTTGATTTCTTTGCATGTTGATGTATCAATAAAACTGTGGCCTAATGCTTTACCAATAAGAAACGGTGTGGCTGGTCAAACCATTGAGTAAAGCTATGCTGTAGCCTGTTGAGGCAGATGGGTCAGGCAGGAGATAGAAATGGCAGGGCAAAGGGGAAGGTCACAACTGCCTATGTTATGTGGAAGCTGTGGGCCATGGCGCATGGCAGCCGGGGATAAGGCATCATGCCACCTTGCCTGCCCCTGACCACACACACGTGGCTCCCAGTTATCGCAGGAACCATGATAATCCCCCCACATCATTGTTCTGCAACTGGAACGAGAGGGCCAATGGGAATGGGCTGCAACTGTTATAGACAGCCCCCGCAGCCAGAACTCCATCTTCTAACATGTACTCTGTGTCCAAACCCACCCACCCCAGAAAGGCGTGATCCGGAACGGCAGCCGTCACTGGTGGGCCCAGGAATGCATGAGCTCATCCATTCTGGGGTCAAGCCCATCCTGAAGCAGCACACCATTGATTTAGCTGGCAGGGATCCCTATGCCCACCAGCTCAAGACATCTGCAGCCCACCATAATCTTCATTACAAAACTTGGGCAGTAAGAAGTAGCACTTGCAGCCCCCTTGCATATGCTCTCTGGGAATGACAGCAAATTCTGGTTATCCTATTGACACACTACTTTCCAAGTATTAAAGTAAATATATGAACACAAAACAATTAAGTAACCTATTTATTACTAATCTTTCAGCTTCAGCATAGAAATATTATTAGGCCAAACTAGGGTCAGGGGTCTTGCAAAGACTGCGTACTAATTTATGAACTGAACAACGCTATTTACTAATATGTATTCTAAGCCATTAATATGCCCTTTGCTAACGCTTATTTCTTACGTTTTGTTCCACTATTTTCGAAGACTATGCGAAGCAGACAGAACTAAAACCCGTTTTGTTTTTACTCCCAAGAAACAGTAAACACTTCCAGTGCTCGAAGCTCAAAGTCCATCAAGGAACCCTCCCTTCCAGACAGGGGCTGATTTCCTTGAATTGTAGGCGCAAAGATATCATCTTTTTATGACCAGGGGGAGGGTCCAGTTTATTTTCTGACTTTTTGTCACAGTGTGTGTGTGTGTGTTCACAAAATTACATGGTTGAATCCCGCTCTCTGGGCAATGGAGCTGGTTTAAAATACACTCCAGTAGCAGCACAGCCTTTGTTTTAGTGCTAGCTATGCTCTACCAGCATTCCCAGCCGCACTGCCTGGCTGCGAGAGAATGCCGGGCCGGCCCCAGACACTCTGACTGGAAGCGACATGCGCGTGGCAGCGGGCGGTTAGCACAGCTGTTGCAGCCGCCCCTGCTAGCAAATAGCGGGTGTAGTAGTTCCCGGTCAACTGCCCTAGTTCTCACTTCTCATTCATTTCCCGCCAAGCTTCCTCGTCCCAGAGAGCCTCTTAAGGGCTGTCATGGCCTGTTTCACCACGGTAAACTAATGTTTTCCCTTCCTGTATGCCCGTGTGGCAGGAGGAGGTCTCTCTGCTAAGCTGCTCGTTCTCTCACCCTGGGCTGGTTGTCTGTTGAGCACTGCACGGCTCCAGCAGCCGAGGGGAGGGATAATAACCTGGTCCTGGGCGGAGGAGGGGGAGAAAATGCAGTGACGAGCTGTGGCACGAGCCTTAAGCGTCGCTTGCCTTTGTGACAGGCTGAAAGAAAATAAAAAAGCAGCTTTTCTGGGCTGGAAGAAGGTTCACGTGAGAAAGAGACAGACATGGCAGCGTCCAGTAACTCCAGCTTGTCAGGCTCCTCCGTATCGTCAGGTTAGTTTTTAATTCTCTTGCCTCTGAACTGTTTTGTCTTTCCTGAATGGTATTTTCTGGCTTATTTCTTAGCTTTCCTAAATCCTGCGGTGCCCCACGCGCGTCATTAGCTGCAGATTTGTAGATTAGCTTGTAGATCGGGTCACTTAGCCTGTAGATTTCGAAGTGGTTGTGAGAGTCCAGGAGGGAAATGGTCAAGAGCAGGATGCATAGTTTGCTTGCTTTTCGCTTTAGGTCCTAGGCAATGTATGTAGGTTAGCTATAAGTTAACATCCGTCCTGTGTTAAGGCATTATGTAGCAGCAGGGGGCAATCGCGACTGGATTCGCGGATCCTTTCCTGGTCACCTTGTGCAACTGATTTCTTTTCTAGCCCTGGTGCAGGGTTGGCCGATTCGGCTGCTCAATGTCCCCTCGCTGTGCATGCGATTCGATTTTAAAAGAGCGAGCGTGCCCAGTGCCCGAAGCTGAAACCCAGCCGCTCCTAAGCAGTCATGGAGGGCACTGACGCTGGCCCCCTGCAGAATGGTGTATTTTCTTGTGCCCTCCCATGTTTTAGTGTAACAAGTGTGACAGAACCTGCAGAATTTCTAATACAAAGATCTGGATTTTCTGTTGCTTTGTTAATTGTGATCTACTGTGACGGCATATCAAATATAAATAAGGTAAACAAAACTAAATTGTGAATGACAATTTTAGTTGAAAAGGTGCTCTCTTTTTTGACCCAAGAGAATGTTGTTGTATTGAATCAGTATAGAAGTCTTACACTTGACATTGCTGACCTAATTTATTATTACAGTTTTTTTTAAAGTTCAAAACCATTTTTCTTAAAATTTAAACATATGAACACAAAAAGAAAAACATATATGATATAAAGGGCTAGACTCTATGGGGTCCTTTTACTAAGGTGCGCTGAAAATGGCATGCTGTAGAGTTTTGGGTGCACGCCAATCTATTTTTCAGTGTGCCTGTAAAAAAGGCTTTTAAAATTTTTTTGCCAAAAATGGACGTGCCGCGAAATCAAAATTGCTGCGTGTCCATTTTGGGTCTGCGAGCTTACCGCCAGCCATTGACCTAACGGTTCGATACATGCATCTGAAAATTATTTTTTGGCATCGGGTCGCGTATTGGCTGTGTGCCAAAAATGAAATTACTACAAGAGTCACATGGTTGCTGGGCAGTTACTCCATCTTGGCACACATTGGGTGTGCGTAGATGCTTACGCGGCTTAGTAAAAGGGCCCCTATATTTGTTGCCTAAAAAAAAAATTGATGCCAAAAAAGCCGCACTTAGCGCTATTCTATAAACTTCGCCTAACGTTAGGCGCGGTTTATAGAATACGTATAGCAACCTTCCCATGACTAAAATATATATGACTCTATCAACAGAAAATATATAAAATTGTGTATAGTTGCTCAGAAAACCATTGTGACAGTGAAAAATCACAAATATAGTCACTGTTATCTATCATCGCACTTCCTCATTAGTTTGGGACAACAGTCCACAAAATGCCCATAGCCCAGTCTCCTATGGTACTTCTGTCCAGAAATATACCACTACTTCATCAACAATATGAATGGAATTCAACATCACTTATCTTGTAATCCATCGGGTCAGACATCACTGTTGGAAATCTCCATTTAAGAGCTGCCAGGATTGATGGATATGGTATATTAAGTATACAGAATCCACCCCTACTTGGATCCAGGTTTCGCTGCCATAAGCTTCAAAATATAATAACTAGCCGTTGAGCCCATTAAAACGGGCTAGTATGGGGTTTTGTCAAGGCCCCCTCCCCTCACCGCCACCACCACCACCCCTGCACCCGGCCCAGGCCCTCTCTTCGGTATTGAATACATCGGTGAAACGCAGGCAGTACGCAGATTAGCTGAGCTCCCATCGGCCTTCCTTCTCTGCCTGTGTCCCGCCCTCATGTGACGTAACATCGGCGAGGGCGGGACACAGGCAGGGAAAAAAGGGCGATGGGAACTCAGCTGTTCTGTGTGCTACATTTCGCCGATGTAAGTTCGATACCGAAGAGAGTGCTCGGGCCGGGTGGAGGGGGGGGGCGGCGGCGACCTCGGGGGGGGGGGAACGGTAGCGACATCGGCGGCTTTGCGCAGTTTCCCTCTCTGTCCCGCCCCCGTCATCATGTACTGATGCGGGGGCGGGACAGAGAGGGAAGTCTTTACTGCGCATTTGGGAGTGAGTACGGTCACTCGCCATTTATATGTTTGATAATAATAAAACAATAGAATCAATAACGTCACTTAATACAAAAAAGAATAAACTAAAAACAGAAAAACTTACAAGTAAAACAAACACTCAGGTACATAAAAGACGTGGAAATACTACTACTACTACTACTACTACTACTTAGCATTTCTATAGCGCTGCCAGGGTTACGCAGCGCTGTACAAGTTTAAACACGGGGAGGGACAGTCCCTGCTCAAGAGAGCTTACAATCTAACGGTAACATACGGTAAACAAACACTCAGGTACATAAAAGACGTGGAAATGCTAATGCCTCAAAATGTTGCCTGGATAGACCAACACGCCAATCTCTTCAAATATACCCATAGATTGATCACATTTCAATCTATGGGATTGATCAATTTCCTTGTCCTGTTGAAGCGAGGTGGGGCTATATCTCACGTTTTAGTTCAGAAAGAACAGTGCTTCATTTATTATTGGAATAGGGTTCGACCAAGTGATCTGAACAAGGAAGTTGATTGGACATTGTTATGTGATCACTGTTTGGATATATTTGAAGAGATTGGCATGTTGGTCTCTTGAGACATTAGTGCTTCTACGTCTTTTATGTGCCTGATCGTTTGTTTTGGTTGCGAATTTTTCTTTTTTTGTATTAAGTGATTATTGATTCTATTGTTTTATTGTTATTATTTTTGAGGCACCCCCTGATGAAGCTGATGGAAGCAATACCTGGGTCCAAGTTGGGGTGGGTTTTACAAAGGCGTGCTAGCGTTTCTAGCATACACTAAAAACGTTAGTGACATCCATCTATTCCTATGGACGTCAAATATTAGCGTGTTCTAAAAATGCTAGCACTCCTTAGTAAAAGAGGCCCTTAATACACCGTATCTATCAATCCTGGCAGCTCTTCAATGGTGGTTTCGGTTTACAGCAGTGATACCTGATCCGATTGATTACAAGATAAGTGACGCCGAATTCCATTCATATTGTTGATGAAGTAGTGGTATATTTCTGGATTGAAGTACAGTTGGAGACTGGGCTATAGACATGGACTGCTGTCTTAAACTAACGAAGAAGTGTGATGATAGGTAATGGTGACTATATTTTAGATTTTTTTCATTTTCAATCACAGTGGTTTTTCTGAACACCTACACACAAATTTTTTATATTTTCTGTTGATACCTCGGTAATAGTCATATTTATATTGGTTACCGGGGATATTGTTTTGTTTTTATTTTTCATTCCGTTTTGAATAAATTTTGTGAGTAAAATTTAGGTAAAACCCAGTGTAAATGCCCATGTCTTATTTAGGCATAGATCGAGCATATTCTGTAATACTGCGTGTACATTTTCGGAACACACATGACCCGCCTATGCTTCTCCCATTGTCACACCCCGTTTTGAGATCCACATGGTCCGATTTACACGCATCACTTTATACAATGCACTTAGCTATGCATGTAAATCCTAATTAGTGCCAATTAGTACCAATAACTGCTTGTTTAACATTCAGTTATCGGCACTGATTGGCTTGTTAACCAGTTATGTTCCATGTGCAAATCGGCTACGTGGGTGCTGATTTGTACACAGAAATTTAGTCGTCATTTATAGAATCTGGGGGAAAGTACATATAGCATGTGTACCAGTGGACTGATCTTGATCACTGCTTTCATGAGAGCAAAACCTTAGAGAAATAACCAAGTGGTCCAACCAGTAAGAAGAAATCTGAATATACCTTCCTGCTTACTGCTTCCCCTTGCCTTGTTCCTTTTCCCTATACTACAAGTACACGTGTTATGAATACGTTTAACTACTGGGTGGCAGACAATTTTCAGCTCAAATTTTATTCAAATTGCTCCCTACTGTGTCCATATGTTTCCAGAGACTCCAAAAGAACAGTTAATATCACCTAATGCTGCCTTGATTCATTTGCAAAACGAAACTAGACTTAAATCATTCTAGATTTATACCCTGGATGTACCATCTGAAAAATCTCACTCCTTGATGATTCTCCCTTGGCATCTCTGGATCCAGTGGATTCAGCAATCTTAGCTTCATATTTATAAATCAAACGTAAGGAATTTCACCAGAATATAAGTGGAAAAATAATAGCAGTCTCTTTTACAAAGTTTGTGGTGCAACTGCAATCAGAATATCAAAGTGCTTACTTTCATGGGTTGACAAAGGTTCAGATATGCAAATTGTCCTGAAAATGATATTACATTACTTTACATAAAATTCTTATATGCTGCTAAAGCCCAATAGGGTTCAGTGTGGCTCACAAAGGAAGAACGGGTATACCCTGTGAATTAACATTAAAAATATAATAATACTAGTAAAAAAGGCCCGTTTCTGACACAAATGAAATGGGCGCTAGCAAGGTTTTCCTTGGAGTGTGTATGTTTGAGAGAGTGTATGTGAGAGTGTGTGTGAGAGAGAGAGAGAGTAAACGTGTGTGCGTGTGAGAGAGAGAGAGAGAGAGAGAGAGTGTGTGAGTCTGGGTGCGAGTGTGTATGTGAGACACAATGTGAGAGAGAGAGTGTGTGTTTCACACAGATACAGTGTGTGCGAGAGAGAGAGTGTGTGTGAGACACAGAATCTCTGTGAGGCTGAGTGTATGAGACCAAGAGAGTGTGTGAGTGACTGTGTGACACATAGAGAGTGAATGTGATACAGTGTGAGACATAGAGTGTGTGAGAGTGAGAGAAAGAAAGAAAGACATTGACTGTGAGAGAGAGAGAGTGTGTGTGTGAGAGAGAGAGAGAGAGTGTGTGTGTGTGTGACAGAGATACCTCCCCCCCTCTGTGGTGTCAGGCCCCCCCTCCCTCCTTCTCTCTGGTGTCAGGCCCACCCTTCTCTGGTGTCTGAGCGTTACTGTGCAGGATGCTGAGCTCTGACTGTGCTTCAAGGAACTGACCAATCCTATTTAATAGAATGCACCTCCAACATTCTGAAGCCGAGAAACCTTGTGTGGTTGGTCACAACTGCAATCAGAATATCAAAGTGCTTACTTTCATGAGTTGACAAAGGTTCAGAAATGCAAATTGTCCTGAAAATGATATTACATTACTTTACATAAAATTCTTATATGCTGCTAAAGCCCAATAGGGTTCAGTGTGGCTCACAAAGGAAGAACGAGTATACCCTGTGAAATAACATCTCTCTATATAAATCGCACCTCCAACGTTCGAATGAAGCCTCACTTACCCAACGTTCCAAAAGTGAAGGGGGTGAGATCGCTTTGTGTCTGCCCCGCCCACGCATCAAACTTGACGTCGAGGGCGGAGCGTCAGGGAAGGAGGCGGCGCTCCTGACGTCTCTAGCCTTCCCTTCGCTGTGTTCCGCCTTCTTCTGACGTCAAGGATGACGTCAGAAGAAGGCGGAACACAGCGAAGGGAAGGCTAGACGTCGGGAGCGCCGCCTCCTTCCCTGACGCTGCGCTGCCGGAACCGCCACGGAGGTAAATTTAAAAAGAAAAAAAAAACAAAAAGATGTTGGGGGGAGAGAAGAGGGTGGGCAGTAAAGTTGAACAATGGGAGCGGGAGGGCAGGGGAGAAACGACAGCATGGATGCGAAGGGGGGGGGCATGGATGCGAAGGGGGGGGGGAGAAGAGGCCGGGCCAGGCTGGGACATGGGAGAGAGAGGAGCATGGATGCGAGGGGGGGGACATGGAAGGGAGAGAGGGGAATTGCTGGAAAAGGATGAATGGAGGGGGCAGGGGACAGAGGAGCATGGATGGGCATGGATTGGGAGGGCAGGGCTCAGGGAGAGAGGGGAATTGCTGGAAAGGGATGAATGGAGGGGGCAGGGGACATAGGAGCATGGATGGGCATGGATTGGGAGGGCAGGGCTCAGGGAGAGAGGGGAATTGCTGGAAAGGGATGAATGGAGGGGGCAGGGGACAGAGGAGCATGGATGGGCATGGATTGGGAGGGCAGAGCTCAGGGAGAGAGGGGAATTGCTGGATAGGGATGAATGGAGGGGACAGATGGGCATGGATGGATATGGATTGCAGGGCAGGGCTCAGGGAGAGAGGGGAATTGCTGGATAGGGATGAATGGAGGGGGCAGGTGACAGAGGAGCATGGATGGGCATGGATTGGGAGGGCAGGGCTCAGGGAGAGAGGGGAATTGCTGGATAGGGATGAATGGAGGGGACAGATGGGCATGGATGGATATGGATTGCAGGGCAGGGCTCAGGGAGAGAGGGGAATTGCTGGATAGGGATGAATGGAGGGGGCAGGTGACAGAGTAGCATGGATGGGCATGGATTGGGAGGGCAGGGGTCAGGGAGAGAGGGGAATTTCTGGAAAAGGATGAATGGAGGGGGCAGGGGACAGATGGGCATGGATTGGGAGGGCAGGGCTCACACTCTCTCTCATATACAATGTCTTTCTGACTCACACTCTCACACACTCTGTCTCACACTGTATCACATTCACTCTCTATGTGCCACACAGTCACTCACACACTCGCTTGGTCTCATACACTCACTCTCACAGAGAATCTGTGTCTCACACACACTCTCTCTCTCTCGCACACACACACACACACACACACACACACACTCTCTCTCTCACACTGTGTCTCACATACACACTTGCACACACTCTCATTCTCACACACACACACTCTCACAAACATACTCACACCCAGACTCACTCTCTCTCTCACACACACACTCACACTTTCACTCTGTCTCTCACACAGTCACTCTCACATACACTCTCCCAAACATACACACTCCGAGGAAAACCTTGCTAGCGCCCGTTTCATTTGTGTCAGAAACGGGCCTTTTTTACTAGTTAAAAATATAATAATATAATCCTCCTGCCTAATAATAACAAAGAACATATCTTAAAAGTCACCTAGACCAAACAACCATAAGACAAATTCAGTTATTCCAAATATTTTTTTAAAAAGAAAAGATTTTAAGTTTTCTATTGAGTGGCCTAGTGGTTAGGGTGGTGGACTTTGGTCCTGGGGAACTGAGGAACTGAGTTTGATTCCCACTTCAGGCACAGGCAGCTCCTTGTGACTCTGGGCAAGTCACTTAACCCTCCATTGCCCCATGTAAGCCGCATTGAGCCTACCATGAGTGGGAAAGTGCGGGGTACAAATGTTTAAAAAAAAAAAAATTCTCCTTAAATAAAGAGGCATAGAATTCCACAAGAAAGGTGCTTGATAAAAGAGACTAAGTCCACTTGGACTGGGAAAATGGAGCAGATAATTATCTTGAAGACCTCTATTATTTTTTAAAGCAGCTGGAAATTGACACATATGCTGGAGCAGTCCCTTGCAATATCTTAAAAATTAATATGCATACTTTAAAGTGACATGTGCCTCCACTGGTAGCCAGTGGAGGTCTCGTAATAATGGACTCTATCATTTTTATGTGCTGAAAGAATCGGGCTTGCTGCGGTGTTTTGCACTGTCTGAATCTTTTTCAAGAGATTCTTCTGGCAGCCTGCATAAATGCTGTTACAATAATCAAAAGAGTTGACAAGACTTTGGACAATAAGCTTAAATGTATAAGCATCAAACATATATATTTCTGATTTCCATAAGTTTTTTTTTTTCATCACAAGAAAAAACTTCTGGATTAGAAAATTCATGTGAGACTCCAGTGTTAGTGATCTATAAGACATCTTACATTTCAACTGTAAAATGACAGTTATCCTTTCCCAAACACCAGTCCAAAACTTATGTAAGTTGACACAACTAAATAATAAATGTTCCAGAGTCCCAAGATTTGTATTACAAGAGGAACATAATTAGATTTTGTACTATTCACTTTATTTTGTTTAATTGGAGTCCAGAGAGCTTTATGCATCAAAAAGAATGAGGATTGTAAAGTAGGAGCTGAAGGAATGGTCTATTTGTTTTTGATCAAAAATTGACCACTGAGCTTCCGTGATAGATGTATGAATATCCATACGCCATATATTTTGTTGAACAGGATTTGTTGAACTGCATTTAGAAACAAATATTTATAGAAATTGGAAGCCAATTTATTGGAAAAGTTATACATTGATTTATTTAATTTTATTTTTTTGGATTTTGCTCACACCTTTTTCAGTAGTAGCTCAAGGTGAGTTACATTCAGATACACTGGATATTTCTCTGTCCCAGGAGGGCACACAATCTAAGTTTGTAGATGAGGCAATGGAGGGTTAAGTGACTTGTCCAGGATCACATGGAACAGCAGTGGGGTTTGAACCGGCCACCTCTGCATTTCAAGACCACTGCTCTAACCACTAGGCCACTCCTCCATTCCATTGATAAAATACTATACATTTCTGGTGAAAAGGGTAAATACTTGGAAAAGTGTTTTTTTTTCGACAGAAGAACCAATCTTAGTTGTAGATATCTGAAAAATTGAGATTTGGATATTTTACTTACAAAGTGTTAAATTGAATCATCACGTATAATATCATGTATTTGATAAATACGATGTGAAGCCCAAGGTTTTATGTTTATACAAATATTGGGATTGCCCCAGATAGGGGCATAAGTTGTTTGTTTAATAGGACAAGTTAAGGGGCTGTCTAACTTCTGAATAGTAAGTAGTCATTGATAATGTCTTTATCTAAACCTTTGGATGATAGGCTCTATCCTATGTTTAAGAGGGATAGCACTGGAAAGTTGTGGTTCTATGCCAGCCACCACATAACATCACCTAATAAAAAAGCTTGATTATAAAACTCAGGAAAATTGACACCCACAAATTCCTAAGGGCATTTAATTTTTTTAAGCAGTCTGAGCTGTCCTATTGTTCCAAAGCAATTTAATGAGAATATTATCCACACTTTAAAAAAAAAAGGTTTTGGAAACTGAAGTAAGCAAAAATAGTATTGTGGAGCAGGTACCATCTTGATGATTTCCAGTCGACCCCACCATGTGAGGTGGAGTGGAGACATCTACTGCAAGATTTTTTAGTTAAACCTAATACTCTACTGATATTTGTAGTTAAGGTATCTTGAATGCTCTCTTCAAATATAATTTCTGTACCAAATAGGAATTGATGTAATATCTCTCTGTGTACAAAGAACATTTCATGGTAAAAGTTCTGTCTTGGACCAGTTAATGGTGTAGCCATAGCACCAAACCTTTCAATGATATGAAAAATTTCAGGGACAGGAGATGAGACCAGTATAACAAGACGTCATCTGCATAAGCCAATAGCTTGACTGCAGTATTATCTATCTGAATACCCTGAATAGATTGAGAAACTCTTAGTTATTAGTAAGGGTTCTAAAGCTAAAATAAAAAGAAGCGGGGAGAGGGGACATCTTTGTCTTGTACTTCTTGTTAATTGAAATTGACAACTTAGAGTGGAGTTTATGAAGAAAGAAAAGAAAAGCTTATTAGCAGAGGTGCAAGTGAGCAAGACGTCTCCCTTTCCTCCCTTTGTTGCGGCTGGCATCTGTTTCTAATGTTGCTGGTTACAGAGTCGCAGGAGTTCCTGCTTAAAAAAAAACAATAAAAAACGCGCCAGTGCTTCTCGGCATGATGGCAGAGAAACTCTGCCGCTATGCAGTGTGTCAGCGGCAGGGTCTAGGAATGAGTAGATAAATATTGCACTGCATTAGAAGTTTTGTTGGAGGCAGGTCCCGCTCTTTCAGTCTTGTCAGTGTTGGCCTTGGGTGGTAAACCAACTCTGGTTTTGGCCTTGGATGGTAAAGCTCTGGTTTTGGTGGGGAAACACCGCCATCTTGCCTTTTCTGTCTGTGTCAGCAGATCGGCCTCCCTCTCTGCCGGTTCTTTTGGCAGAGCAGGCGGGGAGTCTATTTGCTGTAACACCAGTTTTCCTCCTGAATTTGTCCTGCAGATGTACAAAGCTTTTCTTTTATACAAATCTGGCCCTCCTTCATCTCCTTTGAGAAGGTCTGTGGAGGGTCAGCTGGTCTCTGCTAAGTGACCTAGGGAGTCCTGGGACCTGGAGGAAGACCTGGGTTCTGATCCAGACCAGGAGATGCCCTCTCTTGAGGAACAAGATTTTTAAAGTGAAGGACAGGTTGCTGAAGACTCTGGTCAGGTAGACTCGGGTACTGAGTCTCTCCTCCCCGGGGAAGACCCTTCGGTGGTTAGAATTTTTCACAAAGAGGATTTACAAGAGCTAATTTCTTTGGTGTCCACTACTTTATGTTTTGAGGAAGAGAAGCCCCCTGCTGTAGAGGGACGTAACATGGATCTCCTAGTGAAGGGCTTTCGAAGGCCAGGTAATACCTTTCCTATGCACCAGAATATCAGGGACATCATTCAGGTGCAGTGGGATGTGCCGGATTCTTCTTTTAGACTTGTTAAGTCTATGGTTCATCTCTATCTGGTCCCTGATTTGGACAAATTTCTTCTTAAGCTTCTGTTTGTAAACGCGGTAGTCTTGGCGGTTTACTAGGAGGAATACTGTTCCCATGGACGGCGGCATTACGCTTAAGGATGTTCAGGATCACCATATGGAGGTTTTGTTAAAGAGTAGTTCCTTAGCGTCCCTCCGGACCGGCCCAGAATGTGACTGATGGGTTGTGCACGCCTTCCAGCAGGTGGAGACTGAGAAAAAAGACTGTAACTCTAGCAAGCCAATAAGAGCCCTTGCCAGCCAGAGAAAGATCCAGTAATCTCAGTCTCCAGCAGGTGGAAGGTGGTGAGTCCTTCAGTCTCATTCTTTCTATTTAATTTTTGTCTGGTAGAAGGCAGATTATTTCTGTGCATCTTAAGGTCAGGCAGCTTCTTGGGCAGAGCGTTGTCTGGTTCCTCCAGAAGACATTTGTAGGGTGGCGACCTGGTTGTCCTGGCATTCTTTTTCCAAGCACTACAGTTTAGACGTACTCAGTCGTTGACAGGTTGCTTTTGGAGCGCAGGTTTTGTTGGCGGGGCTGTTAGGGGCCCTCCCATAATTTCACTGCTTTGTTACTTCCCATCAGTCACATTCTGGGCCGGTCCGGAGGGACGCTAAGGAAGGTTAAATTAGGCCTTACCTGCTAATTTGCTTTCCTTTGATCCCTCCGGACCGGCCCAGATCCCTCCCTTCAGATATCTGTGTTTTCAGAGGTTCAGTGTTATTTTTTGGAGCTGTGTTGCTGGTTTATTTCTTTATCCTAAAAAAAAAAAGAAATCAAGGAAAATGTCCTGTTTATAGGACCTTGATATGTTTGCAGACACTCACCCTTTGTTGGCAATGTGCTGGTGGCTGCTCAGGTTTTTGGATACACAGGTTAGGTTTTTCTTTTCTGGCTTTACTTCTGCTTTGGTACTTTCTTACTGGATCTTTCTCTGGCTGGCAAGGGCTATTATTGGCTTGCTAGAGTCACAGTTTTTTCCTCAATCTCCACCTGCTGGAAGGCGTGCACAACCCATCAGTCACATTCTGGGCCAGTCCGGAGGGACTAAAGGAAAGCAAATTAGCAGGTAAGGCCTAATTTACCCTTTTGATGTCTCTGCTTTAGCAGTACAGGCAGCTATTTGTGGCTCCTTGGTAGCTAGAGCTTGCTTTCGCTGGTCTGAGAAGGTCCTGGATAGAACTTCAGATGATCTGACCATGTTAGATGCTGAAGTGGCAAAGACAGAGATGGGATCAGCCTTTTTGGCAGATAGTTTAGATGATTTGCTGAGAGCCTTAGCTAAGTCTATGGCCTTAGGTGTAGCTGCAAGATGGTCTCTTTGGCTACAAGGATGGTCAACAGATGCGGTTTCTAAGACTAAGCTCAGTAGATTTCCTTTTTGGGGTTCTCTGTTGTTTGGTGAAGAGTTGGACAAGTTGGTCTGCAGTTTGGGAGATACTAAGGTGCCACGGCTTCCTGAGGACCAGACTAGGGCATCGGGGCGCAGTCTGTTTTTGGGCCGCAGTCGGGGCCGCGATTTTTACCGCGATAGACCAGGTACAGTGGCTCTGGTTCCTCGGTCCTGGTTCTTTCAGAGAAACCATTCCTTTTGAGGACCTCTAAGGGGAGGCAGAGATGCAGGGGCCTCTCTCCAGTCTAGTGCTTGTCCTGCAGAATGAAGAATTTCCAAGCCCAGCCTCTGATTCCTGTGGGAGCTCGCTTAGCACAGTTTTATTAGAGGTAGGCCCAGGTTACCTCAGTTCGGTGGGTGCTAGAGGTTATTTGAGAAGTGTATGCCTTAGAATTTGCTCGACATCTTCCAGATGCATTCCTGTTGTCTCTCTGTTGTTCTCACCTCAAGGCGAGCGTGGTCAGGGATACTCGAAAAAGGCTTCTCGATCTTCAGGCTATTTGTCCAGTTCCTTCTTCGGAGCTCAGACAGGGTCAGTATTCCATTTATTCCGTTGTCCCAAAGGAAAAAGGTTCTTTCAGGCCGATTCTGGATCTCAAAGCGGTCAGTTGGGCTCTCACAGTAATCACTTTTCGTATGGAAACTCTTTGCTCAGTCATATTGGTGGTACGAGCTGGAGAGTTTTTAACCGCGCTGGATTTAACGGAGGCCTATTTGCATATTCTGATTCGGCCCATGCATCAACGTTTTCTGTGCTTTGCAGTGTTGGGCAAGCATTATCAGTTTCAGGTGCTGCCTTTCGGCCTGGCTACAGCCCCTCACACGTTTACGAAAGTCATGGTGGTATTGGCAGCAGCTCTCAGGAGAGAGGGGATTCTAGTTCATCCTTACTTGGATGATTGCTGATAAGAGTGAAGTCATATCAAGAGAGTCTAAAAGTCACAGATGGTGTGGTGCAGTTTCTACAATCCCTTGGTTGGGTGGTCAACTTGCAGAAGAGTCGCCTATAGCCGTCTCAGTTGCTAGATTATCTGGGGGTGTGCTTCAACACTCGGCAGAGTTGAGCCTTTCTTCCCCAGGCCCGAATTCTCAAGTTACAGTTGCAAATCCAACAGTTTCTGCAGTCATTGGTGCCGTGTGCAAGGGACTATCTTCAAGTGTTGGGCTCCATGGTGGCGATGAAAGAGGCGATGCCTTGGGCCAGAGCACACATGAGATTGCGTGGCCAGCCTATCCAAGGGGATGCTTCTGGATCCATTGCGATGGATAATAGTCACGACAGATGTCAGCCTTAAGGGCTGGGGGGGGGGGGGCGCACTGTCAGGGACAGTATGTACAAGGTCTTTGGTTTTCGGCCACAGACGTCCTCTTCGATCAAACTCTTGGAGACCAGAGCGATTCGGCTGGTGCTAGAAACATTTCTTTCTCTGTTGGAAAAGCGCGTTAGTTCGCATCATGTCAGACAACACCATGACAGTGGTCTATGTCAATTGGCAAGGAGGGACGAGGAGTTGTCTGTTGAAACTGGAAACAGCACAGCTCATGAGTTGGGTGGAACTACATCTGATGGCTCTTGCAGCGTCCCACGTAGCGGGGACAAAGAATGTTCAGGCAGACTTTCTCAGTCGCAACACTCTGGATCCTGGGGAGTGGGCTGTCAGTGAAGTGGCGTTTCAAACAGTCGTATATCACTGGGGGCTTCTGGTTATGGTTCTCTTTGCCTCATCTCTCGATGTGAAGGTGCCTCTATTCTTCAGTCACTGAAAGGATCCCAAAGCGCAGGGAGTGGATGCGCTTCTTCAGCTTTGGCTGGCGGGGATTCTCTACGCATTTCCCCCATGGCCTCTAATAGGGTGGCTAGTTCAGAGGATCAAGGTGCACAAGGGTCGGGTGATCTTGTGACGCCGGTTTGGCCCTGCAGGCCTTGGTATGCCGATCTCCTGCGCCTTCTTGTCGACTCAAGTTTCCAGAGGTTCTTTGTCTTGTGGTTCAGGGTCCGGTAGCTCATCTCGACCTGGGTCGATTTTGTCTTACGGCTTCGCTCTTGAGTGGGTGTGGTTGACGAAGAGAGGTTACTTAGCAGGTGTGATTGCCACGATGCTTCGGTCATGGCGGTGATCAACTTCTCTTAATTATATTAGGACTTGAAGAGTTTTTGAGGTGTGGTGTGCTGATTGGAACATCTCTCCCTTTTGTGCGTCGGTGGCACAGATCTTGGATTTTTTTACAGCGAGGTTTTGACAAAGGCCTGGTGCTGGCTTCACTTAAGGCGCATTCAGGGGAAAGTCCTAGCTAATCATCCAGATATTTCTCGATTCTTACATGAAATAGGTCTCCTGCACACTCCTTCTCAGGTTATCTTTCCGCTATGGGACCTTAATTTGGTTCTTTCAGTTCTCACTGAGTCACCCATTAAGCTTTTGGCATCCTGTACTTTGAAGTATTTGACACTCACGGTGGTATTTTTGGTGGCTGTTGCCTTGGCTGGGAGGGTGTCTGAGTTGTAGGCCCTTTCTTGTCGATCTCCATTTTTGGAGTTTGCTAAAGACCGGGTGGTGTTACACTCCATTCCTTCCTTTCTCCCTAAGGTCTTGTCTAAGTTTCATTTGTCCCAGTCGGTGGTTTTGCCCGTACTAGGTTCTTCCTCCTGGACGGAGGATCAGCAGCGCTTGAAGTGCCTCGATGTCAGGAGGGTCCTGAAGCACTATTTGAAGACTACGGAAGAACTTCACTGGATAGTTTGTTTTTTTCTGCTGATTGGAGGTGTTTGTAAGGGGTTTGCGGCTTCTAAACCCATTGTTTCTAGGTGGCTTAAAGAAATGGTAGCTGCTGCTTGCCTTCTTTCAGGGAAAGCAATACCTGAAGGGGTGAAAGTGCATTCTCCCAGAGGACAGGTGGCGTCATGGACTGAGCGCTCCCTGATGCCTCCTTTGGAAATCTGAAAGGTGGTGACTTGGTCTTCTTTGCATTCCTTCTTGAAGCATTACAGAGTGGAAATAGGACTTGATATACCGCCTTTCTGAGGTTTTTGCAACTACATTCAAAGCAGTTTACATATATTCAGGTACTTATTTTGTACTAGGGGCAATGGAGGGTTAAGTGACTTGCCTAGAATCACAAGGAGCTGCAGTGGGAATCGAATTTGGTTCCCCAGGATCAAAGTCCACTGCAGTAACCACTAGGCTACTCCTTGGATGTACAGAACCATCAGGACGCGGTTTTTAGTGCAAACATTCTTGTGCCTGGCTACTGGGGTCCCTCCCTTGAAATTACTGCTTTGTTACTTCCCATCAGTCATATTCTGGGCCAGTCCAGAGGGACGTTAAGGAACAAGAAATTAGTTCTTACCTGCTAATTTGCTTTCCTTTAGTCCCTCCTGACTCCCTCTGATCTGATTGTTCGCCAAATAGAAGTTTTTTTTTTTCGAGCAGCATTGTTGGTTTGCAGTTGCATTGTTCGTTCAAAAAAAAGGAGAAAAAAATAAAGCCAAACACAGTGCTGCAAGCATATTTGCCCTTTTTTTAGGGGCATATCAAGCACGAGGCACATGTTCATGGTTAATATGGTTCCAGTGGCTGCTCAGGCTTCACGGATGCACAGAATGTAGCTCTTCTTTGTTCTTCTGCTTTATGATAATACTGGATCTCTTATTGGCTCTCTCTAGAGTCAGAGTGCTCAGTCTCCACCTGCTAGAAGTCATGCACAACCCATCAGTCACATTCTGGGCTGGTCTGGAGGGACTAAAGGAAAGCAAATTAGCAGGTAAGAACTAATTTCTCCTTATGTGTAACAGTTTGTAAGAAGACCTGGGACAAAAAAATAACCCTTTTTCAGATGAAAACATGCTGCAGAGTAAGAAGTCATACATAGTATGAAGGACCAATAGGGTAGATTTGGAAACATCATCAAAAATATTTCTTCATGGAAAGTGGTAGATGGATGGAAGAGACAAAAAAGATATTAGAAGGGTTTGGGAAAGCCTGGGATAAGCACAGAGGATCCCTCCCTTCTAAACAGGATTCCTTTGTGTTTATCCCATGCATTTTTGAATTCCATTACCATTTTCATCTCCATCACCTCCAGCGGGAGGGCATTCCAAGTATCTACCACCCTCTCGATGAAAAAGTACTTCCTGACATTATTTCTGAGTCAGCCCCCTCTTCAACCTCTATTCATGTCCTCTAGTTCTAGCACCTTTCTGTCTCTGGAAAAGGTTTGTTTGTAGATTAATACCTTTCAAATATTTGAATGTCTGTATCATATCACCCCTGTCTCTCCTTTTCTCCAGAGTATACATGTTCAGGTCATCAAGTCTCTTCTTATAAAGTAAATCTTGAGGATTTATTTAATAACTTTATGTATTACTGTACAAATGGTTACATGGTGGGGATCCCTGGACCTGCATTGACTCCTCTCTCCTCCTAGACTGTGAGATGGGCATCCCCAGACCCATACTGACCACATGAAATAGCAAGATATAAATTGGATGGAGTCTGACCAGAGAACGGCTACAAAATAAGTACATAAGTACATAAGTAGTGCCATACTGGGAAAGACCAAAGGTCCATCTAGCCCAGCATCCTGTCACCGACAGTGGCCAATCCAGGTCAAGGGCACCTGGCACGCTCCCCAAACGTAAAAACATTCCAGACAAGTTATACCTAAAAATGCGGAATTTTTCCAAGTCCATTTAATAGCGGTCTATGGACTTGTCCTTTAGGAATCTATCTAACCCCTTTTTAAACTCCGTCAAGCTAACCGCCCGTACCACGTTCTCCGGCAACGAATTCCAGAGTCTAATTACACGTTGGGTGAAGAAAAATTTTCTCCGATTCGTTTTAAATTTACCACACTGTAGCTTCAACTCATGCCCTCTAGTCCTAGTATTTTTGGATAGCGTGAACAGTCGCTTCACATCCACCCGATCCATTCCACTCATTATTTTATACACTTCTATCATATCTCCCCTCAGCCGTCTCTTCTCCAAGCTAAAAAGCCCTAGCCTTCTCAGCCTCTCTTCATAGGAAAGTCGTCCCATCCCCACTATCATTTTCGTCGCCCTTCGCTGTACCTTTTCCAATTCTACTATATCTTTTTTGAGATACGGAGACCAGTACTGAACACAATACTCCAGGTGCGGTCGCACCATGGAGCGATACAACGGCATTATAACATCCGCACACCTGGACTCCATACCCTTCCTAATAACACCCAACATTCTATTCGCTTTCCTAGCCGCAGCAGCACACTGAGCAGAAGGTTTCAGCGTATCATCGACGACGACACCCAGATCCCTTTCTTGATCCGTAACTCCTAACGCGGAACCTTGCAAGACGTAGCTATAATTCGGGTTCCTCTTACCCACATGCATCACTTTGCACTTGTCAACATTGAACTTCATCTGCCACTTGCACGCCCAATCTCCCAGTCTCGCAAGGTCCTCCTGTAATCGTTCACATTCCTCCTGCGACTTGACGACCCTGAATAATTTTGTGTCATCGGCGAATTTAATTACCTCACTAGTTATTCCCATCTCTAGGTCATTTATAAATACATTAAAAAGCAACGGACCCAGCACAGACCCCTGCGGGACCCCACTAACTACCCTCCTCCACTGAGAATACTGGCCACGCAATCCTACTCTCTGCTTCCTATCTTTCAACCAGTTCTTAATCCATAATAATACCCTACCTCCGATTCCATGACTCTGCAATTTCTTCAGGAGTCTTTCGTGCGGCACTTTGTCAAACGCCTTCTGAAAATCCAGATATACAATATCAACCGGCTCCCCATTGTCCACATGTTTGCTTACCCCCTCAAAAAAATGCATTAGATTGGTGAGGCAAGACTTCCCTTCACTAAATCCGTGCTGACTTTGTCTCATCAGTCCATGTTTTTGTATATGCTCTGCAATTTTATTCTTAATAATAGCCTCCACCATCTTGCCCGGCACCGACGTCAGACTCACCGGTCTATAATTTCCCGGATCTCCTCTGGAACCCTTCTTAAAAATCGGAGTAACATTGGCTACCCTCCAGTCTTCCGGTACTACACTCGATTTTAGGGACAGATTGCATATTTCTAACAGTAGCTCCGCAAGTTCATTTTTTAGTTCTATTAATACTCTGGGATGAATACCATCAGGTCCCGGTGATTTACTACTCTTCAGCTTGCTGAACTGACCCATTACATCCTCCAAGGTTACAGAGAATTCGTTTAGTTTCTCCGACTCCCCCGCTTCAAATATTCTTTCCGGCACCGGTGTCCCCCCCAAATCCTCCTCGGTGAAGACCGAAGCAAAGAATTCATTTAATTTCTCCGCTACGGCTTTGTCCTCCCTGATCGCCCCTTTAACACCATTTTCGTCCAGCGGCCCAACCGACTCTTTGGCCGGTTTCCTGCTTTTAATGTATCTAAAAAAATTTTTACTATGTATTTTTGCTTCCAACGCTAATTTCTTCTCAAAGTCCTTTTTTGCCCTCCTTATCTCCGCTTTGCATTTGGCTTGGCATTCCTTATGATCTATCCTGTTACTTTCAGTTGGTTCTCTTCTCCACTTTCTGAAGGATTGTTTTTTGGCTCTAATGACTTCCTTTATCTTACTGTTTAGCCACGCCGGCTGACGTTTAGTCTTTTTTCCCTTTTTTCTAATACGTGGAATATATTTGTCCTGAACCTCCAGGATGGTGTTTTTAAACAGCATCCACGCCTGACGCAAGTTTTTTACTCTGCGAGCTGCTCCTTTCAGTCTTTTTTTCACCATTTTTCTCATTTTGTCGTAATCACCTTTTCTATAGTTAAACGCTAGCGTACTTGATTTCCTAGTTTCACTTCCTTCAATGCCAATATCAAAACCGATCATATTATGATCACTGTTATCAAGCGGCCCTCGTACCGTTACCCCCTGCACTAGATCATGAGCACCACTAAGGACTAAGTCTAGTATTTTTCCTTCTCTTGTCGGCTCCTGAACTAGCTGTTCCATGAAGCTGTCCTTGATTTCATCAAGAAATCTTATGTCCCTTGCGTGTACAGATGTTACATTAACCCAGTCTATATGCGGGTAATTGAAATCCCCCATTATTATTGTGTTGCCCAGTTTGTTTGCGTCCCTGATTTCCTTTAACATTTCCGCATCCGTCTGTTCGTCCTGGCCAGGCGGACGGTAGTACACTCCTATCACTATCCTTTTCCCCTTTGCACATGGAATTTCAATCCACAGTGATTCCAAGGAGTGTTTTGTTTCCTGCAGAATTTTCAATCTATTTGATTCAAGGCTCTCGTTAATATACAATGCTACCCCTCCACCAATCCGATTCACCCTATCACTACGATATAATTTGTACCCCGGTATGACAGTGTCCCACTGGTTATCCTCCTTCCACCAGGTCTCAGAGATGCCTATTATATCTAATTTTTCATTTAGTGCAATATATTCTAACTCCCCCATCTTATTTCTTAGGCTCCTGGCATTCGCATATAGACATTTCAAACTATGTTTGTTGTTCCTAAGTACATCATGCTTAGTACTTGACAGTATTAATTGGCAATCTTTTGTCTGATTTTTATTGTTATTTAAGGATACCCGATCTACTACAATCTCTTTTGCAACCTCACTATCAGGATACTCTATCTTCCCTGTTATGGTGATATCTTTGAAAGATACCTTATCCCGAACCATGCTCTTTTGAGCGACTGTCGGCCTTCCCCCCATTTCTAGTTTAAAAGCTGCTCTATCTCCTTCTTAAACACCGATGCCAGCAGCCTGGTCCCACTCTGGTTAAGATGGAGCCCATCCTTTCGGAATAGGCTCCCCCTTCCCCATAATGTTGCCCAGTTCCTAACAAATCTAAAGCCCTCCTCCCTGCACCATCGTCTCATCCACGCATTGAGACTCTGGAGCTCTGCCTGTCTCTTGGGCCCTGCGCGTGGCACAGGTAGCATTTCAGAAAATGCTACCCTGGAGGATCTGGATTTCAGCTTTCTACCTAAGAGCCTAAATTTTGCTTCCAGAACCTCTCTCCCACATTTTCCTATGTCATTAGTACCCACATGTACCAAGACAGCCGTCTCCTCCCCAGCACTATATAAAATCCTATCTAGGTGACGCGTGAGGTCCGCCACCTTCGCACCAGGCAGGCAAGTCACCAGGCGATCCTCACGTCCACCAGCCACCCAGCTATCTATATGCCTAATGATCGAATCACCAAGTACAACAGCTGTCCTAACCTTTCCCTCCCGGGCAATATTTGGAGATATATCCTCGGTGCGAAAGGATAGTACATCCCCTGGTGGGCAGGTCCTGGCTACAGGAGTACTTCCTACTTCACCAGGGTGATGCTCTCCTTCTAGGAGACCTCCCTCCTCCAAGGTAGCACAGGGGCTACCTGACTGGAGGTGGGACTTCTCTACAACATCCCTGTAGGTCTCCTCTATGTACCTCTCTGTCTCCCTCAGCTCCATCAAGTCTGCTACTCTAGCCTCAAGAGAACGGACACGTTCTCTGAGAGCTAGGAGCTCTTTGCATCGGGCACACACATATGACACCTCACCAATTGGGAGATAATCATACATGTGACACTCAATGCAAAAGACTGGATAGCACCCCTCTCGCTGCTGGACTGCTGACTCCATCTTAGTGTTTTTTGAGTTTTTCCGTAATTTAAAACTTGCTAAAGTATTAAGGATATCAGCCTATCACTAACTTACAGTTCCTCCTTTAAACCCCAATCTTCAAGTTCCGAAAGCACAAGCAAAATTTGTTCACTTACCAGAGAAATATCCTCTTCTCGCAGAACTTATTAGAAGGAAAGCTGGGCACCTCTCAACCAAGAAAAGGCTTACCAGGGGTTAGGCCGAAGCCAGCATTCCTCCCCCTGAGGGTCACCTGATCTTGGCTAAGAAGTACCTGGTAGCTCTGGGTAGGTGGAGCGAAAGCCCTGGGTAACTGTGGCGAAGGCCCTGGGAAGGTCGGGGTGGATTTGGGAGTCACCCCGGATGCAGCTGTGAGGATATGCAGAACGCTGCAAGTCCTCCACAGCACCTGGTAGGAGCACTGTGCACCTTGAGCAGAGGCCCCGAGTGGTCTCCATAAAACGTATAAGGACAGGCTTATGAACCTCAACATGTATATGCTGGAAGAGAGGCGGGAGAGAGGAGATATGATAGACGTTTAAATAAGTCAGTGGTATTAATATACAGGAGGAGAGCCTTTTTCAAATGAAGGAAAACTCTGGTATGAGAGGTCATAGGAAATAGGTTTAGGAGGAATCTAGGAAATACTGTTTCAAAGAAAGGGTGGTGGATGAGCGGAATGACCTCCTGGAGACAGAGTTTAAAAAAGCATGGGACAGGCACTGGGATCCAAAAGGAGGAGTTAGTGGTTCCTGAGGATGGGCAGACTGGATGGGACATTTGGCCATTATATGCTATCATGTTTCTCTGTTTTTCTAACCAGCATTCATTGCATGCTAACCATTTTTAAGAGTACCTGCTGTAACAGTCACTGAAAATACTTTTTTTTTTTTTTTTTTTTGGGGGGGGGGTTGTTATAAATGCAATTTTAAATGCAGCATCCAAGCATCACACTTGTAAGGGAAATAGGGTGTAACAAATATAGCATTCACATAGAAAGATAATATGTTAATAATAATAGTCAACAAGAATTTTTTTATGAAATATTACACTCTATATAAAGTCCACAAATTGGGTCAGAGCAATAACTTTAGGAAGAAATATAGAAGAAAATATAAAGGAAAAAGGGGGTACTGATTCATTCAGTCTGATCCTATCCTGTGCAGAACTCAAGGTGGACTGCTAGAACTAAAGGCCTGAATTATCACCATTAGACTAAGGAAAAAAGATAATTGCGATGATTCTAAAAAAAAAAAAATAAACTTAGTCTTATATCACGCACTTGCAAGGAAACTTTAGAAACAAATTGCCCACTATTTGATGTATCCTAGGCCAAAGCACTGACATTTGGCGGTGGCATGCCTACGTGGTTCTGGCAACATCAGGAAAGACCCAAAATTTCAAATTAGAAAACAACTTCTGTTAATCATTAAAGTACCACCTCAGGATCAATCGTCGATAGAGAATTTTAGAAAAATTGCAATTAGTGTAGCAGCTGTTAATTTATCCCTTATATGGCAGACATATCCCTTATATGCATTTTCTTCAAAATGGTGGTACCCTGCCCCGCATAATAAATCCTGGGATTTATTATGCGGGGCAGGGTACCACCATTTTGAAGAAAATGCAGCAGAAGCAGGAGCAGTGGGTATCAGTCCTGCCTCATTTGAAGTACAGATCTGGAAGGGGCCTGATCAAGGGGTTGGGGGTGGGGAGGTAAATAGCCTGCACTAGATACCAAGGACTTAAAAAAAAAAAAAAGGTAATTCAAGTTAGGATCAGGGGGAAGAGCTATTGGGGGATTTTTATTTTTTAGTTGGGGAGGAAGTGGTAATAGATGGGGGGTTCCCTAGACATGGATTTAGTTTTTCTAAGTAGTGGGGAGGGGATTGGGTTGGGACCCTAGATGCCAGGTAGGTTCAGGGGGGGGGGGAGTTCGCTAGACACCAGGGAATTTTGTTTTATTAAGTCAGAAGGGAGGGTGGTCACGTCTAGTAGGGGTTGGGGTAGGGGGGTTGCCAGTGCAGAAGGCTACCTGGGCATGGACGTTGGGTCAGGTTATGCCACTTTGGACCAAGCGAAACAAATTCAAGTGGTAGCTGCATGTCAAGGCTCATGTTTTTCTTTTTCTTTTTTTGTGTATTACCGTTGCATAACTGATGGCCTCGTATATGCATTCATATTAATACAGCGTGCAGCCATGTATGCCTCACTAGGTCAGCCTGTGCTCATCCTCTTTTCTGAATTGCTTGTGAGCATATACCTTATGTTATCTGTGTGGCTGAGCTGGTGGTAGCTTTCTGCATCAGCTCTTGAATTTGAAAATGGGCCAGATCACCCTAGGAGTTCTGGAGAAATAATTACCCAAAAAATGGCTCAGTGCATTTCTGTAGGAGAGACAGCTCCAGTAGATGCAGCACAGAAACATGTATACATTGAAACATATTTGTTAGAGAATTTCTCTTTTCAGACTGCCTTCTCTGATCCTCTTCCTGTCACAGGTGGAAACATGTATCTCT
Organism: Microcaecilia unicolor; assembly: GCF_901765095.1. NCBI lineage: Eukaryota > Metazoa > Chordata > Amphibia > Gymnophiona > Siphonopidae > Microcaecilia > Microcaecilia unicolor. The sequence continues at coordinate 171,918,181 of NC_044031.1, forward strand.
GCACATCTGCTTGTATGTATGCATATCCATGTCTGCATAGATAAGTTGGAAATAATTCCATGAGGCATGTGCTGCATGCTTTCCACACTATTCTCCCATGATGCTCTACTGTAATCCCTGCTGGGCTGGATCTTGGTGAATCAGATGTGTATTTAATTTTCTTTGTTGTAAATTCTACTGTGAAATGTAGTGAAGGACACATACAGCTTTCTTAGGGCCATGCTTACTAAGCTGCACTATAGGCATGTTAGCATTTTTAACGCACGTTAACAGTGTACACGCCTACAATATCCTTATAGGCGCCTACAGAGTTAGTGCGCACGCTAATTGTAGGCATGTTAAAAACGTTAATGTGCCTTAGTAAACGGGACCCTTAATGGTTAATATTTATTAATTGGGATTTAATAACCATCTTTATGAAGAGATTCATTGAAGGCGGTGTACAGCAGGTACATTTTAACATAAAACTTACAATTTTATTAACAGCATAACAATAGTAAAATAACCAAGAATAAACAATATAATAAATGAGGTAAACTCGAAAACAGTAAATTGAAACCTAATAATAGAGCTACTATGAAACAGTATAAAAAATTATACACATTTAACAGCACTGGAATTCATATACCAGAGATGTAATACAATGGTAGCATAATACTAATGATACACCTAATAAGCATGCATTAGAAGATTAGCATCATATCTATGTTACTAAAGATTTTCTACAATATGGCTTACCATACAGCTGAGGGACCAAGAGTAGATATAAGATGGGAACAAGATGTATGGTACAGAGTCAGTTGGGATAATATGATGGGTAGCTAAACTCAAGACAAGTTCTTTGTATAGTTAAGCAAGAGATAAGGAACTGATCTAAGTTACAGTGTGCGTAGCAAGCTAGTCCAGGTGCAGAGTGAGTGTATACACTTTATATATTGAAGGTGGGAGAAGAGCCAGGCTTTCACTTCCTGAAGTAGTAGTCTCGAGTTACATGTAGCCCCTCTGGGAGTAAATTCCAGAGCATGAGGGCTACTCCTGAGAAGGCTTGTGGGCGGGTATCACATCGTACAGATTCTACAATTTCTTTTGACGAAGGTACAGATAGTGATGATCCTTGAGAGGATCTTTAGAGGTCTCAAAGGTGTGTAAAGGGCTAGCTTATTCTTTAAGTACTCTGGCCAATTTTGTCTTGATCTTGAAAATCAAACATAGAGTTTTAAATTTAGCCCTGTAAGATAATGGTAGCCAGTGTAGCTTTTGCAGGAAGTGTGTGATGTGGTAACGTCACTTGCAGCCTTCTATCAGTTGTGCTGCAGCATTTTGAATTAGCTGGAGCTAGTACAAATTCTCTTTGGTTTGGCCAGTGTACAGGGCATTACAGTAATCTAGTTGTGATGTTATTGTGATATGGACCACTGTGATCAGACTCGTCTTTTCAGTATATGGAGAGAGATTTTGTAGCTGCCGTAGGTGATAGAAACAATTTTTGAAGGTTGTTTGAATTTGTGGGATCTGAGTGAGTGATACCTGACCTGTGATTTTAGGGGGAGTTCATTCTTCCCAAAAAGTATTTTCAAGTAGGGTATTTCTCCACTTGTGTTTGGTATCCAATGAATTTCTGTTTTATTTGTGTTCAGGCAAAGTTTGTTGTTCGCCCATTCCTGAGTTGCAGTCAGGTTAATCAGAGCTGTGGGTAGGTCTGGTTCAGTGGGTATGAGTAGTTGTACATCATCAGCATAGATGTAGAATTTTGTGTCCATTGATTGAAGCAGCTCACCAGAGGCTTGAGGTAGATATTAAATAAAATAGGAGACAGTATGGATCCCTGTGGCACCCCACAGTTCAGTGCCCAAGGTAATGATGTGCAGTTGCTGAAAATAACTGATTGTTGTCTATCTGACAAATAGGATTTGAACCAAGTAAAATACTGTGCCACTGATACCTGTTTCTGTCAGTCGTGTAAGCATGATGATATGATCCACGGTGTCGAAGGCGGACAAGAAATTGAAAAACACTAGTATCGAGACAGATGCCCTGTCACGGTTTCTGTGCAGATCATCAAGAAGGGACAAAAGAATATGATGGACACATCATGACTGAACCATTTCATTTGCCATTTGCTGCTATGTGTATTCCTCTAAGTATTGGAGAATCGGAGCAATACCTGTTGCCTTGAAGCTGCAGCATTCTGCATTTAAACTGTAAAATCCATTCTTTGAAATCTGACAGTTACATGCAATGGGTAGGTCATTGTTCTTCAATTCAAGGCCTGGGAGCCAGAGGTGGCCCCTATTCTCTCTCTCTCTCTGTCTTTTTTAAAACTGTTGTTCTTTTTTTCCCCTGCTACTCTGCCTCTCTACCCAGGCTTGGGACAGAAAGGTGAAAGTGGATGGGGGGGAAGAGCTGCATGTTTGAAGGACAAGACATTTCTCAATAGACAAAAAGAGATTCCATAGCGTCCCCAGATCAATCCAGAGACTTGTGGGTTATGCCCCTCTTCTAGCAGGTTAGATAGAGAGAAGTTTCCCTCTAGAGGGCATGTGCAGCCACAGTAACTTCAGTATTCTCTCTATCTAGCAGGTAGAAGGAGCATACTGTGCAGCTCTGTGTTCCAAAGCTCCTATCCCGTTCCGTTGGGTGTGTTGAGCTATTGGTGGGGTTGAGGTGCTAAAGCACATTTGGGATACACCTGGTGGTGCCAGGTCCCTACCCTTTTCCCCCTGTCAGCCTGAAGAATTACGTGGAAGTAACTGTGAGTCTCCTGCCTCTTAAAAAAAAAAAAAAAGAGGCTAAAGATTTCACTTTTAAACGGGCCTTGCTCCCAGCTCTGAAATTTGTCTAGTACTGAGCAGCTTTCAGTTCAGCATTCCTGCAGCGTGAGCAGGACTAAGACTGGGACGTAGGTAAGACTGTAACGATGTCTGTACCGTCAGAGTCGGTTAAGCACTGTTCGCGCTGCAGAACTCGTAGATCGGCGTCGGGGGTTTGCGAGGCTTGTTCAGCTCCATTAATTAAGACAGGGCGGACGTTGAGGACCGCGAAGTAGGTGCCGAGGCCTCGGGCTGCGAGGTGGTTTCGGCGGGACAAGTGGGGCTCGGGCCGATGTGGGCCTCCGCCAGCGCCATTTTCTCTCAGGGACCGGCAGGGCAGGAGAGTGTTTCAGCTGGAATCACGTCAGCTCAATCTGGCTCGGTTTCGGTGTCAGAACCATCAGCCTTTGCGGGGTTTTCTCCGGAGTTTGTGCACGACACGTTTTTGATGCGCTCGGAGCCATTTTAGAGGGTCCGGTGGCCTTGTGCTCGCAGCTCCTTCAGAGTCCTTCCAGGAGATCGTGGGTGGAGCTTCCGGATCCCATGAGCGATGATTTGGGCCGCTCGGATGGTGAGGGTGAACAGGGGTCAGGGGAGTCATGTCCAGAGACCATGCAGGACGGAGAGCTCCCCGTGGCTGAGGGGGATGATCCCACCGCGGCGAGGCTCTTCAGAAGAGAGGAACTGCTTCCTCTAATAGTGCAGGCTTTGCAAGTTTTGAATCTGTCTGCTCCAGAACCCTTGGTCCCGGTTGCGGTGAGTTCTGCTATAATGTCAGGTACTAGGGCCCCCCCCCCCCCCCCCGAAGTCTTTTTATATCCATGAGGCCATGCAGGTGCTCATTCGAGCTCAATGAGATTTTCCTGAGGCTAGTCTGAGTCGCTCGAGCTATGGGTAAGCTTTGCCCGTTGAGACAAGAAGATTTGGAGTCCTTGCGGCTGCTGGTGGTGGATTCACTGATTTCAGCGGTGGCTAAGAAGACCGCATTGCCCATAGAGGGTGGGGCGGCTCTTAGGGACCCTCAGGAGAAATAACTCGAGGCTTCGGTCAAGTCATCCTTTGAAGTAGCTGCTTTGACTTTACAGGCTTCGGTATGCGGCTCGTATGCGGCTAGAGCGTGCCTTTCTTGGGTCCAGAAGGCAACATCCCCGGCTGAGCTAATTACTACTACTATTACTACTACTACTTAACATTTCTAAAGCGCTACTAGGGTTATGCAGCGCTGTACAATTTAACATAAAAGGACAGGCCCTGCTCAAAGAGCTTACAATCTAAAGGACAAGTGAGTAGACGATACGATGGGGGCAGTCAATTTGGGGCAGTCCGGATATCCTGAAGGTAAGAGTCGGGGTTGGCCTATTTGGCTGATCTACTGTACGATATCCTTAGGGCATCAGCTAAGGGAGTCTCTTTGGCGGTGTCAGCTAGGTGGTGGATTTGGCTGAAGCATTGGGCCGCTGATTTGCCTTCTAAGTCCCGGTTAGTACGGTTGCCTTTCAAAGATAGGCTTCTGTTTGGTCATGAGCTGGAACAGATTGTTAAGGACCTTGGTGAATCTAAAGGGCGGCTTCCTGAGGAAAAGGCTAAGAACCAGGCAAGAGCCTTTTGTCTGTGTTTTAAAAGGAGGCAAAGAAGTAGAGGCCTGGTAGTCTCGGGGGATTTGCAAAGCCCCGATTTTCTCAGAAACAGCAACAGCCCTTTCGTCAGGAACGTAGAATCCCTCCGCCAGCTTCCAGAGGGCAGCCTGGAGCCAGAGGTCCACAATGATGGGGCCCTGGTCCAGTCCTCTCCGCCTATAGGGGGACGGCTGTCCAAGTTCGGAGAGGAATGGGCCAGGGTGACTACAGGTGACTGGGTCCTGAGTATTATAAGAGATGGATACAAACTGGAGTTTGCTCACACTCTAGGAGACAGTTTTCTCGAGTTTCCCTGCAAGTTGGCGACAAAGTCTGCAGCGGTGAAGGCTACCTTAGCAGAGTTACTTCGCCTGGAGTTGGTAGTATAGGTACCGGCGGACGAAGTGGGGCAAGGTCGCTACTCTGTTTACTTTGTGGTGCCAAAGAAAGAAGGTGCTTTCCGCCCAGTGTTGGTTCTCAAAGCGGTCAACAAAGCCCTGGCGGTACGTCACTTCAGAATGGAAACTTCGCTCGGTGCTGGCAGCGGTACAGCCAGGAGAATTCATGACAGCCCTTGACCTGAAAGAGGCTTACTTGCATATTCCCATCTGGGCCCCTCATCAGAGATTTCTTCGGTTCGCGGTGTTGGGGCAGCATTTCCAGTTCAGGGCCATGCCTTTCGGGCTGGCCACGGCCCTGCGCACGTTCTCCAAGGTGATGGTGGTCGTTGCGGCGTATTTGCGGACCAGAGGATTACAGGTTCACCCTTATCTCGACGATTGGTTGGTCCGGGCGCCATCTTACGAGGAGTGCATTCAGGCCACTTGGCAAGTGGTAGATTTGCAGTCTCTGGGTTGGGTGATAAATTTTCAAAAGAGTCATCTCGTCCCTACTCAGACGTTGGAGTACTTGGGGGTGCGATTGGATACCACCCAGGGCAGAGTTTTTCTTCAGAATCAGCGATGGTTCAAGCTGGTGGAGCAGGTTTCGTCCATTCTGCAGATTCCGACCCCAAGGGCCTGGGATTATATCCAGGTACTGGGATCAAAGGCGTAGACGCTGGAGGTGGTGCCATGGTTGCGGAGTCACATGCGACCTCTACAATGGCATCTTCTCAGTCATTGGTCTCCTCTGTCCGAGGACTACTCGGTTCGAGTCCCCTGGTCTCCACAAGCTCGTTTTTCGCTCCGATGGTGGCTCAAGGCGGAGAATTTGCTTTGGGGCATGCCCCTGTACACGCCCGACTGGTGTGTAGTGACGACGGATGCCAGTCTGTTGGGTTGGGGAGCTCACTGTCTCGGACATTCGGCTCAGGGGAATTGGACATTGTCGGAAGCAAAACTGCAGATCAATCTTCTGGAACTGCGGGCGATTCAACTGGCGCTGTTGGCGTTCGAATGGTTGATATCAGAGAAGCCAGTTCGGGTCCTCTCCGACAATGCGATGGCGGTGGCATATGTCAATCGTCAAGGGGGGACAAGGAGTGCTCCACTGGCGAAGGAAGCCGCAGTACTTTGTCGTTGGGCGCAGGTCCGCTTACCGCAGCTGTCGGCGGCGCACGTTGCAGGGGTCTTAAATGTTCAGGCCGACTTTCTCAGCCGGAACTGCTTGGATGCCGGAGAGTGGGAACTGTCCCCGTCAGCCTTTCGGCCTCTGAAGAAGTCATCTTTGAAGGATTTAATGTTAAAGACAGTGTTTCTTGTGGCTATGGTGTCCGCTAGGCGGATATCGGAAATTCAGGCACTGTAGTGCAGAGATCCCTTTCTCCGTTTTTCGGAGGTGGGAGTTTCAGTTAGAACAGTTCCGTCCTTTCTGCCTAAAGTGGTGTCTCGTTTTCACGTGAACCAAGAGGTAATGTTGCCATCTTTCAAGCGTGAGGATTATCCTGACAATTTTTGAGTTCTCCGGTGTCTAGATGTTCGGAGAGCTCTTTGTGCTTATCTTGAGGCGACTAATTCTTTTAGAAAGTCAGATCATCTCTTTGTTCTGTTTGTAGGAGGTAAGAAGGGCAATATGGCATCTAAGGCGACCATTGCTCGATGGCTAAAGGAGGTCATTTCTTCCTCGTACCTTTTGATGGGAAAGTCTTCTCTGCTGAACATACGGGCACATTCCACAAGAGCTCAGGCGGCATCGTTTGCAGAGTCTCGGCTGGTGCCGTGGGAGGACATTTCGAAGGCAGCGACTTGGTCGTCCCTGCATACATTCTCGAAGCATTACCGGATTGATTTAGTGGCGCGTCGGGAAGCGAATTTCAGGGCTTCAGTGTTGGCAGCTGGAGTAGATCGGTCCCACCCTGATTGAAGTGTGCTTTGCTACATCCCACAAGTCTCTGGATTGATCTGGGGACGCTATGGAAGGTAAAATTATATCTTACCTGATAATTTTCTTTCCATTAGTCCCTCAGATCAATCCAGAGGCCCTCCCTGTTGTTCGACTTCATGATTTCAGATAAGATCAGGGTAATTAGCTAGTTCTGTTCGACTTCGTGATTTCAGATAAGATCAGTATAATCAGCTAGTTCTGTTCATGTTCTTGTTTTGGTTGAACGGTTCCTCGGTTACTGTGGATTTCAAGTTAAAATTTTATACTTATACCTTTAGCAGTGCGGAGGATTCTCCCAGTTGATGCTGCTCTTACAGAGGCAGGAGACAGTGTTTGGTCCATTTCATACTGCTTTGGTATCGTGTAAACTGAAGTTACCGTGGCTGCACATGCCCTCTAGAGAGAAACTTCTGAGTTCTGTCTATCTAACCTGCTAGAGGAGGGGCATAACCCACAAGTCTCTGGATTGATCTGAGGGACTAATGGAAAGAAAATTATCAGGTAAGGTATAATTTTACCATGCATTTGGATACCCCCCCCCCCCCAAAGAAGTTTGAAGCTTGTGGGGATGGATGCCATTTACCATTGACACTTGCTGGTCAGCAGTGCCATGGCCCTGCATCGGAAGATATTTTCTGGCTCTCCTTCAGCTCATTAGAATCCAAAGAGGCCCCAGCTTAAAAATTAATAAAGATGACTGGGCTAGATATATTATCACACTTAGGAGTTCTTCTGCTAAAAAGTGGCCGGCAGTAGTTTTAGTGCATGGGTTTCCCAAATGCTCTGGCCACTTTTTACCGTAGCTGTGAAAACCCTTGTTTTCAATGGAGGCAGTAAATGGCCATGTGCTAATAAAAAAATTGGTTCATGGCCATTTACTGCTTTAGACCTTACCACCTCCTATTTAATAGGCGGTAAGGGCTCAAGCAGTACTCCGCCCCCCCCCCCCCCCCAAAAAAAAAAATTTATTTTCTAGGGGCGGGAAATGGCATGTGCCGAACACAGTGTTGCTGCTGGGTGTGCTTGGTAGTGTTGTTTTCCCACGCAGTAGCCCTACCACCCTTTAGTAAAAGGGCCCCTTCTTTAGCATCAGCAGCAGATGAATCCAGGAACTGGTGGGTTGTATCTGCCTACCAGCAGGTGGAGATAGAGATATACTGAGGAGACAGGGAGCTGGGCGTCCAAGGTCACTGCTTTCAGTGTTCTCTATCTCCAGCAGGTGGTAGATGGATCCTTACCAGCTCCTGGATTCTTGGGGTTCTCCTGGACCTTTTGGCCAGTTGAGTGTGGGAGCGTCTGGCTGAGGGTGCCGGCCTTGAGGACATACTTGCTGTGCAGGTCCCTGTCCTACCCCTACTCCTCTCTCCCTCTCTTTCTGTTGCCTCCCTCTTTCCTGCAAAAAAAAAAAAAAAATCCTTGTCATCAGCAGCAGATGAATCCAATAACTGATTGGTTGTATCCGCCTACCAGCAGGTGGAGATAGAGAACATTGAAAAATCATAGTGCCTCTTGGACGGCTAGCCCCCAACTGCCTTCAGTATTTCTCTATCTCCCAGCAGGTGTGGACGTAGCTTGATCAGCTCCTGGATTTCAGACTACCTGGGGTGGCTCCTGTGCTTTGCTAGTTGAGCAGGGGTGTTGTGGCTGGTGGTGCCCACTTTGAAGGCATATAGGTTCACCCTTTCCCTGCCTTACCCATTCCCCCCGCCTCCCGGAGTCCCTCTGTTGCTGCCTGCCTCCAACTTTCCTCACAGTGTTAAAAAAAAAAAGAAAAGTACATAAGTACATAAGTACATAAGTACATAAGTAGTGCCATACTGGGAAAGACCAAAGGTCCATCTAGCCCAGCATCCTGTCACCGACAGTGGCCAATCCAGGTCAAGGGCACCTGGCACGCTCCCCAAACGTAAAAACATTCCAGACAAGTTATACCTAAAAATGCGGAATTTTTCCAAGTCCATTTAATAGCGGTCTATGGACTTGTCCTTTAGGAATCTATCTAACCCCTTTTTAAACTCCGTCAAGCTAACCGCCCGTACCACGTTCTCCGGCAACGAATTCCAGAGTCTAATTACACGTTGGGTGAAGAAAAATTTTCTCCGATTCGTTTTAAATTTACCACACTGTAGCTTCAACTCATGCCCTCTAGTCCTAGTATTTTTGGATAGCGTGAACAGTCGCTTCACATCCACCCGATCCATTCCACTCATTATTTTATACACTTCTATCATATCTCCCCTCAGCCGTCTCTTCTCCAAGCTGAAAAGCCCTAGCCTTCTCAGCCTCTCTTCGTAGGAAAGTCGTCCCATCCCCACTATCATTTTCGTCGCCATTCGCTGTACCTTTTCCAATTCTACTATATCTTTTTTGAGATACGGAGACCAGTACTGAACACAATACTCCAGGTGCGGTCGCACCATGGAGCGATACAACGGCATTATAACATCCGCACACCTGGACTCCATACCCTTCCTAATAACACCCAACATTCTATTCGCTTTCCTAGCCGCAGCAGCACACTGAGCAGAAGGTTTCAGCGTATCATCGACGACGACACCCAGATCCCTTTCTTGATCCGTAACTCCTAACGCGGAACCTTGCAAGACGTAGCTATAATTCGGGTTCCTCTTACCCACATGCATCACTTTGCACTTGTCAACATTGAACTTCATCTGCCACTTGCACGCCCATTCTCCCAGTCTTGCAAGGTCCTCCTGTAATCGTTCACATTCCTCCTGCGACTTGACGACCCTGAATAATTTTGTGTCATCGGCGAATTTAATTACCTCACTAGTTATTCCCATCTCTAGGTCATTTATAAATACATTAAAAAGCAACGGACCCAGCACAGACCCCTGCGGGACCCCACTAACTACCCTCCTCCACTGAGAATACTGGCCACGCAATCCTACTCTCTGCTTCCTATCTTTCAACCAGTTCTTAATCCATAATAATACCCTACCTCCGATTCCATGACTCTGCAATTTCTTCAGGAGTCTTTCGTGCGGCACTTTGTCAAACGCCTTCTGAAAATCCAGATATACAATATCAACCGGCTCCCCATTGTCCACATGTTTGCTTACCCCCTCAAAAAAATGCATTAGATTGGTGAGGCAAGACTTCCCTTCACTAAATCCGTGCTGACTTTGTCTCATCAGTCCATGTTTTTGTATATGCACTGCAATTTTATTCTTAATAATAGCCTCCACCAACTTGCCCGGCACCGACGTCAGACTCACCGGTCTATAATTTCCCGGATCTCCTCTGGAACCCTTCTTAAAAATCGGAGTAACATTGGCTACCCTCCAGTCTTCCGGTACTACACTCGATTTTAGGGACAGATTGCATATTTCTAACAGTAGCTCCGCAAGTTCATTTTTTAGTTCTATTAATACTCTGGGATGAATACCATCAGGTCCCGGTGATTTACTACTCTTCAGCTTGCTGAACTGACCCATTACATCCTCCAAGGTTACAGAGAATTCGTTTAGTTTCTCCGACTCCCCCGCTTCAAATATTCTTTCCGGCACCGGTGTCCCCCCCAAATCCTCCTCGGTGAAGACCGAAGCAAAGAATTCATTTAATTTCTCCGCTACGGCTTTGTCCTCCTTGATCGCCCCTTTATCACCATTTTCGTCCAGCGGCCCAACCGACTCTTTGGCCGGTTTCCTGCTTTTAATGTATCTAAAAAAATTTTTACTATGTATTTTTGCTTCCAACGCTAATTTCTTCTCAAAGTCCTTTTTTGCCCTCCTTATCTCCGCTTTGCATTTGGCTTGGCATTCCTTATGATCTATCCTGTTACTTTCAGTTGGTTCTCTTCTCCACTTTCTGAAGGATTGTTTTTTGGCTCTAATGATTTCCTGTATCTTACTGTTTAGCCACGCCGGCTGACGTTTAGTCTTTTTTCCCTTTTTTCTAATACGTGGAATATATTTGTCCTGAACCTCCAGGATGGTGTTTTTAAACAGCATCCACGCCTGATGCAAGTTTTTTACTCTGCGAGCTGCTCCTTTCAGTCTTTTTTTCACCATTTTTCTCATTTTGTCGTAATCACCTTTTCTATAGTTAAACGCTAGCGTACTTGATTTCCTAGTTTCACTTCCTTCAATGCCAATATCAAAACCGATCATATTATGATCACTGTTATCAAGCGGCCCTCGTATCGTTACCCCCTGCACTAGATCATGAGCACCACTAAGGACTAAGCCTAGTATTTTTCCTTCTCTTGTCGGCTCCTGAACTAGCTGTTCCATGAAGCTGTCCTTGATTTCATCAAGAAATCTTATGTCCCTTGCGTGTACAGATGTTACATTAACCCAGTCTATATGCGGGTAATTGAAATCCCCCATTATTATTGTGTTGCCCAGTTTGTTTGCGTCCCTGATTTCCTTTAACATTTCCGCATCCGTCTGTTCGTCCTGGCCAGGCGGACGGTAGTACACTCCTATCACTATCCTTTTCCCCTTTGCACATGGAATTTCAATCCACAGTGATTCCAAGGAGTGTTTTGTTTCCTGCAGAATTTTCAATCTATTTGATTCAAGGCTCTCGTTAATATACAATGCTACCCCTCCACCAATCCGATTCACCCTATCACTACGATATAATTTGTACCCCGGTATGACAGTGTCCCACTGGTTATCCTCCTTCCACCAGGTCTCAGAGATGCCTATTATATCTAATTTGTCATTTAGTGCAATATATTCCAACTCCCCCATCTTATTTCTTAGGCTCCTGGCATTCGCATATAGACATTTCAAACTATGTTTGTTGTTCCTAAGTACATCATGCTTAGTACTTGACAGTATTAATTGGCAATCTTTTGTCTGATTTTTATTGTTATTTAAAGATACCCGATCTACTACAATCTCTTTTGCAACCTCACTATCAGGATACTCTATCTTCCCTGTTATGGTGATATCTTTGAAAGATACCTTATCCCGAACCATGCTCTTTTGAGCGACTGTCGGCCTTCCCCCCATTTCTAGTTTAAAAGCTGCTCTATCTCCTTCTTAAACGCCGATGCCAGCAGCCTGGTCCCACTCTGGTTAAGATGGAGCCCATCCTTTCGGAATAGGCTCCCCCTTCCCCAGAATGTTGCCCAGTTCCTAACAAATCTAAAGCCCTCCTCCCTGCACCATCGTCTCATCCACGCATTGAGACTCTGGAGCTCTGCCTGTCTCTTGGGCCCTGCGCGTGGCACAGGTAGCATTTCAGAAAATGCTACCCTGGAGGATCTGGATTTCAGCTTTCTACCTAAGAGCCTAAATTTTGCTTCCAGAACCTCTCTCCCACATTTTCCTATGTCATTAGTACCCACATGTACCAAGACAGCCGTCTCCTCCCCAGCACTATATAAAATCCTATCTTTTACTGTGTGGCTGTTCTGAGGCTTTTCCCAGTGATTCTGGTTCGGTGCAGCTTGACCGGAGCTCGTTGACTTGGTCCTTTGAGGTGAGAGTGGTGCCCAGCTCCTCCGGGGAGGTCCCGCGGACGCTGTTCCGATCGGGGTAAGTTTTGGCGCGAAGCCGCCATTTTATTGCTATATTTCCATCCTGTCGGACGATGGCTGCTGAAGGAGTTAAGCGCTGCTCCCGTTGTGGTAAATGCAGATCAGCAGCGGGGCTGTGTAAAACGTGCTCCTTAGACGCTTACGATAGTATGAGCATGCCGAGCGATGTTTCTTCCTGCTCGATGGAGCTGGCAGCGGGCGCCATTTTGGAAGCGCCGCATGCCTCGACCCTCGAGCTTTGCCACAGGTGTCTGACACTGCGTTGCCTCCTGGCTTCCTTCCAGGTGTTGATGCCCCGGGGATGACTTCAGAGGTTATTTCCTCCCCTGAGCGTTGGAAACACGCTAAACATAGATGGGTAAATTCTCCATCTGAAAGTGGCGCATATCCTTTTTCTCCCCCGTGGTCGGGCTGTGGAGAGTCTGAGGGATCTGGCAGGCCCTCAGGGACGGATGATCCAGAGGAGGGTGCCTGTTGGCCACAGGATTTGGATGATCCCAATGCGGTCTGGATTTTCCACCGCGACGAGCTGCCAGCTCTCATTACTGACGCCTTGCAGGCCCTCTCAATTGATGATCCTGCTGAAGGCGACGCCTCCTCTGTTAATCTTAGGATGGCGAGTACTAAGAAGCCTACTCCGGCCTTTCCTGTGCATGACTCCATCCAAGAGCTTATTTCAGCTCAATGGTCTGAAAGTGGCCAGGGCTATCGGTCAGCTTTACCCTCTGCGTGAGGAGAACTTGGCCCCTTTGGGGATGCCTAAAGTGGATACATTAGTCACGGCGGTGACAAAAAAGACCACCCTCCCAGTAGAGGGAGGGGTCGCTTTCAAGGACATGCAGGACCGGCAGCTGGAGTCCACGCTGAAGCGGTCCTTTGAAATTGCAGGCCTTCCCTTGAGGGCGTCTATTTGCAGTTCCTATGCAGCCCGGGCATGTCTTTTCTAGCTACAACAGGCGGTGGAACAACCCGCGGATGGTTTGGGGCCCCTTTCTGAGGTTGCCCCGCGGATGGAGTCGGCCCTGTCATTTTTGGCTGACGCCCTTTATGATCTGGTCAGAGCTTTGGCTAAACAGATGTCTGTGGCGGTGTTTGCCCGCCGCCTTCTTTGGCTGCAGCATTGAGCGGCTGACATGGCTTCTAAGCAAAGACTGGTGAGGCTACCCTTTCGGGGCCTCCTGTTATTTGGAGAGGAACTGGAGAAGATTGTGAAAGACCTGGGGGACTCTAAACCCCAGCGGTTCTGTGTTTACCTCCTGGGGGACTTTAAACCCCAGGGTTCTGTGTTTACCTCCTCTTCCAGACCTCACTTCCGTGAAGCTCGCAGGTATCGCCCGGGGCGCTCTGCTGGGTTTTCTCAACGTGCCCGTTTTCAGCAGAGGAACTCCTTTTGTTCGGACAAACGTTCTGCAGGGGCTGGTTCAAGGCCAGGAGTTCAGGGGCGTCCTCCACAACGATGGGACGCCGGTCCACTCCTCCTTGCCGGCAATAGGAGGACGTCTCTCCCTCTTTCTAGAGGAGTGGACCAAGATTACCTCAGATCAGTGGGTCTTGGACCTGATCAGAGAAAGTTACCGACTGGAATTCGGTGCCCCAGTGAGAGACGTGTTTGTGGAGTCCCGATGTGGCACTGCCGTAAAATGGGCGGCGGTAGAGGAGACCTTACAAGTCTTGCTGCATCTCGGAGCGGTGATCCCGGTGCCTCCTGCCGAACACTTCTGCGGCCGTTATTCCATTAATTTTCTCTTGCCTCGAAAAGGCAGGTCTTTCAGACCGATCCTTGACTTGCGAAGAGTCAACGAGGCTCTCAGAGTACGACATTTTCGCATGGAAACCCTGCGCTCCGTCATTGCGGCGGTACAGCCAGGAGAGTTTCTCACGTCTTTGGACCTAAAAGAAGCTTATTTGCACATTCCTATCTGGCCTCCACACCAGCGGTTCTTCCGTTTTGTGGTGTTGGGAAAGCATTTCCAGTTTCAGGCCTTGCCTTTCGGCCTAGCCACAGCTCCCCGTACCTTTTCCAAGGTAATGGTGGTTGTAGCTGCCTGTCTCAGGCGAGAGGGTATCAGACGACTGGCTCATGAGAGCGGATTCAGCAACCAAAAGTCGTCTTGCCACGGCTAGGCTGGGTGGTCAATATACCCAAAATTCACCTGACCCCCTCTCAATCTCTCGAGTATTTGGGGGTCCAGTTCAACACGGCCTCGGGGTTTGTCTTTCTCCCCGACCAAAGGCGGTGCAAGCTTCAGAATCAGGTCCGTCTGCTCCTGCGGATGCCTCGCCCGCGAGCTTGGGACTTTGTCCAGCTACTGGGGTCGATGATGGCCACCTTGGAGGTGGTTCCTTGGGCGAGAGCGCATATGAGGCCTCTGCAGATTGCCCGGCTTCAACAATGGTCTCCAATGTCCCAGGAATATCAACGCAGACTAATGTTGCTCCCTGTAGCCCGGCTCGTCTGGAGTGGTGGCTCTCCGACAGGATGCTGCACCAAGGAATGCCTCTTGCGCTTCCTTCTTGGTGCCTGTTAATAACAGATGCTAGCCTTGTCGGCTGGGAGCGCATTGCCAGGGAAGCTATGCTCAGGGTCTGTGGACACCCGTGGAAGCGGGGTGGTCCATCAATCGCTTGGAACTGAGTGTGATATTTCAGGCTCTAATGGCCTTTCAAAAGACTCTGAAGGAGCTTGCTGTCCGGGTTCTGTCAGACACCACGACAGCGGTGGCATACATAAATTGTCAGGGAGGCACTCAGTGCAGGGCCCTGGCCGCGGAGGCCACTCAGATTTGCCAGTGGGCCGAGCTACACCTGCAGCTTCTGTCAGCAGCTCACATAGCAGGTCAGAGCAACGTGCAAGCCGATTTTCTCAGCAGGCACCAAATCGACCCGGCAGAATGGGAACTGGCAGAAGAAGTTTTTCTTCAGATTTGTGCCAAATGGGGGACTCCTGGAATGGATCTAATGGCGTCAAGTGCAAATGCCAAAGTACCTCGCTTTTTCAGCAGAAGGAGAGATCCTCAATTGGCGGGGTTGAATTCTCTGGCTCAACCTTGGCCCTCGGGCCTCCTGTATGTGTTCCCTCCTTGGCCCTTGATAGGGTGAGTCCTTCTGTGGATTCATCAGCACCGAGGTCTGGTGATTCTCATCGCTCCAGATTGGCCAAGGCGTCCGTGGTATGCGGATCTCCGCCGGATGTTGGTGGACGCTCCAGTGCAATTGCCCCTGGTGCCGAACCTGTTGGTGCAGGGTCCGGTGACTATGGAGGATCCCTGCCGATTTGGACTTACGGCCTGGATATTGAGAGGGCACAATTGAGAGACAAGGGCTATTCTAATAAGGTCATCTCCACTCTCTTGCAGGCCCGCAAGCGGTCCACCTCCGCAGCTTATGCTCAGATCTGGCGCACCTTTGAGGTGTGGGGTCTTTCAAAGGCGATCACACCCACGCGGGCTACAGTCTCGATAGTGCTGGACATTTTGCAGGAGGGCTTACAAAAAGGCCTGGCTTACAATTCCCTGCGGATGCAAGTGGCAGCATTATCATGCTATCGAGGAAAAGTCGCTGGCTTGTCCCTTGCTGCTTATCCGGACATTGCCCGATTTGTCAGAGGGGTGCTTTGGCTCCGTCCTCCTGTCCGGTTGCCCTATCTGGCCTGTAACCTGGGGCTGGTGTTGAAGGTTCTCCAGTGTTTACCCTTCGAGCCGCTTAAGCGAGCTTCAGAGAAGGATGTGACTCTCAAGACAGTCTTTTTGGTGGCCATTACATCGGCTAGACAGTTGTCTGAACTGCAGGCGCTGTCCTGTTGGAACCCTTTTCTGCAATTCTCGGAGTCCGGAGTGACGGTATGTACAATGCCTTCCTTCCTGCATAAAGTGGTTTCAGTGTGTCACCTGAACCAGCCTATTTTTCTTCCTTCCTTTTCTAGGGAAGAGTTCCTGGACTTCTTTGAGCAGTTACATCATTTGGATGTCCACAGAGCGCTGTTGCAGTATCTTCAGATGTCAAATGACTTCAGGACTTCTGATCACTTTTTTGTCTTGTTGTCAGGTCCTCAGCGTGGAGGTCCAGCGTCTAAGGCCACTATAGCCCGTTGGCTCAAGGAAGTCATTTTTTCTGTGTATCTGCTTTCAGGTCGGTCTCCGCCTAAAGCGTTTAAGGCGCATTCCACGAGAGCGATTTCCTCCTCGTGGGCTGAAACGGGTGCACTCTCTCTTCAAGACATATGTAGTGCGGCTACTTGGGGTTCTCAGCTCTCTTTTGCCCAGCATTACAGGCTGGATGTTGCAGCGAAGCAGGACGTTATTTTTGGAGCTCAAGTATTGGCTCGTGGTGTGGCCTGTTCCCACCCTAAGTAGGTATTGCTTTTGTACATCTCATCAGTTAATGGATTCATCTGCTGCTGATGACAAGGAAGGGAAAATTAGGTTCTTACCTTGGTAATTTTCTTTCCTTTAGTCACAGCAGATGAATCCATGATCCCTCCCTGTCTGACTTTGTTTTTTGTTCAGATCTTTCATGCAGATATAAATCGCATTGGGAGAAGTTGGAAAACAGTTCTCAGAATTTCTACATTCTTTTCTACTACAGGAGGTTGAGATCGTCCCTCCTTTGTTGCTCCTGTTCTGGGGCATTTGTTCGCTGTGAGGAAAATTTGTGTTACTATACCTTTATGGTTCACTCTGCTTTGGAAATCTCAAATACTGAAGGCAGTTGGGGGCTAGCCGTTCAAGCGGCACAATGGTTTTTCAGTGTTCTCTATCTCCACCTGCTGGTAGGTGGATACAACCCATCAGTTAATGTATTCATCTGCTGTGACTAAAGGAAAGAAAATTACCAAGGTAAGAACCTAATTTTCCCTTAAAATCTCTCCTCACAACTTGTGCAGCTGTCAGCCAATTAAAAAAAAAATCAACGGAAAAAAGCTTTATAGCCTTTTTGCTCAGTCTTGCTTGAAGTGCAGAGGTGAAACATAGAATTTATTTCTCTCTCTACTGGAGTCGGCTGCTTTGATTGAGCTTCCTATCAGGCAGTGGGGAGGACGGGAGTGCCATTTTGGGCTCCCTGGGAGAGTGAACGCCGCCTCCTAATTTTACCTCCAGTGAGTACCTTGCACTCCTTGATGTGGTCAGGGTGGTGGGGTCCGGCGAACACGCTCGCGTCTTGTTATGGCCGCGGAGGCGGTTTAAGAGGTGTTCCTGCTGCGGCTCTCGCCGTTCGGCAGCGGGACTGTGTGGCGCGCTGCTGAGTAGTGGGGGGAGCTGAATAGTGACTCTGCCTGCGTTTTGGACCATGTGGCCTATGGTTCTGCAGCGCTTTCGGAGGCGCCTTTAGAGCCCGCAATTTTTTCTTCTCTGGAGTCTTTCCACCTTCCCGCTTCGGCGGGTATGGGGAGCAGCGGCGCTGTAGCACCTCCTGGTACTTTTAGTGGTACTTTTTGCCCTGCTGGGGTTGAGATGGGATTCTCCCTAGATTTTGTTTTTTTATTACACCAGGCTTGTTTGCTCAGGAGGGGTATGCCTTCGGGGACTCCTTCCTTCCTTCCCTCAGTCCGCTTTTGAACCCAGGGAGACCCTTGCTTCTCAGGAGGATTTTGGTCTTAGTTTGTCTTCTGAGGACATGGCTGCTAAGCGCAGACGTTTATCTGCTCTCCCTGGGGGGGGGGGGGTCCGGGGCGCCTGGGTCTTCCCCACCTTCAGTGGTGATGGGGGTCCGGGGAATCCTCTAGACCCTTGAAATTGGAAGATTTTGAGGAGGGTGAGCCTCTGCAGGGGGAGCAGGATGATCCTGCTGCGATGTGCATTTTTTATTGTGAAGAACTTCCTTCACTCATCTGTGAAGCTTTAGCAGCGCTTAATATCTGCGATCCTGAGGAACTTTCTGCGGCTGCAGTTAATCCTAGGATGGCGAGCCCGAGGAAACCCTCTAGGGCCTTTCGCATGCATGAGTCTATTCAAGAGCTTATTTTCTCTCAGTGGGCTGACCCTGAAGGGTCTTTAAAAGTGGCTAGGGCGATGACTTCTCTCTATCCGGTGGCCCCCTCTGCCCTGGAGGTCATTTCTCTTCCTATGGTGCACACTTTGGTGACCACTGTCATGAAGAAAACCACTCTCCCGGTTGAAGGGGGAGTTGCACTTAAGGACATGCAGGACAGACGTCTTGAAGCTTCCCTTAAGTGTTCCTTTGAGGTGGTCGCGTTAACCTTGCAGGCTTCTGTTTGTAATTCTTATGCGGCCAGAGCTTGTCTGGCCTGGTTTCAACAGAGTCTGGAACAAGAACAGAATTTGACCTCTGGGTCCTTGGCTGCTGCTCCGATGGAGTTGGCGCTCGCTTATTCAGCGGATGCTCGTTATGATTTGGTCAGGGCATTGGCCAAACAGATGGCTGTGGCGGTATCAGCACAAAGTTTGCTTTGGCTGCGTCACTGGGCTGCTGATATTTATTTTTTTGTTTTATTTTTGTTACATTTGTACCCCGCGCTTTCCCACTCATGGCAGGCTCAATGCGGCAGGCAGTGGAGGGTTAAGTGACTTGCCCAGAGTCACAAGGAGCTGCCTGTGCCGGGAATCGAACTCAGTTCCTCAGTTCCCCAGGACCAAAGTCCACCACCCTAACCACTAGGCCACTCCTCCTCTAAGCAGCATCTCACGAGGCTACCTTTTCATGGGAAGTTGTTTTTTGGAGAGGATCTAGCAAAGATAGTTAAGGATTTGGGAGATTCTAAATCTTGGCCTCTTCCTGCAGACAGGACTAGGCCTGCTGCTAAATCCAGTTCTTCTAGACCTCGCTTTAGCGAGATGCGCCATTCTCTGAGGACAAGCAGGCTGCTTGTTCTCACGATTGGGTCGACGTCCACGTCGGCCCCAGGAACGGAAGTTTTGCCAGGAAAATATTTAAAAATCTTCTAGAGTCTTCTGGTGCGCGAGCATCGCGCACTGCGCATGCGTGGATCGGTTTCCTGCCCGCCGCGTAAACCTCTGTGCTTTTTTCTCTGCATCTGAGGAGACATGGTTTTCTACTGGCTGTGTTTTCTCTCGCCCCAGCGAAACAGTCTGCGCATTACCGCTTCTTTTTCTCTTTTTTATATTTTACTTTAAAAAAAAAGTTTTTCCCTTATTTTCCTAGTTTTTATCATTAGGTTTAAGTTTTCTTTCTTTTCGCCGCGGTAGTCTTTTAGGCCGCGCAGCTGGGTTTGTTTTCCCTTTTTTGTGCCTTTTTTGATTGGCACAATCGCATCCTTTAATTTCGCAGCTGCTGTTTTTCCTTCCATATCATCGAAGACACCCAGTGGCTTCAAGCGTTGTACTCGGTGCAGTCGGACCATCTCGGGTACCGACCCCCACGCGTGGTGTCTTCAGTGCTTTGGGCCCGATCATCTGCCAGCTGTTTGTAAGCTGTGTCCGTTGATTAAAAAAACGGACCTAAGTGTCTCGGGAGGCTCAGCAAGAAAAACGTTTTGCTGATTGGTCCGGTCCTTTGATGTAGGCATCGGTACCAAGGTCGCCGGCATAGACGTCGACGTCAGCATCGACGTTGAGAGCACAGGTAATGGCTGCTGAACGACCACATTGCGCTGGGAGCAGCGAGGCATCGAGTGGGTCTCCACCTGTCTCGAGGCCTACTGCTATGCAGGCCCCCCGGGACCGACCTTCGTCGGACCTGGCCCCGAGGAGACGTGAGGATTCCACGTTCTCCTCTTCAGTACCGAGGAGTCTTGATGACGGGCGTTGAGTGAAGGCTAAGAAGCACCGTCATCGATCTTCTTCCATGCGCAGTACCAAGAGCTCCAAGGAGCTGAGGGATTCGTCACCCGAGAAGTGTCGGCGCCGAGAGGACCGCTCACCCTCTATACAGGAGGTGTTGATGCGTCGGTCTTCTGGCAGCCTGGTACTGGCTCTCGAGCCCCGACAGATTCTGCCACTGGCCCCTACACCGGCCCCACAGCCTTTTCCGATGGAGGCTGTCGATGAGCACATCAGGGCCCTTCTTCCAGAGCTTCTGGAGGGATTGGTGCCAGGGGTGCTTGCGCCTCCTGCACTGTCTGTTGAAGCAGCATCTGGTCCTTCACCTGTTGTGAGGTCCCCGACCTCGGTGCCGCTTGTGGCATCGGCGTCGGCTGCCACCCGGGTCTACTCTCCTTCGACGTCGGCGGAGGAAGCTTTGCTGCAGTCCGGGCAGGGATTGACTTCTCGACATCCCCCTCGAGGTCGTCGTTCCTCGACGTCAAGACAGGCTTGGGTTCGAGCTGCTCTTAGAAAGCTTTTGACCCATTCCGAGGATGAGCGTTTGTGGGAGGAAGAGGAAGATCCCAGATACTTTTCTGAAGAAGAGTCCTATGGGGTCCCCTCTGATCCTACTCTGGCTATTGAGAGAAGGATATCTCCGCCTGAGAGTTTTTCTTTTTCCTCCTTTGTTCGGGAAATATCTAAGGACATTCCCTTCCCTATGGAGGTTGTGGATGAGCCCAGGGCCGAGATGCTCGAGGTCTTGGATTATCCTTCTCCACCTACGGAGGTTGCAATGGCCCCTTTGCATAATACACTCAGGGAAGTTCTTATGCGAAACTGGTCGTTCCCTCTCTCTAATTCAGTGGTCCCCAAAAAAGCTGAGTCCCAGTACAGAGTCCATGGAGAGCCAGTAATGGTGAAGGCCCAACTACCTCACGATTCCATGGTGGTGGATTCTGCTCTCAAAAGAGCCAAGAGTACTAGACTATGCCTCAGCGCCCCCAGGCAGAGAGTCTAGGACCTTGGATTTCTTTGGGAGAAAGGCGTCTCAGGCCGCTATGCTCGCTGCCAAGATTCAGACATACCAGCTCTACACGAGCATCCACTTGTGGAACTCGGTGAGGCAACTGTCTGGTTTGGTCGAAGCGGTTCCTCCAGAGCTCGCCGAACCTTTTCACCAGGTGGTCAGGCAGCAGAAGGAGTGTCAAATTCCTGGCCAGGGGTACTTTCGACACTTTTGATGTGGCATCCCGCATAGCTGCTCAAGGTATAGTGATAAGTACATAAGTACATAAGCATCGCCATGCTGGGACAGACCAAGGGTCCATCGAGCCCAGCACCCTGTCACCGACAGCGGCCAAAAGAACAAGCAGGTTGTCCCGCCCATCCTAGAAATACTGTATTCCTTCGTCCATTCAATAACATTCTATGGCTTTTTCCTCCAGGAAGCTGTCTAACCCTTTTTTGAAGTCCGCTAAGTTAACCGCCTTAACCACCTTTTCCGGCAGCGAATTCCAGAGTTTAATTATGCTCTCTGGACTTAAAGGAGGCTTACACCTACATCTCGATACTCCCAGCTCACAGGAAGTATCTTCAGTTTCGGCTAGGATCACAGCACTTTCAGTACTGTGTACTGCCCTTTGGTCTGGTGTCTGCGCCCAGAGTGTTCACAAAGTGCCTGGCTGTGGTCGCAGCGTTGCTACGCGGACTGGGAGTGCATGTCTTCCCTTATCTCGACGATTGGCTTGTGAAGAACACCTCGGAGGCAGGCACTCTACAGTCCATGTGGATGACTATTCGACTGCTAGAGCTACTGGGGTTTGTGATCAATTATCCCAAGTCCCATCTCACCCCAGTTCAAAAATTGGAGCTCTGTTGGACACACGGACGTCTCGAGCTTATCTTCCTCAGACAAGGGCAGACAATCTCCTGGCCCTTGTGTCCATGGCTTGAGCGTCTCAACAGATCACAGCTCGGCAGATGTTGACTCTTAGGACACATGGAGGGGCATAATAGAAAGTGGGCGCCCATCTCCGTAGGCGGCCATGCGAAGGGACGGGACAAACCGTATTTTCGAAAAAAGATGGGCGCCCATCTTTTTTTTGATAATACGAGTTGTGCGGGGCAAATGCCTAGGATTTGTGTGTTTTTGAGCTGGGCGCTATCGATTTTCAGCGATAATGGAAACCGAAGGCGCCCAGCTCAAAAACGGACAAATCCAAGGCATTGGGTCATGGGATGGGCCAGGATTTGAAGTGCACTGGTCCCCCTCACATGCCAGGATACCAACCGGGCACCCTAGGGGGCACTTTTACAAATTAAAAAAACACATTGAAATAGCTGCCAGGTGCATAGCACCCTTCCCTTGTGTGCTGAGCCCCTCAAATCCCCCCCCCCCCAAACCCACTGCCCACAAGTCTACACCATTACCATAGCCCTAAGGGGTGAAGGGGGCACCTACATGTGGGTACAGTGGGGTTTGGTTTTTTTTTGGAGGGCTCAACATTAACCACCACAAGTGTAACAGGTAGGGAGGGGATGGGCCTGGGCCCACCTGCCTGAAGTCCACTGCTCCAGGGACCTGCATACTGCTGTGATGGAGCTGGGTATGGCATTTGAGGCTGGCAAAAAAAGTTGTTAAAGTTTTTTTATTTTTTTTTATTTTTTTGGTGGGAGGGGGTTAGTGACCACTGGGGGAGTCAGGGGTGGTCATCCCCGATTCCATCCGGTGGTCATCTGGTCATTTAGGGCACTTTTTTGGGACTTGTTCATGCAAAACAAGGGTCCAAAAAAAGTGACCTAAATTCTCGCTAAAAATGCCCATTTTTTTTCGATTATCGGCCGAAGGCGCCCATCTCTGCTCGGCCAATAAACACGCCCAGTCCCGCCTTCACCACACCTCCGACATGCCCCCGTCAACTTTGGCCGTTTCCGCGATGGAGTGCAGTTGCAGGCGCCCAAAATCGGCTTTCGATTATCCGATTTGGGCGCCTTTGCGAGATGGGCGCCCATCTCCCGATTTGCATCGAAATATGGGCGCCCATCACTTTCGAAAACAAGCTGGATGGTCTCTTCAGTTCATGTAACTCCCATTGCATGCCTACATATGAGATCAGCTCAATGGACCCTAGTTTCCCAGTGGTGCCAGGCCACAGGGGATCTAGAGGATGTGATCCATCTCTCCACCGATTTTTGCAGTTTCCTTCAGTGGTGCACCATTTGATCCGTTTTGACCTTGGGACGTCCATTCCAAATTCCTCGGCCACAAAAAGTGCTGACGATGGATGCATCCCTCCTGGGGTGGGGAGCTCATGTAGATGGGCTTCACACTCAAGGAGCTTGGTCTTTTCAGGAAAAGGGTCTTCAGATCAACCTCCTGAAATTGCGAGCGATCTGGAACGCTCTAAAGGCTTTCAGAGACCGGCTGTCCAACCAAGTGATTTTAATTCAAACAGACAATCAAGTTGCCATGTACTACACCAACAAGCAGGGGGCACCAGATCTCGCCCTCTGTGTAATGAAGCTGTCCAGATGTGGCTTTGGGCGCGCCGTCACGGCATGTTTCTCCAAGCCACATACCTGGCAGGCGTAAACAACAGTCTGGCTGACAGGTTGAGCAGGATCATACAACCTCACGAGTGGTCGCTGAACATGGGCGTTGTCCACAAGATCTTCCGAGCGTGGGGCACCCCCTCGGTGGATATTTTTGCCACTCAGATCAATCACAAAGTCCCTCAGTTCTGTTCCAGACTTCAGGCCCACGACAGACTAGCGTCAGATGCTTTTCTGCTGCATTGGGGGACAGGCCTTCTGTATGCGGATCCTCCTATACCTCTAGTAGGGAAGACTTTGCTGAAACTCAAGCAAGACCTTGGTACAATGATCTTGATTGCTCCCTTCTGGCCTTGTCAGATCTGGTTCCCTCCTCTTTTGGAGTTGTCCTCCGAAGAACCGTGGAGATTGGAGTGTTTTCCAACCCTCATCACCCAGAATGGGGGGTCGCTTCTACATCCCAACCTCCAGTCTCTGGCTCTCACGGCTTGGATGTTGAGAGCTTAGAAGTGGCCTCTTTTTAGGTCTTTCAGAGGGTGTCTCCCGAGTCTTGCATGCTTCCAGGAAAGACTCCACGAAAAAGTGTTATTCTTTCAAATGGAGGAGGTTTGTCGTCTGGTGTGACAGCAAGGCCCTAGATCCTTTTTCTTGTTGTAGACGGACCCTGCTTGAATACCTTCTACACTTATCAGAGTGTGGTCTCAAGACCAACTCCGTAAGAGTTCACCTTAGTCCAATTAGTGCTTATCATTATTGTGTAGAGGGTAAGCCTATCTCTGGACAGCCTTTGGTTGTTCGATTTATGAGAGGTTTGCTTCTGTCGAAGCCCCCTATCAAACCTCCACCAGTGTCATGGGATCTCAATGTCGTACTCACCAAGCTGATGAAAGCTCCTTTTGAGCCACTGAATTCCTGGCTTCTGAAGTATTTGACCTGGAAGGTTGTTTCCTTGGTGGCTGTTACTTTAGCTCATAGAGTCAGTGAGCTTCAGGCCTTGGTAGTTCATGCACCTTACATTAAGTTCCATCATAACAGAGTAGTCCTCTGCACTCACCCTTACTTCTTGCCGAAGGTGGTGTCGGAGTTCCATCTGAACCAGTCAATTGTCTTGCCAACATTTTCCCCCCGTCCTCATACTCGCCCTGGTGAAGACAAGTTGCACACCTTGGACTGTAAGAGAGCGTCCGCCTTTTACGTGGAGCGGACGAAGCCCTATAGACAGTCCGCCCAATTGTTTGTTTCTTTTGATCCCAACAGGAGGGGAGTCGCCATCGGAAAACGCACAATCTTTAATTGGCTAGCGGATTGCATATCCTTTACTTATGCCCAAGCTGGGCTGACTCCAGAGGGCCATGTCAGGGCTCATAATGTTAGAGCCATGGCTGCGTCAGTGGCTCACTTGAAGTCAGCATCTATTGAAGAGATTTGCAAGGCTGCAACGTGGTCATCAGTCCACACAGTCACATCTCACTACTGCCTTCGGCAGGATACCTGACGCGATAGTCGGTTTGGGAAGTTGGTGCTGCAGAATCTGTTTGGAGTTTAGAATCCAACTCCACCCTCCTAGGCCCATTTCTGTTCTGTTCCAGGCTGCACTCTCACTTAGTTGTGTTTCTTTCAGGTCAATCTCTGTTATGTCCTCGCCGTTGCGAGGCCCAATTGACCAATGTTCATTGTTTTGAGTGAGCCTGGTTGCTAGGGATACCCCAATCGTGAGAACAAGCAGCCTGCTTGTCCTCGGAGAAAGCGAAGAAACTTACCTGTAGCCGATATTCTCCGAGGACAGAAGGCTGATTGTTCTCACAAACCTGCACTCCTCCCCTTTGGAGTTGTTTGTTGTTCTCCTTTTGCTTTTGGACCACACTGAGAGACTTACTCACGTGGCGGGCGGGAAACCGATCCGCTTATGCACATTGCGCAACACTCGCGCAAAAGAAGACTCTAGAAGATTTTTTGATATTTTGCTGGCAAAACTTATGTTCCTGGGGCCGACGTGGACGTTGACCCAATCGTGAGAACAATCAGCCTGCTGTCATCGGAGAATACCTGCTACAGGTAAGTATCTTCGCTTTATTGTCCGGGTCGTACGTCTTCCTTTCAGCGTTCCAGGTTCCAGCAGAAGTCTTCTTTTTGGAACAATAAGAGATCGTTGGGAGCTTCCAACAGAGCTCAGGCTACCAGTAGGCCTCACCAATGATGGGGCGCAGGTCCAGCTCTCGACGTGGCTATAGGGGGTCGGCTGTCCCTCTATCACGAGGTGTGGATCACTATAACATCTGACCGGTGGGTCTTAGATCTTATAAAAGACGGTTACAGGTTAGAGTTTGCCTTTCCCGTCAGAGACGGATTTTTGGAGTCTCACTGTGTCACGTCTTCCAGGAAGCAGGCTTTCCAGGATACCCTTCAAACGCTGTTGGATATCAGGGCGGTGATTCCTGTTCCGTGAACTGAATGGGGCACCGGCCGGTATTCAAATTACTTTGTCGTCCCTCGCAAAGGGGGCGCCTTCAAGCCTATTCTCGACCTCCGGAAAGTGAACGATTGTCTCCGGGTTCGCCACTTATATGGAGACAGTATGATCGGTGATCTCCTCTGTTCAGCCAGGAGAGTTTCTCACTGCCTTGGATGTGAAAGAGGCCTATTTACACATTCCCATTTGGCCCCCTCATGAAAAGTTCCTGCGCTTCACAGTTTTGGGGCGTCATTTTCAGTTTTGCGCTCTCCCTTTCGGCCTAGCCACGGCGCCTCGTACTTTTTTCAAGGTAATGGTCATGATGGTGGCCTCTCTTCGGAAAGAGGGAATCAAAGTTCATCTTTATCTCGACGATTGGCTCATTCGGGTGGATTCAGCTCAGGAAAGTTTGACAGCGACCTCTCGAGTCATTGAGTTTCTTCAGTCCCTTGGTTGGGTGACCAACTTTCACAAAAGCCGTTTACTTTCCTCCCAGACCTTGGAATACCTGGGAGTTCTATTCGATACAGCTCGGGGACGGGTCTTCCTGCCGGGGAGCAGGAGACTCAAGCTTTTGTTCTCAGGTTTGCAGTCTGTTGCACTCCTCGAGCTTGGGATTATGCGCAAGTTTTGGGATTGATGACTGCCACCCTGGAAGTAGTTCCGTGGGCGAGGGCTCACATTCGTCCCCTCCAGTGCGCCTTGTTAAGTCGCTGGTCTCCCATGTCTCAGAATTATCTTTGCCGTCTGACGTGGCTTCCGAGTGCCAGAGGCAGCATGGCCTGGTGGCTCTGTGCCAACAACTTACGGAGGGGGATGCCTTTAGTGTTTCCTCCTTGGGTGATTGTGGTGACGGATGAGTCTCTGAGGCTGGGGAACGCATTGTCTTCATCGGGTGACTCAGGGACTGTGGTCTCAGATAGAGGCGAAGTAGTCTCGTCTGGAATTGAGAGCAATCAATCTAGCTCTCAGGGACTTCCAAGATCTTCTGCAGGGTCAAACGGTTCAAGTCCTGTCAGACAACTTGTCGGTGGTAGCTTACATAAATTGCCAGGGAGGCACTCAGAGTGTAGCTTTGGCCTCAGAGGCGTCCAACCTGCTTATTTGGGCGGAAAGCCATCTTCTTTGTCTTGCAGCGGCACATATTACGGGCCAGAGGAAATTGCAAGCTGACTTCCTCAGCAGGAATCTTCTCGATCCGGCGGAGTGGGGCCTTTCGGCTAATCTGTCAGTAGTGGGGCACGCCGGTAATGGATCTTATGGTGAGCAAATCATGCAAAAGTGCCCGCTTTCTTCAGCAGAAGGCAAGAGTCAGATTCTGCAGGTCTGGACGCTCTTGTACAACCTTGGCCAACAGTCGGTCTCCTCTATGCCTTCCTCTATGCCTTGGGATATGACCTATACTGAGGAGACAGGGAGCTGGGCGTCCATGGTCACTGCTATCTCCACCTGCTGGTAGGCGGATACAACCCATCAGTTCCTGGATTCATCTGCTGCAACTAAAGGAAAGAAAATTATCAGGTAATACATAATTTTACCTTAGTTTCTAAGCCAACAGCATGTTTGTGAATTACTCTGTTCAAATCTCCCCATCCCTTACCCCTCCAGGTCAGATACTCTGAGACAATACAAAGTCACATAAGCATACACACACAGAGAAGGGCTGGAAAGAATTCCAAGAGTCGTGCTTTGCATGCTTTTCCAGTTATTTATTTTCTAAAGACACCTTAACCATGTATGTAGGGCAATGGGAAGTGCCCTAATTAAACATTTCCGAAAACAGGGCGAGTTCCTTGTTAGTACGTACGCAGCAGAGCAAACTGATTTCAGTGTAGAAATAATACATATTATGAAATGTTAGCTCTGGCAAATCTGCAGCTAGATTCAGCAGGCACTTAATCTTGTTGAAACTTGCCACTGTTGAGAAGGATTTAAGAAAAAATCAATAGCATTCAAAGTCATTTTTTTGAAGTTGGTTAAAATTCTATTTTCTCATAGCAGTGTGTGCCACTGGTAAGGAGTATTATCGGATAATTTTCTTTAATGTGTTGTTAGATGCCTTCAGGACAGCTAGGTATCGAGTGGGCAATTATCTTGTGAAAATGCCTGCTGCCATGGCCAGTGTCGATCAGTTAGTTTTGTTTTTATTGTGTGTTTGAGCTTGTTTTACTTTGACAGCATAATAACTGTTCTGTGCTATTGGCCAGGCCATTACGAAAGTTACGTTTTTCCTTTGCATGATTAACAACCAACAGGAGTACAAATTAGTGTACAGTGTGGTGAATCTGAATGATGCTAATGCAAGCAATATGCCACTGAATTTGTACTTCTTATTCCCCAGAACAATTCATAAGATCACTGATTAAAATTGCTTTTGGTCTTCGCAAATTTGGCACTCAGTATTTTGCTCTGATTTGTGAACTTTTATCATTCTTGTAACCATTATTTGAAGGGGAATGCATTACCCAATAAATAATTTTAATAAAAATAAAATTTTAAAATGTATAAAATATTACAAGAAAAAAGAAAGGAAACTTTACAGAAAGAATAAAGAAACAAATTGTAGAACAGATCACAATTAAAGGGGGAAAGCAAGAAAGAAAAAATAGCAAGATGACAATTCCCTTTGGGCCTCTTTTATCAAGCTGCGCTAGCGGCTCCTGGTGAAGTAATGCCGACAAAGCTCATTTACTTTGAATGGGCTCCATTGGCATTGCCGAGTGGGAACCACTAGGGCAGCTTGATTAAAAAAGGCCCTTTAACAAGAAAAAAAATAAAGGACTAAATACTGGATCATCCCTTTCACAAGTAAGCTCCACTTCCGTCAGACACTACAGAGACTGTGTAGAATTAATTGTCCCACCAATCTATTATTAGGATTATAGAAGATATGACACATGCCAATGAATCTTCTCTGGAGTAGCCCCTAATCTTTGCAATGCACCCCCTGAAAGGCTTTGTTCAACACAAGACTCTTCTTACTTTAGGAAGCAAGTGAAAGCTTGTCTCTTCTCCCAAGCCTTTAATGGAAAAGCATTGCATTATATCCTAGTCTTATAGGATTAGCACACATACTGTAGCAAGACTTGATTATCCACTCCTACCCTCGTTGAGATCATATTTGCGCACCTTTCTGACTCCAAGCACAAATTAAATTAGAGTAATAGGAGTTAGAGAATAAGAGGATTATCTTATCTGTCTATATGTTCTGCCTCTGCCTGCACCCTATGTTGCCTGTTTAGATATTTTATTGTGTATTGTGTTATCTTTGTAAGTAGCAGGCTATGTCATAATATGTACTGTTTGAATATTTTTTTTTCTGCTGAAATTGGCATATTTGTCTGTCTGTGGTTTCTAAACCTTGTCCTGGAGGCACCTCAGCCAGTCAGGTTTTCATGATTTCCACAATGAATATTTATGAGAGAGATTTGCAGTCACTGCCTCCACTGCATGCAAATCTCTCTTATGAATTTTCATTGTGGATATCCCTTATAATATCTTCAAACATCTCCAAGGGAGAGACCTGATCAGGCTTAGGAAGCTTTAGAAAACAGAGATTTAGTGTCTTAGAGCCAATTTTAAACATTTTCAGCTTATGTTAGATCATGGACAAGTCTTTCACTATCACACCTTCACGTCTGTTTAACTCAGAACACTGTTTTGAAGGAATCCACCTGGACTACAAGCCCAACCTTGTACCGGCTCCACTTTCGCAACCTATTCCTGAAGTGCCACCAAAGGCCCAGAAACAAAATCAGTCTTTAAATTCAAGATAAGTTCCCACTTGGAAAGAGTACACCACACTAAATCCAAAGCCACCACAATAGGTTTATCCTAAAAGATCTTAGTAGGCCATGAATTAACTCCCTATAATCACTCCTACAACCTGTTGCTTTATCACTTTCCACCACTCCACTCATGGAGGATGCTCTCAATATAGTTGACTGCATCTGCAGCTGGGTTGTCTCCCCAAAGCACCACAGCTCTTCCTGCAAGATGCGGCCATCTCCACCATGTCTGAAGTTTGCTCCTCCACTGGACCCAGCTGTGTGGGAGGTGTGAGCTGGGATAGAGTTATTTCTTCTTCCAGGGAGAGCGAAAAGATGCCCTTGCTTTGGGAAAGGCTGTTTTCACCACATGCCCCACTTATCATCCACATTGCTTCTGCCGCAAATTAATTTGTACCTAATGGGGACCTGTGGATGTTGGGGACTCCACTTCTTGTCCCTGGATCAGTTGCATTAATCTTGCTGCTATTTGGGATTCTGTCAGGTGCTTGTGACCTGAATTGTCCATTTCTGGAAGCAGGATACTGGGCTAGATGGACCATTGGTCTGACCCAGTATGGCTATTCTTATGTTCTTACATTTCCCCGTGGCTTATCAGACAGCAGACAGATGCAGTGTCCTCATGGTGAGTATTGTCCTGGTGCCATTTTGGCCTACAAACACCTCTGTTTTTTTGTTCTTCTCTTCTAAGTTAAATTGGTTTTGTCAGGATGATAATTATATCTCACACGTTGAATTGTCAACAAATGTGTACCCGGTATATATTTACATAACACAAAAGACTCAAAGCATTTGCTCTTCCAGAATAGCATAATGCAATGGCATCACGTCACCTTCTATTAAACTGAGCTTCAAAAAGACAGGCTTCCTTTGCGTTCTTCCGGACCGGCCCAGAATGTGACTGATGGATTGTGCACGCCTTCCAGTAGGTGGAGATTGAGAAAATAACTGTGACTCTAGAGAGCCAATAAGAGCCCTTGCCATAAGTACACAAGTATTGCCATACTGGGAAAGACCAAAGGTCCATCGAGCCCAGCATCCTGTTTCCAACAGTGGCCAATCCAGGTCACAAATACCTGGCAAGATCCCAAAAATGTACAAAATGTTTTGTACTGCTTATCTCAGAAATAGTGGATTTTCCCCAAGTCCATTTAATAACGGTCCATGGACTTTTCCTTTAGGAAGCCGGCTAAACCTTTTTTTAAAACTCCGCTAAGCTAACCGCCTTTACCACATTCTCTGGCAATGAATTCCAGAGTTTAATTACACGTTGAGTGAAGAAATATTTTCTCTGATTCGTTTTAAATTTACTACATTGTAGCTTCATCGCATGCCCCTAGTCCTAGTATTTTTGGAAAGCATGAACAGACGCTTCACATCTACCAGTTCCACGCCACTCATTATTTTATAGACCTCTATCATATCTCCCCTCAGCTGCCTTTTCTCCAAGCTGAAGAGCCCTAGCCGCTTTAGCCTTTCCTCATAGGGAAGTCGTCCCATCCCCTTTATCATTTTTGTTGCCCTTCTCTGCACCTTTTCTAATTCCACTATATCTTTTTTGAGATACAGCGACCAGAATTGAACACAGTATTTGAGATGCAGTTGCACCACAGAGCGATACAAAGGCGGCATAACATCCTCATTTTTGTTTTCCATTCCTTTCCTAATAATACCTAACATTCTATTTGCTTTCTTAGCCGCAGCAGCACACTGAGCAGAAGGTTTCAGCGTATCATCAACGACGACACCTAGATCCCTTTCTTGGTTTGTGACTCCTAACGTGGAACCTTGCATGACATAGCTATAATTCGGGTTCCTTTTTCCCACATGCATCACTTTACACTTGCTCACATTAAATGTCATCTGCTATTTAGACGCCCAGTCTCCCAGTCTCGTAAGGTCCTCTTGTAATTTTTCACAATCCTCCTGCGATTTAACGACTTTGAATAACTTTCTGTCATCAGCAAATTTAATTACCTCACTAGTTACTCCCATCTCTAGGTCATTTATAAATATGTTAAAAAAGCAACGGTCCCAGCACAGAGCCCTGGGGAACCTCACTAACTACCCTTCTCCATTGAGAATACTGACCATTTAACCCTACTCTCTGTTTTCTATCTTTTAACCAGTTTTTAATCCACAATAGAACACTACCTTCTATCCCATGACTCTCCAATTTCCTCTGGAGTCTTTCATGAGGTACTTTTGTCAAACGCCTTCTGAAAATCCAGATACACAATATCAACCGGCTCATCTTTATCCACATGTTTGTTCACCCCTTCAAAGAAATGTAGTAGATTGGTGAGGCAAGATTTCCCTTCACTAAATCCATGTTGACTTTGTCTCATTAATCCATGCTTTTGAATATGCTCTGTAATTTTGTTCTTAATAGTAGTCTCTACCATTTTGCCCGGCACTGATGTCAGACACACCGGTCTATAATTTCCCAGATCTCCTCTGGAACCTTTTTTAAAAATCGGCGTTACATTGGCCACCCTCCAATCTTCCGGTACCACGCTCGATTTTTAGGATAAATTACATATTTCTAACAATAGCTCCGCAAGCTCATTTTTCAGTTCTATCAGTACTTTGGGATGAATACCATCCGGTCCAGGAGATTTGCTACTCTTCAGTTTGTAGAACTGCCCCATTACATCCTCCAGGTTTACAGAGAATTCATTAAGTTTCTCCGACTCGTCAGCTTCGAATACCATTTCCGACACCGGTATCCCACCCAAATCT
The DNA here is from genome assembly GCF_901765095.1 of Microcaecilia unicolor. NCBI lineage: Eukaryota > Metazoa > Chordata > Amphibia > Gymnophiona > Siphonopidae > Microcaecilia > Microcaecilia unicolor. The sequence continues at coordinate 171,950,702 of NC_044031.1, forward strand.
TCCTTGGTGAAGACCGAAGCAAAGAATTCATTTAATCTCTCCGCTATGGCTTTGTCTTCCCTGATCGCCCCTTTTACTTGGTCATCTAGCGGTCCAACTGATTCTTTTGCCGGCTTCCTGCTTTTAATATACCTAAAATTTTTTTACTATGTGTTTTTGCCTCCAACGCAATCTTTTTTTTTTTTTTTTTTTTAAGTCCCTCTTAGCTTTCCTTATCAGCGCTTTGCATTTGACTTGACATTCCTTATGCTGTTTCTTATTATTTTCAATCGGTTCCTTCCATTTTCTGAAGGATTTTCTTTTAGCTCTAATAGCTTCCTTCACCTCACTATTTAACCACGCTGGCTGTCGTTTGGTCTTCTGTCCTCCTTTTTTAATACGCAGAATATATTTGGCCTGGGTTTCCAGGATGGTGTTTTTGAACAGCATCCACGCCCGATGTAAATTTTTGACCCTCGCAGTCGCTCCTCTAAGTTTTCTTTTCACCGTTCTTCTCATTTTATCATAGTCTCCTTTTTTAAAGTTCAACGCTAACGTATTTGATTTCCTATGTATACTTACTTCAAAGCTAATGTCAAATCCGATCATATTATGATCACTGTTATCAAGCGGCCCCAGCACCATTACCTCCCGCACCAGATCATGCGCTCCACTAAGGACTAGGTCTAGAATTTTTCCTTCTCTCGTCGGTTCCTGTACCAGCTGCTCCATAAAGCTGTCCTTAGTTTCATCAAGGAAGTTTATCTCCCTAGCATGCCCCGATGTTACATTTACCCAGTCAATATCGGGGTAATTGAAATCACCCATTATTTTTGTGTTGCCCAGTTTGTTTGCGTCCCTAATTTCCTTTAACATTTCTGCATCCGTCTGTTCATCCTGGCCAGGCGGACGGTAGTACACTCCTATCATTATCTTTTTCCCCTTTACACTTGGAATTTCAATCCACAGTGATTCCAAGAAGTGTTTTGTTTCCTGCAGAATTTTCAATCTATTTGATTCAAGCTCAGAGATGCCTATTATATCTAATTTTTCATTTAGTGCAATATATTCTAACTCTCCCATCTTATTTCTTAGGCTCCTGGCATTCGCATATAGACATTTCAAACTGTGTTTGTTGCTCTTATTTACATCATGCTTAGTACTTGACAGTACTCATTTGCAATCTTTTGTCTGATTTTTATTTTTATTTAGGGACACCTGATCTACTACGGTCTCTTTTGCAACCTCACTATCAGGATACCCTATCTTCCCTGTTTTGGTGGTATCTTTGAAAGATACCTTATCCCGAATCATGCCAACTAGAGAACGATCCAGTAATCTCAGTCTCCAGCCAGGTGGAAGGTGGTGAGCCCTTCTGTCTCATTCTATATATTTTTTCTATTCTGTATTATTTTTCTTTGTCTTTATTTAAAAGATTATTTCTGCTGAGTTGCTTTGTTCTGTGCATCTTGTTAAAAAAAAAAAAAAGCCCGTCACAGAGAGGCAGAGGCCCGTGGGGGTCTCTCAGTGCCTCGGGGGTGTTATACTCGGGAGGCCAAGTCTCTCCCTCCATATCCTCCCTGATATTTTTTGGAGCTGGGCTCCTTTAATTTGCTGGAAAGCTTCACTGTCTTAAAAAAAAAAAAAAAAAAAAAGACAAGCAGTTTCCTTAATCTCTTCAGGGGAAGAGCTTGAGAAGAAGGGAGAGGCAGCTATTTAAAAAAATGGAAACCCGAGTTTGGCTTTCAGTGGAGCAGCTCCTATATTCTGTTTTTTGTTTTGTTTCGTATCTTTGCGTTTTTCATTGCGGTCTTTGTGGCAGCTGTCAGCAATATCAGGGAAACTTCGCCAATGCTCCGTCTGTCAGAGGAGGGGCCTAGGCGCAAGCAGTGTCTGTAAATTTTGCACCGCAGCAGAGATTTTGCTAGAGCAGGGTGCTGGGGCCGTAAAATCCTCGGCACCAGAGGGGGGGGGGGGGGGGTCGGATGCGGGCGCTTCAGCTGCAGTTGGGTCAGCCTTGGTGCCGGTTTCGGCGGGAAGCGCTGCCATTTTGGATTCCTGGAGTGCTGCGCGTTTGCCTGCTTCTCAGACGCCCATGGTTTCAGCGGGTGAAGGAGGATTCCCGCCTGAATTTGTGGTACAGATGTACCAATCATTTCTGCTGCACAAGGCTGTTCCAGGAGACTCTTCCAGGAAAGAGATCTCTGGAGGGCTCCTCTATGGCTGTAAAGCGGGTCAGGCAATCTTTGGAGGCAGAAGAGGATTTTTCTTTTGTCCCTGACCAGGAAATGCCATCTTTAGAAGAGACAGCATGGTTTCCTGAAGACCAGTTTTCTGAGGATCTGGAGCAACCGGAAGATGGAGCAGACTCTCTTCCTCTGGGGGAGGATACGTCGATGGTAAGGATTTTTCATAAGGATGATCTCAAGGACCTTATTTCGCAGGTTTCTTCTACTTTGCGTTTTGAGGACCAAGATGTGCAAATGGCGGAACCCAGAAAGGTAGATTTGTTGGTAAAGGGTATTCGCAGGACACGTAGATCTTTTCCTATGCATCAAGATATTAGGGATATTATTGAGGCTCAGTGGGAGGTTCCTGATTCAGCTTTTAGACTTGCTAGATCTATGGTCAGGCTGTATCCGGTTCCGGACTCAGAAAAAGAGCTCCTGCGCCCTCCAGTAGTGGATGCGGTGATGTCAGCGGTCACCAAGCGGAACATGGTTCCTGTGGATGGCGGGATTGCTTTGCGGGATACCCAGGATCGCTGTATAGAATATTTACTGAAGAATTCCTTTAATGTTTCTGCTCTGGCAGTACAGGCCGCAATTTGTGGGCCCTTAGTAGCGAGAGCGTGTTTTCGTTGGTCAGAAAGAGTTTTGGATTGTACTTCTGATGATTTTTCAGCTGTGGATGCTGAAGTGGCAAAGCTGGAAATGTGTTCGGCTTTTTTTAGCAAATGCTCTTTATGACTTGCTTCAGGCTTCTTCTAAGTCTGTGGCTCTTGCCGTTGCGGCCTGTCGGTCTATTTTGCTGCGTGGCTGGTTGGCAGATGCGGCTTCTAAATCCAAGCTTAATAAATTTCTCTTTAAGGGTTCGTTTCTGTTTGGTGAGGAATTGGACAAGCTGGTACATAGCCTTAGTGAGGCTAAGGTTCCGAGGCTGCCTGAGGATCGTCCCAGAGGGTCTGGGCGTGGTATTTTTTCTGGTCGTGGTAGGGGCTATGATTTTCATCACTAACGGCCGGGCAGAGTATTTCCTGTTCAGCTCGGTTTTTTCAAAGGACTCAGTCCTTTCAGGGAGGTCATAGAGGTGGTCGGGAAGCAGGAAGTTCCTTTTCGGCCTCCTCCCGTCCTCCACAATGAAGGTTTGCGGGCCCAGCCTCTAGTCCAAATAGGTACTCGGTTGGCACAATTTCAGGGGAGGTGGGCCCAGATTACTTCGGATCAGTGGGTACTAGAGGTTATTTGAGGCGGGTATGCATTAGAGTTTGCTCGTCCTTTGTCAGACGCCTTTCTACTATCTCCTTGCCGTTCTTGCATCAAGGTCGGAGCCGTCAGAGATACTCTTCGCAGGTTTCTAGACTTACGTGCGATTTGTCCAGTTCCTTTGGTGGAGCAGCGTCAAGGCCGTTACTCCATTTACTTTCTGGTACCCAAAAAAGAAGGTTCTTACATGCCAATTTTGGATCTCAAGGTGGTCAATCGAGCTCTCAAGGTGCCCTCGTTTTGTATGGAGATTTTGCGGTTGGACATTGTGGCGGTACGCTCCGGGGAGTTTCTGACTTCTTTTGATCTTACAGAAGCCTATTTGCATATCCCTATTCGTCCTGCACATCAACGTTTTCTTTGTTTTGCAGTGCTAGGTCAGCACTTTCAGTTTCGGGCTCTTCCATTCGGGCTTGCGACCGCTCCTCGTACATTCACCAAGGTCATGGTCGTAGTAGCTGCAGCTTTCAGAATGCAGGGCATTTTAGTCCATCCTTACTTAGATGATTGGCTGATCAGGACGAAGTCTTTCCAGGAGAGTGTCCAGGTGACGGCTCGGGTAGTACAATTCTTAGAGTCCCTAGGTTGGGTAGTCAACATGCAGAAGAGCTGTCTTCAGCCTTCTCAGTCGTTGGAGTATCTGAGAGTCCTGTTCGACACGATGCAGGGCAGTGTGTTTCTTCCGCCAGCCCGCGTCCTCAAGTTGCAGTCTCAGATTTGTCAGTTCTTGCAGACTTTGAGGCCATCAGCAAGGGATTATCTACAGGTTCTGGGATCCATGGCGGCAAAGATCGAGGCAGTGCCCTGGGCCAGGGTGCACATGAGGACTTTGCAAAGGTCACTCCTGTCGAGATGGTCATCGCAGACAGTCTCTCTTCATCAGATGTTAACACTTTTGCTGAGGTGAAGAGCATTCTTCGATGGTGGCTTTGGGAGGCCAATCTGGCCAAAGGTATGCCTCTAGATCAGCCCAGCTGGAAAATTGTGACAACAGATGCCAGTCTCCAGGGCTGGGGAGCTCACTGTCAGGGACAGTATGCTCAAGACCTGTGGTCGCCTCAGGAGAAATCTTGCTAAATCAATCTGTTAGAGACCAGAGCAATTTATCTAGCGCTTCAGGTTTTTCTTTATCTGGTGAGAGATGAGGCAGTCAGGGTGATGTCAGACAATGCCACCGCAGTAGCGTATATCAATCGGCACGGAAGGATGAGAAGCCTACCGTTGGAGCGAGAGGTGTCGCTACTGTTTCAGTGGGCGGAGGTCCATCTGGTGGTGCTATCAGCGGCTCATATGGCAGGGGTTCTAAATGTACAAGCAGACTTTCTCAGTCAACACTTGCTGGATCCCGAGGAGTGGTTTCTAAACGAAGTGGTGTTTCGTCAACTGGTCACTCGTTGGGGGGATCCCAGGATGGACCTGTTTGCCTCCGCCCTCAATGCAAAACTTTCTCGGTTCATCAGTCGTCGCAAGGATCCCAAAGTGCAGGGCGTGGACGCACTTCTTCAATCCTGGCCAGACGGTCTACTGTATGCCTTTCCTCCATGGCCACTGATGGGGCGTCTTCTTCAGAAGGTCGAGACTCACAGGGGACGTCTGATCTTAGTAGCACCGGATTGGCCTCGCAGACAGTGGCATGCCGATCTGCGGCGGCTTCTGGTGGACGTTCCCTTCAGGCTTCCTGTCACACAAGATCTGTTGACGCAGGGACCGGTGGTTCATCCGGATCCGGGTCGATTCTTGAGAGGGCTAAGCTGACTAAGAAAGGTTATTCCTTTAAGGTCATTGCTACCATGCTTCGCTCATGTCGCCGTTCTACTTATTTGAATTATATTCGGACCTGGAGGATTTTCAAGGCGTGGTGTAAGGAATTTGGTCTATCTCCTTTTCGTTCTTCTGTGCCGCAAATTTTGGATTTTTTGCAACGTGGTTATGACAAAGGTCTTGCTTTGGCATCTCTTAAAGTGCAGATTGCTGCTCTGGCGTGTTTTCCTGGTTGGGTCCAAAGGAAGTCTATAGCTAGTCATCCAGATGTGCTGCATTTTCTGAGGGGGGTTAATCTCCTTCATTCCCCGTCTCCGTGTTCCTTTCCTCATTGGGATCTGAATTTAGTGCTTTCGGTTCTTACTAAGCCTCTCTTTGAGCCTTTGTCTTCTCGTCTTTGAAAGACTTGACTCTGAAGACAGTGTTTTTGGTGGCCATTGCTTCGGCTAGGCGAGTTTTGGAGTTGCAGGCGCTGTTGTGTAGATCTCCGTTTTTGAAGTTCTGTTCCGATCGGGTAGTTTTGCGACCAGTTCCTTCTTTTCTTCCCAAGGTTGTAACTCGGTTTTATGTACCTCAACCGGTAGTATTGCCTGTGTTAGGTTCTTTCTCCAGGTCAGAGGAGCAGCGCCGTTTGAAGCATTTGGATGTCAAACGGGTGTTGAAACAGTATATCAAGGCTACAGATGAGATGCGGCGGTCCGATCGTTTGTTTATTCTGATTGGCGGTTCACGTAAAGGATTTATGGCTTCTAAGCCTACTATTTCACGATAGCTTAAAGAAATGATTGCCTCAGCTTACCTTCTTTCCGGGAAGCCAGTTCCAGAACATGTTAAGGCTCACTGTACAAGAGGTCAAGCAACTTCTTGGGCAGAGTGTTGTCTGGTGCCCCCGGAGGACATTTGTAGGGCGGCAACGTGGTTGTCTTTGCATTCTTTTTCTAAGCACTATCGCTTGGACGTTCTGAGTCATCAGCAAGTTGCTTTCGGGGCACACGTCCTGATGGCGGGGCTACTAGGGTCCCTCCCATAATTTAACTGCTTTGTACTTCCCATCAGTCACATTCTGGGCCGGTCCGGAGGAACGCTAAGGAAGGATAAATTAGACCTTACCTGCTAATTTGCTTTCCTTTAGTCCCTCCGGACCGGCCCAGATCCCTCCCTTCAGGTATTCTCTGTTTTTTTCAGGGTTAGGAAATATTTCTTTATTAGGAGCTGTGTTGCTGGTTTTGTAGTTGAATTGTTTATATATATAAAAAAATTGGGGGGATCTTTAAGTATCCTGATATGTTCGGGCATATCTTGGACACGATATGTTTGCAGGCACTCACCCTATGTTGGCAATGTGCCGATAGCTGCTCAGGTTTTCGGATGTACAGAACAATTGGTTCTTTGGTTTACTTCTGCTTTGGTACTTTATTACTGGATCTTTCTCTAGTTGGCAAGGGCTCTTATTGGCTCTCTAGAGTCAGTTTTTTTCTCAGTCTCCACCTGCTGGAAGGCGTGCACAACCCATCAGTCACATTCCGGGCCAGTCCGGAGGGACTAAAGGAAAGCAAATTAGCAGGTAAGGTCTAATTTATCCTATCCTTGTGATTTTTTTTTTTGACCCAGTAATTTGTTCCTATTCTTTTGATCTGCCAACTCAGTTGCATTTAGGACTGGGAGCATATGCTATGAGTCTTCATTTGCAATTATGTGAGGATTTTTTCCCCTTATTTTATATCTCCTCCTAACTTACAGTACTTTAGTACACTCATTGCAGCATGAGGCCTTGTATCAGAATGCCTTCTAGAACTCTGCAGTCATGAACCTTAAATCTGGCCACTGATTATTGTTGTTGTGTGATGACTCTGACTGCCTCCCCATCCCCAGGGAATGGACAACTTGATGCTGAAATTGGACTCAAAACTTTCTCCAGATAGTTGTGTACAGCACTGTCGCTGAGCACTAGGTTTGTACAGTGTCTGACTTTATTAATTTTTCAAGGAACGAACTAGAATTAAAACCAACCATACTGAATTGCACAGGGTATCTTTCAAGTTTAATCCTTGACAATTATGGACATTTTACATGGATCATTAGTCTATTCAGCAACTGTATAAGGTTAGCATACATAAAATACAAGTCAGATAGGTTTAACAGACATATAAGGTCACAATCCCAAATTTTCAGTCTTTAAACTGTGTATTAGAAGCAGTCATTTATAGTAGTTGTATACAAAACTCTGGTCTGCATTCTAGGCAGTTATTTTTCATATTCTGCTCAATTCAGCCTCTCTCAGGGGCACTGAAGTTTTATTTTTATCCAGTACGGACTACCTGGTCAAGATCCTCTGCTGCATTTTTTTATGCAGAGTATACAGGACACTTGTTTTTCATGTAATATTGTGATGAGGGAATTGATAGATGTGGCTGTTCCTCCCAGCGAATCTCTATATGTCCTTTGTCTTTTCCGCCAGTTTTCTGTTGTCACTATTGCTTTCTTTTATTTTGATTCTCACTTGTCCTATACCAGTGATGGCGAACCTTTCAGAGACCGAGTGCCCAAACAGCAACCCAAAATCGAATTATTTATCGCAAAGTGCCGGTACTCATTATGGGCGGGGTTACCACATATGACTCCACCCCTATGATAGCCACACCCCCTACACTGGCCATGGCGCATATAAACAGACATCATTGAAAATATTATACTAGTATAGGAGGAAAAAATAACATGATTTTTTTTCATTATAAATCATTTCTGTAAGCTGTTACAGCTCCAGTATACCCAGTGCAAAATAAGACAGCAGATGTAAATTCTCAAATTGGACATATTCCAAACACTAAAATGAAAATAAAATGATTTTTTTTCTACCTTTGTTGTCTGGTGATTTTGTTTTTCTATCCATATTGGTCCAGTCTCTGATTCTGCTGCTCTCTGTCTGTTCTCTTAACTCCGTTTCCAGGGCTTCCTTTCCATTTATTTCTTTACTTTCCTCCTTTCTTCTTCATTTCTTGCCCTCCATCCATGTCCAGCAACCCTCCTCTCCCCTCCAGCCACACATGTCCAGCCACCCTCCTCTCCCCTCTAGCCACCCATGTCCAGCCACCCTCCTCTCCCCCCTGCCCTCCCTCCCAGCACCCAGCAACACCCAGTATCAGGCCTGCCTCCCTCCCACCCAGCACCAGGCCTGCTGCCCTCCCACCCAGCACCCAATATCAGACTTCCCTCCCACCCAGCACCCAGCCTCCCTCCCACCCACCCAGCACCAGGCCTGCCGCCCTCCCACCCAGCACCCAGTAGCAGGCCTCCCTCCCACCCAGCACCAGGCCTGCCGGCCTCCCTCCCAGCACCCAGCAGCACCCAGCACCAGGCCTGCCACCCTCCCACCCAGCACCCAACAGCACCCAGCACCAGGCCTGCCGCCCTGCCACTCAGCACCAGGTCTCCCTCCCACCCAGCAGCACACAGCACCAAGCCTCCCTCCCACCCACCCAGCACCAGGCCTGCCTCCCGCCCTCCCTCCAACCCAACAAGCATCAGGCTGCCCCGCCCGTCCTCCCTCCCACCCAGCAGCAGGAACCCCCCTCCTCCTGTGAAATTTAAAAAGCGTACCGTCCTCGGGGTTAAGGCAGCATGCAGCGGCAGCGAAGCGCATGTTCTTCGCTCGGTGCGCCTTCGGCCTTCCTTTCTGTCTCTCAAGCTCTGGTCCCACCTATGAGGGGCGGGACTAGAGCTTGAGAGACAAAAGGGAAGGCCGAAGGCACGCCGAGCGAAGAACATGCGCTTCGCTGCCGCTGCATGCTGCCTTAACCCCGAGGACGGTATGCTTTTTAAATTTCACAGGAGGAGGGGGGTTCCTGGTGCTGGGAGGGAGGACGGGCGGGGGGGCCTGATGCTTGTTGGGTTGGAGGGAGGGAGGGCGGGAGGCGGTGAATTGGTGTTCGGAGGGAGGGAGCTTGGGCGGACCAGCGACGGCGCGCGTGCCAAGGAAGAGGGCTCTGCGTGCCCTCTCTGGCACGCATGCCATAGGTTCGCCATCACCGTCCTATACCCGTTCCTGTCAAATATTGCTGTTCTTTTCTGTTGTAATTTTAATTGGTTATTTTTAAATTGTGAACCGCTCTATTTTCTTTTTGAGGATTGTGGTATAGCAAGCTAATAAAGCATAAACCATAGCAGTGTGATCTTAGACTAACATGATACTTTAGGTCCAAGTAAACAAACGGGCAGGCAATCTGCAGGATCCAAGATAGGCAACAAAACAGCAGATCAATAATAAATAGTCCAAAGTCCACTTTTATTCACATCAAAGCATAAAACACATAAGCAACTTAAATTCCGACACAGCCCGACTGTACTGATTATGATGACATGGTCTTGACCTTTGTACTCGCCTAAGGCCAGAGGTCATTGCACTGGAGGGCTTTTTCTGTAGTAAAAAGCAAGTTATTCTTTTCTGCCTCAGTGTAATGACTTGATGAATTTATTGCTTCTTGGGCTTTCTTTTGTTAAGACTACATGCAAAGTCTGAGTTGAGACTGAAATGGAATAAAGTATTTAGGTGGTTGAGGGAGGTAAGGGACTGCTTCTTGACATTTCTGGGGACAAGGTTATGGTATGACCATGGCCTAAGCAGGAGGATTAAACCTTGTGCTTAAAGTGTGATGAATTCATATCTAATGAGGTATGATATTGTGTTTATTTAATGGGGAAATAATTATAATGGACTGAAGGTAAGCTAGATGTTAACTGCCTAGAATAGTAAGAAAATGTGGGTTCATTTTTTAAATATTGTATTATATAAAAGGCAAGTGACCGTACTCACTTGCAAATGCGCAGTAGAGACTTCCCTCTCTGTCCCGCCCCCCTTGCCCCGTCATCACGTCTTGACGCGGGGGCGGGACAGAGAGGGAAACTGCGCGGAAGGGGAGGGAGGGAACCGCTGACGTCGCTACCGCTCCCCCCCCAAGGTAGCCGCTACCGCCCCCCCCCCCGGAGTCGCCACCACCCCCCCTTCACCCGGCCCGGGCCCTCTCTTCGTTATTCAACTTACAGCAGCGCCGAAACAGCAGCAAGCAGCTCAGCTTCAGCTCCCGTCGGCCTTCCTTCCCTGCCTGTGCCCCGCCCTCGCCGACGTGACGTCACACGAGGGCGAGGCACAGGCAGTGAAGGAAGGCCAACGGGAGCTGCAGCTTGCTGCTGTTTTGGCGCTGCTGTAAGTTGAATAACGAAGAGAGGGCCCGGGCCGGGTGAAGGGGGGGAGGGGGGCGACTTCGGGGTGGGGGGGGGCGGTAGCGGCTACCTTGGGGGGGGAGGGGACATGGGAGGTCTCAGAAGGAGGGGGGGGGCCTTGGAGCTGGGAGGGCTGGACTGAAGGGGGCCTTCCAGCTGGCTGGGAAGAAGGCACAGGGGGGGGGCAAGGGGCCTTGGAACTGGGAGGGAGGGAATGGGGCCCCTTACAGTTGTGAGGGAGAGGAGGGGGCCTTGGAACTGGGAGGGAGGGAAGGGGGCCTTGGGAGCTGGGGGGGAGGGCCTGGGGCCTTGGAACTGGGAGGGAGGGCGGGCAGGGGGCCTTGCAGCTGGGAAGGGGGGAGGACTGGAGCCTTGGAGCTGGGATGGAGGGACAGAGGGGGCCTTGCAGCTGGCAGGGAAGGAGGATGGCAGGGGGCCTTGCAGCTGCAACGGGAGGGGGGCCTTGGGAAAAAAACATTCCAATACGCGCCCGTTTTAACGGGCTTAACGGCTAGTATAAAATAAATAAATACATGTAAAAATGTACTTGTGCATTTTTCTGCAAAACACAATTCCAGGTAAACCACCACTATCCTGGTTACATAACTTTTACAACTGAAAGATTCAATTCAATTAGATCGAGGAAAGAAAGATCTTTTACTAAAGTGCATTAACCAGTTAATGTGTGAATTATAGTTTGACTGGTTGCTAATATTGTTGAGTGTACTTTACTAAATTAGATATAAGTATCTTGTCTGTTTTTCACAGATGCAGGCAATCCCAGCCTAGCAGCAGACGCTGCCATTTTTGGGAGCATTCTGCAGCACTTTGTCATTACTTTCTACATGTGTGGGGTGTGGGGCAAGGGGAGGCATTTGTTCCCCCTCCAAGATTTCTTTAACCGCCAGCTAATTTATCTCATGCATATTCATTGTGGATATCTTGAAAACCAGACTGGCTTGGTGTGCCCATAGGATTGGGTTGAGAACCCCTGGTCTAGATGGTAAGGAAGGGGAAATTTCTTACTTCCTTGATTCCTGCAAGAGAGTTGAGGTCTCACATGGGAAGATTGCTGCTCTCAAAGTTCTTCTATGCTTGTCTTGTAATCAGCATTTAAGGCATATTTCATAGTTATCCTTGCAGAGGATTGATTCCCTTTTGGAGGGGCTTTCATTGTGGTAATTTTTGTTTAATATATTTTAGTCTTTGTTTATTAGTACACTGGCAAAGTTCCAGACCATATCTAGTGATGTCACTGGAAAGCTTAGACTCTCTGCCTCCAGAGTGATATAACCTGGATTAGCCTAACAGGAGTCAAGAAAAGGAAATTAGCAGGTAAGAATAAATTTCACTTACCTTTGGTCTCTCACTTATGTTACTCTATCGCTGTTCTGGTGATGTTATCAGTGAAGGCCCAAAGTGGGTAATTCTGACAGGATATATATGTGAGAAATCCAGAGAGACACCTATTGTATAAAGGCAACATTGGGTATCAACGGAGCAGTACTTGCTTGGTTCAGATTCTATCAATCAGATAGACAACAGTCCATACTGTTTGGCAGCATCTCATCACCACCATAGGTCCTGACCTGTGAGGTACCACTAGGATTGATATTGTCACTTATTCTGTTTACTATCTACCTCAAGCCACTAGCTGATCTGATTCGGTCAATGGACACTTGGTTCTACATCTTTGTGGATGACATGTAGCTTCTCGTACCCATTGAACCTGACTTACCCATGGACCTGAAAAAACTGACTACCTGTTTTAACAGCAATTCAAAAATGGGCTAAAAACAACAAACTTTGCCTGAACCTAAGTAAAACTGAGTTTGTATGAGTCCCTAGCAGAAGTGGGCACATACCTGACATCAAAATCTCTTTTGGGGAAATAAGAATGTCCCATCAAATCAGTGGCGTAGCCAGACCTGGCATTTTGGATGGGCCCAGAGCTAATATGGGTGGGCAATATGTATATATAGGTGTGAGTAGTTTTTTGGGGGGATCCTAAATAATTTTTAATAAACAGTCTGCCCAACAGCTCTCCTACATAGTAACATAGTAGATGACGGCAGAAAAAGACCTGCATGGTCCATCCAGTCTGCCCAACAAGATAAACTCATATGTGCTACTTTTTTTTTTTGTGTATACCCTACTTTGATTTGTACCTATGCTCTTCAGGGCACAGACCATATAAGTCTGCCCAGCACTATCCCCGCCTCCCAACCACCAGCCCCGCCTCCCAACCGCTATGTTCTACTTTTTTGTGTATACCTTACCTTGATTTGTACCTGTCCTTTTCAGGGCACAGACCGTGTAAGTCTGCCCAGCACTATCCCTGCCTCCCACCACCGGCTCTGGCACTGACCATATAAGTCTGCCCAGCACTATCTCCGCCTCCCGCCACCAGCTGTGCCACCCAATGTCAGCTAAGCTCCTTAGGATCTATTCCTTCTGAACAGGATTCCTTTATGTTTATCCCACGCGTGCTTGAATTCTGTTACCGTTTTCATTTCCACCACCTTCTGCGGGAGGGCATTCCAAGCATCCACCACTCTCAACATAAACCACATACATATTCGGAACCTATGTTGCAAACCTTAAAACCACCAGCTCTGAACACTCAATAACAGCACCTTTAAAAAGGCAATAGCAATACGTGTCCCATTGGAAAAGCCAGACTGATATAGATCCCCACAAACACCACATGCCAGCAGAATCTCTTACCTTGGTCACATACAGAACACAGATGAACCATCATTAATTGCAGAATAAAGGACCAAAAATTTGAATTTGTACTGTAGCCCAGCATCAGCCATACCCTTCCCTTCCCCATCACTTCATCCTTGTAGCCTACCATTGGCCCTACCCCCCATCCATCCTTATAGCCCAGCATCAGCCCTACCCTTCCCTATCCCCCCACTTCTCCCAGTAGCCTTAGTCCCACCTGCCCCAGGCAGGGCCCCATTCTCCCTCCTGCCCCCTTCTCAGACCTCAGACCCCGTTCCCGTCCCTTTCAACCATCTGAGCCCCCCTCCCCGACTCAGTCCCCACCAGCCTACCAGCTCCGTCGACGGGGAGAGATGACCCTCTTCTGCCACCGACACCCAGCCTTAAAAAAGAAAACGGAAGAAGCGCTTCGCGTCTGACCTGCTCTGTGCTGCTAAGGCAAACAAATTGCTTCGTCGCGTCGGCCCTTCAATCACTGTGTCCCACCCTCGCGGAAATAGGAAGTTACATCAGAGGGCGGGACACAGTGATTGAAGGGCCGACGCGACGAGGCGATTTGTTTGCCTTAGCAGCGCAGAGCAGGTCAGACGCGAGGCGCTTCTTCCGTTTTCTTTTTTAAGGCTGGGTGTTGGTGGCAGAAGAGGGTCATCTCTCCCCGTCGACGGAGCTGGTATGCAGGTGGGGACTGCGGTGCCGGCGGGGTGGGGCGGACGTTGGTTGGGCGGGCCTGGAGGGAAAGTGGCTGGGCCTGGGCCCATTCAGGCCCGCCCTTGGCTACGCCCCTGCATCAAATCACAAGTCAGGAACCTTGGAATACAGCTAGACTCCACTATGCTGATCCCCCCCCCCACCAAATCTAAGCAATCTTCAAGAGCTGCTTCTGTCATTTGTGACAATTGCGCTGCCTCTCTCCTTACACTGAAAAGACAAGTCTTGTCACAGTTGTGCATGCCATGATAACATAAAAGCTGGATTACTGTAATTCACTCATCACTGGTCTGACTACAAAGAGTTTGCACCAGCTCCAATTTATTCAGAATGCTGCAGCAAAACTAATAGAAGGTTGTAAGTGATGTGACCACATCACACCATTTTGGCAAAAACTTCACTGGCTGCCGGTACAATACAGGGCTAAATTTAAAACTCTGATCTTCAAGGCCCTTAAAGGTATGGTTACCATTTTTTGTCCTCATAAAAAGAGGACACTTGCCCCGCCCCTGACGCATATTTCCCTCCCCCGGTCACCCCTCCTCCCCCCATCACCTCCCCTCCCCCCCGTCACCTCCCCTCCCCTTGCTCTACTATCCCTGGTGGTCTAGCGGTACCTCTTCGGGGAGGAAAGAGCCCCCTCTTTCCTGGCCGGAGCGCTGCTTTCAGCTGCCCTGCATCCTGTGAGTCCGGCTCTTGGCGTTTCAAAATGGCTACCGAGAGTTGAAGTCTCGCGAGGCTGCTTCAACTCTCGGTGGCCATTTTGAAACGCCGAGAGCCGGACTCACAGTATGCAGGGCAGCTAGCAGCAGCGCTCCGGGCAGGAAAGAGGGGGCTCTTTTCTGCCCCGAAGACGAAGAGGTACCTCTAGACCACCAGGGATAGTAGAGTAGAGTAGGGGAGAGGAGTCCCGTGCCAGCCAGCCAGCCCGTTTGTCCAGAAATCCGGACAAACGGGCAGGCTGGCCAAATCCGTCCGGACGCCTGGACATGTCCTCAAAAAGAGGACATGTCCGGGTAAATCCGGACGTATGGTAACCCTACTTAAAGGAAATGGCCCAGAGTACTTGAACAGGAACTCCCTTTACACTCCTCCAAGGTCACTAAGATCCTCCCAAGGAGTATCCCCAAAACACTCTCCAAAGGATATCACACGATGTGATACCTGCCAGCAAGTCTTCTCCAAAGTAGCTTCCACACTCAGGAATGCACTCCCTGAAAGGCTTTTCTTAACACAAGACTACCTCTACTTCAGGAAGCAGGTGAAAGCTTGGCTCTTCACCCAGGCTTTCATGGAAGAATTAACTAAGTTGCAAATCACACACATACAAAGTGTGACACCAACTGCACATACTGTAACAGGGCATTTGTCCACTCTACCCTAGCTGAGAATATATTCATGCACCTTTCTGCCTTTGCATACAACTTTCTTTAAATTAATCCCCTTATTTTCTAACTCCTGTTACTCAATCTTATCTATCTATATGTTTCACGTTTGCTTATGCACTATCATATTAAATGCTTTATTGCATATTGTGTTGACATTGTAATGTATGCCATATCTTGTGTGGTTATTTGATTATTTTTACTGCTGTAGTTGTCTATTGTCTATGTTTGATTTATTCTCCGAGGACAAGCAGGCTGATAATTCTCACCAATGGGTCGTCGTCCGCGACAACCCAGGAGACCGGAACAAACTCCAAAAGCAAAAAAGAAGTCTCTGGAAACGTCTGTTGCGCGGGGTGAGCACAGTGCGCATGCGAGTGTGCTCCTACTCAGTTTCTTTGTGTCCGCGCCTTGGCAGTCACAATTTTTTGCCGCTGTTCAAGTTTTGGCCAGGAGACTCGCTATAGCGTTTACGCTACCCTTGTTTCTTTTTCTTTTCCTTATCTAGGACTAGGTTTTAAAATATTTTTTTAAAAATAGTTTTTCCTTTTAATTTCTTAGTTTTTGTCACTTCTTCAAATTTTCTTCTTTTTCGTCGCAGCTGCCCTTTAGGCCGCTCAGCAGGGTCTTTTTTTCCCTTTTTGTGCCTTTTTCCTTGGCACGATTGAGCCCTTTAATTTCGCTGCCGCCGTTTTTCCGTCCCCGGCAAAAGCAAGGGACGGGCTTTTGACTGGCTCCAGTGCAGCATAGCCTCCGAAAAAGTGTCCATGCTGGATGGCTTGCCAGTCGGGGGGAGGTTGACATTTCTTCACCAAAGTTGGCCTCTTATAACCTCCGACAGGTGGGTTCTTCAAATAGTCCAGTTAGGATTCACTCTCAATCTGGTATCCAAGCCTCCAAATTGCCCACCGGGAGCTCAGCCCTTCAGCTCCCAGCACAAGCAGGTACTTGCAGAGAAACTCCCTGCCCTTCTGAAGGCCAATGCTGTCGAACCCGTTCCACCAGGGGAAGAAGGGCTGAAATTCTATTCCAGGTATTTCCTTATGCAAAAGAAAACAGGGGGGATGCGTCCCATCCTAGACCTAAGGGCCCTGAACAAATTCCTAGTCCGAGAAAAGTTCAGGATGGTTTCCCTGGGCACCCTTCTTCCCATGATTCTGGAAAATGATTGGCTATGCTCTCTGGACTAAGGATGCCTATATTCACATCTCAATACTCCCATCTCACAGGAAGTATCTTCGATTTTGGTTGGGAACTCGGCACTTTCAGTACTGTGTACTGCCCTTTGGCCTCGCATCTGCGCCCAAGGTCTTCACAAAGTGTCTAGCAGTTGTCACACCATTGCTACGCAGACTGGGAGTGCATGTGTTCCCTTATCTCGACGATTAGCTGGTAAAGAACACCTCGGAGGCAGGGGCTCTACAGTCCATGTGGATGACTTTTTGACTGCTGGAGCTACTGGGGTTTGTAATCAATTATCTCAAGTCCCACCTTGTCCTGGTATAGAAATTGGAGTTCATTGGAGCTCTGTTGGACACACAGATGTCTCGAGCATACCTTCCCCAGGCAAGGGCAGACAATCTCCTGGCCCTAGTGTCCTTGGCTCGAGTGTCTCAACAGATCACAGCTCGGCAGATGTTGAGACTTTTAGGGCACATGGCTTCTACAGGTCATGTGACTCCCATGGCACGCCTACATATGAGATCAGCTCAATGGACCCTAGCTTCCCAGTGGTGCCAGGCCACAGGGGATCTAGAGGATGTAATCTATCTCTCCACCTTGTTTTGCAGATCCCTTCAGTGGTGGGCATTTCGATCCAGTCTGACCTTGGGACGTCCATTCCAAATTCCTCAGCCGCGGAAAGTGCTGACGACGGATGCATCCTTCCTAGGGTGGGGAGATCATGTAGATGGACTTCACACTCTCAAGGAGCTTGGTCCTTTCAGGAAAAAGATCTTCAGATCAACCTCCTGGAATTACGAGCGATCTGGAACGCTCTCAAGGCTTTCAGAGTTCGGCTGTCCAATCAAATCATCCCAATTCAGACAGGCAATCAGGTTGCTATGTATTACACCAACAAGCAGGGGGGCACCGGATCTCGCCCTGTGTGTCAGGAAGCCGTCAGGATGTGTCTTTGGGTGCATCGTCATGGCATGCTTCTCCAGGCCAAATATCTGGCAGACGTAAAAAACAGTCTAGCCGACAGGTAGAGCAGGATCATGCAACCTCACGAGTGGTCTCTGAACATGAATGTTGTCCACAAGATCTTCCGAGAGTGGGGCACCCCCTCGGTGGATCTTTTTGCCACTCAGATCAATCACAAAGTCCCTCAATTCTGTTCCAGACTTCAGGCCCACGACAGACTAGTGAGGACAGACTAGTGATGCTTTTCTCCTGCATTTGGGGACAGGCCAGGGTATAATGATGCGCAGACTCTCATGGCTGTGTGTCTCTGACCTGGATCGTTCGATCCAGCAGCGGATGGTGGATGTTCCTTGCCGGGGGCATAACCTTTTTGGTGAGAAAGTAGAGGATCTAGTTGACCAGATCAACAAGCACAGTGATGCTATGGATTCTCTCTCTCGCCGGGCGTATTCTGCTACTACCTCCTCATCTAGGAGGTTTTTTGGAGGGGAGAGGAGTGCTCCCTATTCCTATGCTAGACGTAGGTACAATTCTGCTTTGCGGCAGCCTGCCCAGGCTCAGTCCCAGTGCGCTCGTTTTCGTCAACAGCGTGCGCCTAAGTCCATTGCGGCTCCCCAGCAAAAGCAAGGGACGTGCTTTTGACTGGCTCCAGTTCAGCATAGCCTCAGTAAATGTATCCATACTGGACTAGTCGCCTTTTCTCCAAGCTGAAGAGCCCTAGCCGCTTTAGCCTTTCCTCATAGGGAAGTTGTCCCATCCCCTTTATCATTTTCGTCACCCTTCTCTGTACCTTTTCTAATTCCACTATATCTTTTTTAAGATGTGGCGACCAGAATTGAACACAATATTCGAGGTGCGGTCACACCGTGGAGCGATACAAAGGCATTATAACATCCTCATTTTTGTTTTCCATTCTTTTCCTAATAATACCTAACATTCTATTTGCTTTCTTAGCCGCAGCAGCACACTGAACAGAAGGTTTCAATGTATTATCAACGACGACACCTAGATCCCTTTCTTGGTCCGTGACTCCTAACGTGGAACCTTGCATGACGTAGCTATAATTCGGGTTCCTGTTTCCCACATACATCACTTTGCACTTGCTCACATTAAACGTCATCTGCCAATTAGACGTCCAGTCTCCCAGTCTCGTAAGGTCCTCTTGTAATTTTTCACAATCCTCCCGCGATTTAACGACTTTGAATAACTTTGTGTCATCAGCAAATTTAATTACCTCACTAGTTACTCCCATCTCTAGGTCATTTATAAATATGTTAAAAAGCAGTGGTCCCAGCACAGAGCCCTGGGGAACCCCACTAACTACCCTTCTCCATTGAGAATACTGACCATTTAACCCTACTCTCTGTTTTCTATCTTTTAACCAGTTTTTAATCCACAATAGAACACTACCTTCTATCCCATGACTCTCCAATTTCCTCTGGAGTCTCATGAGGTACTTTGTCAAACACCTTCTGAAAATCCAGATACACAATATCAAACCGGCTCCCCTTTATCCACATGTTTTTTCACCCCTTCAAAGAAATGTAGTAGATTGGTGAGGTAAGATTTCTCTTCACTAAATCCATGTTGACTTTGTCTCATTAATCCATGCTTTTGAATATGCTCTGTAATTTTGTTCTTTATAATAGTCTCTACTATTTTGACCGACATAAGACTTACTGGTCTATAATTTCCCGGATCTCCTCTGGAACCCTTTAAAAAAATCGGTGTTACATTGGCCACCCTCCAACCTTCCAGTACCACGCTCGATTTTAAGGATAAATTACATATTTCTAACAATAGCTCCGCAAACTCATTTTTCAGTTTATTTATTTCGATCATTTATACCCCGCCTTTTGTCGCAGTTTTGCAGCTTCAAAGCGGCTTACAATGAACCATTAAAATAAATGCAATGAGACCTGAGAGGGTAGAAGGAACAGAGAGATAAAGGAAGGGAATATAAATACAATCTTAAACCAAATAAATAGGCAGAGCGATAGAGGGCAAGCTGTTAGGGAAGGGAATGTGTCCAAATGACTTCAGATTGGTTGGCTTCCAGCAGTGGAGTCACTGGGAGAGCCAGCAGGGTAGGCTTTTCGGAATAACATGGTCTTCAGTGATTTCCGGAATGTCGGATGATCTGCAATGGTTTTGATGGACCTTGGTAAAGAGTTCCAAAACTGAGTCCCAAGGAAAGAGAAGGAGGTGGCGTATGCAGTTTTGTACTTGACTCCAGTGCAGTTTGGATAGTGGAGGGTAAGATACAAGCGGGCGAGACGGGACGCATTCCGGAGCGGTAGGGAGATGAGAGCCATCATATAGTCAGGTACTACGCCGTAAAGGATTTGGTGTACTAGAGAGCAAAGTTTGAAGGTGATACATTCTGTGACAGGGAGCCAATGTAACTTTTGTCGAAGGGGCGTGGCAGGCTCGAACTTGGAAGTACCACAAACCAATCTTGCCGCTGTGTTTTGGGCAGTCTGCAGCGTCTTAAGCAGTTGCCGTTTGCATCCGGCATACACTCCGTTACAGTAGTCCAGGTGGCATAGTACGATGGATTGTATAAGGCTCCTGAAGACCTCTCAAGGGAAAAACGGTTTTATTCTTTTTAGTTTCCACAGCGAGAAGAACATCTTCTTTGTGGTGGCGTGAACGTGTTGCTTGAGAGACAGTGAGCGGTCAAGGGTGACTCTCAAAATTTTGAGGCTATCTAATATGGGGAGGCTTAAGATGGAGGTAACTAGTGTGGGAGGCCTATACTTGTTGTGCTGCGAAGTTAATAGTAGGCAGTGGGTTTTGTCAGTATTCAGTTTGAGCTTGAAAGAAGGTGCCCAAAAGTACATTGTAGTTAAACAATGGAAGTACTCTATCAGTACTCTGGGATGAATACCATCCGGTCCAGGAGATTTGCTACTCTTCAGTTTGTAGAACTGCCCCTTTACATCATCCAGGTTTACAGAGAATTCTTTAAGTTTCTCCGACTCGTCAGCTTCGAATACAATTTCCGGCACCGGTATCCCACCGAAATCTTCCTCGGTGAAGACCGAAGCAAAGAATTCATTTAATCTCTCTGCTAAGGCTTTGTCTTCCCTAATTGCCCCTTTTACTCCTTGGTCATCTAGCGGTTCAACTGATTCTTTTGTCTGCTTCCTGCTTTTAATATACCTAAAAAATTTTTTACTATGTGTTTTTGCCTCCAACGCAATCTTTTTTTCGAAGTCCCTCTTAGCTTTCCTTATCAGCGCTTTGCATTTGACTTGACATTCCTTATGCCGTTTCTTATTATTTTCAGTCGGTTCCTTCTTCCATTTTCTGAAGGATTTTCTTTTAGCTCTAATAGCTTCCTTCACCTCACTATTTAACCACGCCGGCTGTCGTTTGGTCTTTTGTCCTCTCTTTTTATTACTCTCCGCCCTTCTACAGGCCCAAGCGGTCCAGTGCGTTCCAGCAGGGGAAGAAGGGCTGGGATTCTATTTTAAGTACTTCCTTGTGCAAAACAAAACAGGGGGGGGGGGGGGGGGGGGGGGGGATGCGTTCCATCATAGACCTAAGGGCCCTGAAGAAATTTCTTATTCGAGAAAAGTTCAGGATGGTTTCCCTAGGCACCCTTCTTCCCATGATTCAGGAAAATGATTGGCTATGCTCTCTGGAGTTAAAGGATGTTTACACACACATCTCGATACTTCCAGCTCACAGGAAGTATCTTCAATTTCGGTTGGTAACACAGCACTTTCAGTACTGTGTACTGCCTTTTAGCCTGGCGTTTTCGCCCAGAGTATTTACAAAATGCCTAGTTGTAGTTGCAGCGTTGCTACGCAGACTGGGAGTGCATGTGTTTCCTTATCTCGACGATTGGCTGGTGAAGAGCACCTCGAAGGAAGGTGCTCTGGAGTCCATGCGAATTGGAATTCATTGGAGCTCTGCTGAACACTCAGACAGCTCGAGGTTGTCTCCCCGAGGCAAGGGCGGAAACCTTCTGTCCCTGGTGTTCATGGTTCGAGCGTCTCTGCAGGTCATGGCTCGGCAGATGTTGAGACTTCTGGGGCCTCCACAGTTCATGTAACGCCCATGAGATCAGCTCAATAGACCCTAGCTTCCCAGTGGTTTCAAGCTGCGGGGGATCTAGAGGATGAAATCCAACTGTCTACCGACTTTCGGAATTCTCTTCAGTGGTGGACGATTCGATCCAATTTGACCATGGGGCAACCATTCCAAGTTCCTCAGCCTCGAAAAGTGCTGACGACGGATGCATCTCTCCTGGGGTGGGGAGTTCATGTAGATGGGCTTCACACTCAGAGGGAGCCTGGTCCTTTCAGGAAAAAGGTCTGCAGATCAACCTCCTGGAATAAGAGCGATCTGGAATTCTCTAAAGGCTTTCAGAGATCGGCTGTCCAACCGAGTAATCTTAATTCAGACAGACAATCAAGTTGCCATGTTTTATACCAACAAGCAGGGGGGCACCGGATCTTGCCCTCTGTGTCAGGAAGCCATCCAGTTGTTGCTTTAGGCTCGCAGTCATGGCATGTTTCTCCAAGCCACTTATCTTTCAGGCGTAAACAACAGTCTGGCCGACAGATTGAGCAGGATCATGCAACCTCACGAGTGGTCACTGAACATGGGCGTAGTTCGCAAGAATTTCCAAGCATGGGGCACCCCCTCCATGGATCTTTTTGCCACTCAGATCAATCACAAAGTCCCTCAATTCTGTTCCAGACTTCAGGCCCACAACAGACTAACGTTAGTCAGATGCTTTTCTCCTGCATTGGGGGACAGGCCTTCTGTATGCGTATCCTCCCATACCTCTAGTAGGGAAGACTTTGCTGAAACTCAAGCAAGACCGGGGAACAGTGATCCTGATTTGCTCCTTTTTGGCCTCGTCAGATCTGGTTCCCTCTTCTTCTGGAGTTGTCTTCCGAAGAACCGTGGAGATTAGAGTGTTTTCCGACCCTCATCACCCAGAACGAGGGGTCACTTCTACATCCCAACCTCAAGTCTCTGGCTCTCACGGCCTGGATGTTGAGAGCTTAGAAGTTGCCTCCTTGGGTCTTTCAGAGGGTGTCTCTCGAGTGTTTCTTGCTCCCAGAAAAGATTTCACGAAGAGGTGTTACTCTTTCAAATGGAGGAGGTTTGCCGTCTGGTGTGACAGTAAGGCCATAGATCCTCTTTTTTTGACCTACACAGGCCGTGCTTGAATACCTTCTACACTTGTGAGTCTGGTCTCAAGACCAACTCCGTAAGAATTCACCTTAGTGCGATTAGTGCTTATTATTGCCGTGTAGAGGGTAAGCCTATCTCTGGAGAGTCTTTAGTTATTCGCTTCATGAGAGGTTTGCTTTTGTCAAAGCCCCCGGTCAAACCTCCACCAGTGTCATGGATCTCAATGTTGTTCTCACCCAGCTGATGAAAGCTCCTTTTGAGCCACTGAATTCCTGCCATCTGAAGTACTTGACTTGGAAGGTCGTTTTCTTGGTGGCTGTTACTTCAGCTCGTAGGGTCAGTGAGCTTCAGGCCTTGGTAGTGCATGCTCCTTATATCAAGTTTCATCACAACAGAGTAGTCCTCCGCACGCACCCTAAGTTCCTGCCAGAGGTGGTGTCGGAGTTCCACCTGAACCAGTCAATTGTCTTGCCAACATTTTTTCCCCGTCCTCATACCCGCCTTGGCGAAAGCAGTTTACAAACCTTGGACTGCAAGAGAGCATTGGCCTTTTACGTGGAGCGGACAAAGCCCTTCAGACAGTCCGCCCAGTTGTTTATTTCTTTTGACCCCAAAGGAGCGGAGTCGCCATCGTTAAAAACGCACAATGTCTAATTGGCTAGCAGATTGCATTTCCTTCACTTACGCGCAAGCTGGGCTGACTCTGGAGGGCTATGTTACGGCTCACAATGTTAGAGCCATGGCTGTGTCAGTGGCTCACTTAAAGTCAGTCTCCATTGAGGAGATTTTCAAGGCTGCAACGTGGTCATCAGTCCACATATTCACATCTCACTACTGCCTTCAGCAGGATACCCGATGCGACAGTCGGTTTGGGCAGTCGGTGCTGCAGAATCTGTTTGGGGTTTAGGATCCAATTCCACCTCCCTAGACCCATTTTTGTTCTGTTCCAGGCTGCACTCTGTTAGTTCGTTATGTTTTCAGGTCAATCTCTGTTATGTGCTCGCCGTTGCGAGGCCCAATTGACCAATGTTCATTGTTTTGAGTGAGCGTGAATGCTAGGGATACCCTACTTGTGAGAACAAGCAGCCTGCTTGTCCTCGGAGAAAGCGAAGATACTAACCTGTAGCCGGTATTCTCCGAGGACAGCAGGCTGATTGTTCTCATAATCCCGCCCACCTCCCCTTTGGAGTTGTTTTCTTATTTATATGCTTTTTGATTTAACTGAGGAGGCACACTCACGACGGGCAGGAAGCCATCCGTGCATGCGCTGTGCGTGCTGCTCGCGCGCCAGAAGACTCTGGCAAACTTTTATATTTTTGCTGGAAAACTTTTGCTGCATCCTGAGCCGACGCGGACAATCAGCCTGCTGTCCTCAGAGAATACCAGCTACAGGTTAGTATCTTCGCTTTATGTTTAAAACAATTTTATTGATGCTTCAGCATTTCAAATCTTAGCAATACATTTCACTATTCAAATTCCACTAACAAATCTTACTGAATCAGCTTAACACAAAACAGCATCAAAATGGTTTTTAACATTTTCTCCCCTATCCCCCCAACTATCCCCCTTCCCCCCAATCCCGACATAAATTATGGTTCAACATTTATATTGATGTCCAACCAAGCAGAACACTTTTAACAGTATGAATATACGGAGATTCCAATACGAGGAGATATACAATAAAGACAAGATGGTACAGTCTGTCCTCAAACTTTTAACTTTTCATCCCCACCTTGTCCTTCTGTTTTTATGTTTGAATGATTCCTAGTTTTATGGACCAGTATCTTCGCTTTATAAACAAATTTGTGGGTGGTATGTATTTTAATTTTTATGATCAGAAAATTGTTTTTTATATGGCCTGAGCTGTTGCCAGAGATGACATCTTGCTTTCTGTAGAGATGTTACCAGTTCTCCATGTACTCCCCCTCCCTAAACCAATATACCAGGTGGAAATAAATAAGGGTGCTGTAGGCATGTAAGCGTTTTAGTGTGCACAAAAAATTAGCATGTGCTAATGCTAGAGACACCCATAGGAATATAATGGGTGTCTGTTGTTAGCGTGCGCTAACATTTTGAATTATAGTTTTCACTTTGACACATTCATTATACTAAACAAAAGAAAAAGTGTGTTTTTCAGATTTTTGATTGTCAATTTGGCTAGTTACATAACTATCACTAAGCCATATCTACTACTACTATAAACACTTTTATAGCGCTACCAGTCGTACGCAGCGCTTTACAATTGAACATGAAGGTCTTTATCCTTCTTTGTACTTTTGTTTAAATTGTGCAGTGTACTTTTCCTATTTGTGCCTTTTGTTACATGGAATTTATTTTCTTTAGCTGAGATATGATCTGTTCCACTACTTTTTTGATCTCCCTTCTTGATTCACTAGGGATTCAAGGTTTTTTTTTAATACTGGCTCCAGGGATTTTTGATGAGATCATACAGGGTAAAAATGCAATGTAATCTTTCTGACCTATGGGACTCTGTTTGTGGAGTACTACTACTACAAATCATTTCTATAGCGCTACCAGTCATACGCAGCGCTTCACAATTGAACATGAAGAAAAAAGATAGTTCCCCCCATTTCCTCCTCACTGTTTAACATCTTGATGCAACCTTTGGCAAATTATTTAGGGTCACTTTGGTTGCAGTTTTATATCACAGTGTTGATACCTTTCTCCCTGGGTAACATGAATCGTGAGTCCAGTTTGCTACGTTGTTTATCAGCAGTTGACACTGGGGTACGTGCATTTAAACTACAGTTAAATAAAGAGAAACCTAAGTTTCTTTGGATTGTCCCGCTAGCATTTTAAAAAGACAACCCTTCTGTTAAGATTGACAATTTGAATTTAAAACTTGATTCAGTTTCAAGAATGTTAAGTGTGTAAGTAGATAGAAGTCTATCAGCTCTCAGGTGTAACAAAGTAGTTAGTAAATCTTTTCTCTAGCTGAAAAAATTGCAGGTTATCCGCAAGTATTTTGATTTAGCAGTCTTCCGTTTGGTGGTTCAATCTTTAATACTTTCCCAACTGAATTATTGCAATTCTATTTACATAGACTGTTCAAAACTTTTAAAAACAAAGTTGCAGAGAGTACAGAAAGCTGCGGTTAGAGTAATCTTCACGGCTAATAAATATGAGTCTCTTGCTTCTCTTACGCTGCAGTTGCAGTGGCTGCCAGTAGAAGCAAGATTAGAGTTTAAAAAATGTTTTTGACTTTTAAAACCTTTTATGGAGTCTGTCCAGGTTATTTAATTGAACATCTTGTCTTTCTTAATAGAAGTCGTATAAGATCTACTAGAACTCTCTATGCATTAGCTTCCCTACTGTTTGTAAAGTGAACACACTATAATCTTTATAATCCTCTTTAACATACCAATCAGCTGGAACCCTTTGCTTCTTTCGCTTAGGCAAACAGGGGATTACCATTAGTTTAGGAAGTTATTAAAGACCTTTCTCTTCCAGAAATATCTTTCATAATTTACTGATTCATACTTTAACTGAATAGTCACATTCTCAGTGTGTTTTTAAGTTCTTCTGCATTGCTTGCTGACTTATTAATACTGACTCCAGCTAGTGCAGTTCTCTTCTGATATAATATCTTTGGTTCTGGAGCAAGTGATTGTATAGAAAGAGAAACTGTACTGTGATTGGATGGATAGGAAGAAAGTACTGTGATTGGGTAAAATGAGAAACAGCACTGGAATTGGATGGATAGGAAGGAAATACTACTCTGACTGAATAAAATAAACTGCATTGGGGACATTTCTTTTCTTTTGCTTCATGGCAGAGCTATTGTTTGTTAAATGATAAGTAGTAGTAGTAGTAGCTATTTGTTGTTGATTTAGGAATTAGTTACTGTTTAAATGATGCAGAATGAATAGTTTAGTAGTGAGGGAACTTTAAGAGAAATTGAGATTGAAAAGTGATAAACTGGATGATGAAATTTTGTAGTGAACTGTAAATTCTGTGTCTGTACATGAGATCAGTGAGAATATCACTTCAAACACCAACTTTATCAAGCATCTCAAGGTGAGTATTATAGGCTACTCATTCACTGTCCACTTGTTAGCGTCTAATTTTCATAGAATTTTCATTTATATGACACTGGCTTGGCACAGCAGCACATATTTCACCAACTGCTGCAATTTGTTAAAATCTTATTGTTATTTATACCTATCTGAAAAAATTATTTAAAAATCTAAGTCTAATCCTTTTGCAATTAAGTTGTTATATAAAAATTAAAGTAAAAATGAAAATTTTAAAATCACACAGGGGCCATTTTACTAAGCCGCGTAGGCACCTACACGTGCCCAACATGTGTCAATTTTGAGTTACCGCCCGGCTACTGCATGGCCCTTGCGGTAATTTCATTTTTGATGCACAGCTGCCACACGTGCCGGAAAATAATTTTTATTTTCTGGCACATGGCAGAAACTGGTCGGTAATCGTTGTTCTATGTGTGTAGACGATTACTGCACTGTTGACATGCGAGACCTTACCGCTAAGTCAATGGCTGGCGGTAAGGTCTCAGACTCAAAATTGACGTTTGCCAATTTTGATTTTGCTGCACGTCCATTTTCGGCAAAAATAAAAAAAAGCATTTTTTGCGGGCGTGCTGAAAAATGGATCTGCGTGCACCCAAAACACACGCCTATACTAGCGCAGCCCATTTTTCAGCGCACTTTAGTAAAAGGACCCCTTAAATCTCTCCCTTAATTGCATTCCTTCATTTATGCATTATATTCTCTTCACTGAGACTAAGGATGTTTAACTTCCATAAATTAACTTATGTTCAGAACATTGCATTAAAACAAGAACATTATCATCATACAAGGTTCAAGGCCATGTAGTCAACAATGGCAACAAAGAGTGGCATGAAGTGGAGTGTATCCAAATTTCACTGAACAGCTTTCTGCCCAGACAAGGAACTAACTATTGCATGGAAACAGTTTGATCATGAAGTCTTTTTGATTGCAGGAGATATGATGCTGCTTGCGACAGTTGAATGAAGTGGCTTCAGAAAGTTTTGGCAGCGATGCATGCCAAGTAGACACAATCTAACATTAAACTTAAACCTATATGACATACACAAGAACTTGCTAATTACAGAATTATAGCAGGTGGAATATGTTTATGTAATAGCAGATCTTTAGAGCAACCACCCTTCATTGCCTCTGGTATTAACTTATGGGCCAATGATCAGAAGGAAACGCAGGCGCTAGAAGTTGTTAGTGCCATACTAGCACCTGCGTTTGCTACCGCCCCAAGAGCAGAGCCCCCGAGCACGTGAAACAATGAGCATGCGGGCTCTGAACACAACTAGCATGCAAATGCATGCAAAGCATGGCTGAGCGCAAGTAGCATGTAAATGCATGCTAAACCTATTCATCCCCAATGATCAGTGACCAGTATGCCAAAGATTGGCTCACTGGCTACGGCAAACCCTACGCCAGCTCGGAGCTGGCATTAGGGTTTGCAGACCATTGGAGAGGAATGGTGAGCCCTGTCCAACATTCATTTGCATGCTAGCGGGCCCCCATTCCTTCCAATGCAGGAACCGCCGACCCGACCAACAACCGCCCCCCCCCCCCCCAGGAACCGACGGCCCAACCGATGACCCCCTGACCCCCCCAACACAGGTTCATAGGGGGTCTCCAGCCCCCCTAACCCCACCTTAAGCATTGGTAAGAGGTCCCTGGTGGCCCAGTGGGCTGTGGTCAATCCCCCCACCCCCCTACCTTAGGTTGGAGGAGGGAGGTGTTCTCCCTCCTCTTCCTTCGGTGCTGCCTGCAAAATGGCAGCGCCCAGCCCTGCCCAGTGTATCCTGGGATGCACTGGGCGGGGCTTCACACCATATAAGGGAGAAACACCCTTATATGGTTTGAAGCCCCATCCAGCACACTGCCCTCCTCCAACCTCTAAGGTAGAGGGGTGGGGGGATTGAACATGGTTCACTGGGCCACCAGGGACCTCTTACTAATGCTGGGAGGGGGAGTTATGGGGGCTGGAGACCCACCTGCAAGGGCACAATATGCTATTTTCTCTGGTAACTAAATGGGGCATGGAAACTATCTGTACTTCTCTACAGTTTGTATGGTGCATGGACAATACCTAATATATTTTTTTCTAGAATTGGAAATCTAAAAGGACATAACCTGTTGGTTTTATACTAGTACAGTTCACTTGTTAGCGGTGTCTCGTTTGCCTGATGAAAGCTGACTAATGCAGATACAAGTTATATAGTATTTCTCTGGTCTCTAATGTTTCTCTACATGGTTCAGGTTTCTTTCCCTTTTGTATTCTCCTGGAATTTACACCCTTATTTATTTATTGAGGGTCTGTTTTTACAGTCTGTTTTATCATTTTATCTGCTGTACTATGTTCTCTCTGGCAGTCTAGGGTTCTAGACGTGTACTTGTTGCCTTTCGCCCATCTGTTCTGCTATTTGCTCATGCCTTTCAGGTTTGCGGCCAGTAGCTGCACTGGTACTGCCTGGCACTTCAGCACATGATTCTAGCCTTGCTTATGCAGGGGTTTTTTTTTCTGGAGGGCTGTCTGACTGGTTTGGTATGAGTAGTGAGTTGTGCTCTTTTAGTTAGAGCAACTGTTTGGGCACCTGTCTTTGTGGGTTCAGCTCCCACTATTGTATATTATGGTGTGCTCTCTTGGAAGATCCTTACTGTTGGAAGATCTCCTTACTTTCTCTGGTCTGCTGCATTAGATGCTCGTCTGCTCTCATCCCTGAGTTAGGTAGTAAAGAACTATCTGTTGAACTGTTCGTTCCCTGTAGCCCAGTGGACGGTTTGGGGATGATTCTCCTATTCTGTCAAGTTCTTAAAAAAAAAAAAAAAAAAAAGACTTGTACACTATAGAAAAGGCACAATGTATGTCCACCGGCGATTGTGACAGCTTGTCAGTTTCTCATATTTTTCTGTTTCTGTGGGCCTATTCTTAGGGAGACATCCTTTTAGCCTTGGGGAACCGTATGGTTTTTTTCTCCTTCAGTAATGTTTGTAACTCGCTGTTATGTGTATTTTGCACTGACAGTTTTCTATCCAAACGATCCTACTGAGATCCTAGTTTACAGTTTTTCTCTCATACCTGGTGTACCAGTGGTCTTTCCTCAGCTGTTTGCAAGGAATTTATAACTGTCATTTCCAGCCAAAGCATTATTTTGTGGACTCATGGTTTTCACTGTTTCTCTCCTTTTCCCAGGTGTTGGCACAAGTTTGCTAGCTATCACAGCTTGTGTGTATATTGCCATTAGTGGATTTTGTTTCACTTTCGCTTGTTTATTATCTTTTCTCCTTTGTGATTTAATTTCTCCTTGGTGACCTAATTTCTTTCACCATTTGAAGCAGCTAGCTGCCTTCTTGTTGTTCTTCCTCTCTGAGATCCTCGAACCTAAATTATTCAAAGGCTTGACGGTGCCTTTCTCAGCGTGCTGCCTGTAGCCTTTTATTTCCTATGGTGGTTATTGCATCCCATGTGGCTTAGGCTTGCCAGGGGTTGCTATCTTCAGCATTTCTCTTATATCCTTCCTCTGCTCTGTTTAACCCTGTCTAGCTGAGATCCTACAGTGCGGGAATGGTTCACCAGGACTGTTTCATCTCTCATTCCCTCAGTCAGACATGTTTTTGGCAGCTATTCTTCGGCTAGGCTTTATCATATGTCTTTTCTTTCTGACTCCTACAAGTTTCCTGGTGGCTTCCTAATGATTTGGGAGCTCCTCAACATAAGATGTTAGGCATTTCTTCAGATGTTCTCCTGTTGGATTTGCAGAGTAGTCAGCTGTTTTTTTCCTTTTCTATGGAGGCCGGTTGGCATCCTGTATCTGTTATTTTCGAGGAGTTGGGAGTATGAGGATGGCTTTGCTCCTGAGATCTTGGCTATTTTCCCTCCAACAGCTCTATCACTACTGAGCAGTTGTCAAGATGGAGGGAGTTCTGCCTAGCCCTCACACAGTCTTTCTTACTCAGTTATGCTTCCCATCTTGGCTGCTCAGCTTCTCGGTTGACAGTGGGAATTTTCTGGAGCTCATTTTTCTGTCTGCTGCCAGTCTCTTACCTTGGCTAGGCTGGGATGACGGTTGTGGTTCCAGGGTCGAAGTGATTAGCTTTCGACATTATGAGTGGCGCCTTCTCTTCGGGAACTCGACACTGGTCTGTCAGGGAGGCCCCTGTGTGTCAGAACGGCGAGATTGGTGGTCTCGATGAGAAGTGAGTCTTCTTGTGAGACGGAGATTCCTCTAGGTTTTTCTTGAGGGATGATAAGGCACCGTTCTTGGATTTCCTTGTGTTTTTGGTTTGATATCCTAGGCCATATTCGGTGTCTCCCGAGTGACTTTCTTTACTCTTTGTGATTTCACTCCTAGTTTATTCTCGCTCTGCTTCTTCTTCTTCCTTTGTGCTCTTGTCTCTCCCCTCTTTTCTTTAGAGCCATTTCATGGACGAGTTAGGGGGCCTAGATGGTCTCAATCTCTCTCTGCCTCAGGGCTCTTTTTCTTTTGGTGGCTTGGGCTTTTGAGAACATTGGGTACCAGTTTCTTTCTTCAGAAAGTCTGGTCATTTCTTAGTATTTCCAGTCTATGTTCCTTATTCTTCTAGGACATGTCTGGGGTTTTGCAGGCACTTCATTCCTTGAGAAGGTTGGCAGGGCAGTCTACGTGGTAACTGCCTCAGCATGATAGGAGGAGAATGCTTAGTTCCGGAGTTGCGCGTCCATTGTTCGGTATTTTGACAGGTCTTTTCCTGCTGTTTTAGTGCAGTTTCTTCCTTCTGAAAGGATTCAGGTTTCCAATTGACAGGAGCATTCTTTGGCAACTCTGACGAGGCGTATTCTAGGTTTCAGTATTCTAGTGCTCAGATCAGCTCATGAGTTAGACAAAATTGCATTTGGTTGCTCTTTTAGCAGCCCACATGGTGGGAACTGAGCTCTAGTGTTTGGGTGTCTTGGACATCATTATTTGTTTGATATAGTTGGACAGATGTCCAGGTGCGTCAGGTCTCGGTTTTCGTTTGCCAGGATCTGGCAGTGGTTCTAGTTTGGTGCCTCCCGTGGTTTACTGCTCTGGTACTTCCCATCAGTCATTCTGGGCTGGCCCGGAGGGACACTAAGGAAGGAGAAATTAGGTCTTGCCTGCTAATTTGTTTTCCTTTAGTCCCTCCGGCCCGGTCCAGATCTCTCCCTATTCGATATCCGATTTGTTCTTGGAGATAGTTTCATTCGCTCTTGTCTCTGTGGGGAGCTGTTTGATTTAAAAAAAAGAAAAGTATCTATGGATATGTTTATATTCACAAAGAGACCAATTATTCAACCGTTTCTACGCGGTTGCACATAAGCACGTTACTGATGATGTTGCTGACACAGTTTGGAGTAGTTGAAATTTTTCGACAGTGACCAGCAAGGTCTTTTTGTTGGTAGGTGGCTGTATGAACCGACTGGTGCACAGAGCTATTCGACTACTGAGGTTTCCAAGGTGCTGAGCATGGCTCTTATTGGCTGCCTCAAAATCAGTCTTCTCAGTCGCCACCTGCTGGTAGGCGTGCACAACCCATCAGTCATTCTGGACCGGTCCAGAGGGACTAAAGGAAAGCAAATTAGCAGGTAAGACCTAATTTCTCCTTTTTAGATCCTGTGAGAATATGTAGCTCACTTTTTGTTTAGTATTAGAGTCCCATCTTAGCTGTTTGGTTAATTTTTTCTGTGTACTCGTTTTTTCATTGTTCTTCTTTACTTAATCTTCGGATTCGAATTATGTGGAATTCAATGATCTGTTTTCTGGGTAAGCTTTGCTTGCTTGATAATAATATTCTGGTTTATTTCTTTCACGATCACTTTTCTGTACAAGTGTTGTGATAAACACAGTGGTTGCCCTACCCTGAGGAGGCCGCTAGGGGGTGCTCTCCTACAAGAAATAGAGAAAATGCCATGTTATGGTCCCTAGAGGGAGCTCCAATTGGGGACATCAGGGTAATGCCCTGGGGAGGCCAGCAGAGGGAGCTCCAAGCTAAGGCCTGTGGAGAGGACACCCAGAAGACTCTGGACTCTTCCAGAACTGGGAGAAGGGGCCCAGAAAGGGTGTGGTGGGCTGTTAGCAGCCCTATATAAACCATAGCTCCTGTAGAGGAGGGAGGAGAACAGATGGGGACCTAGGACCAGTTTCCTGAATCCAGTGAAGCCAAAACCCTGATGCCCAGTAGAGGAGATGCCTTGGAAAAAGAGGGAGAAGGAACCCTCAAAGACCAAGAAGGTACTTCCTGGACTAAGGACATAGAATGGATGGAGGGAACTGGGTACTATTGTTATGGACAATTGCTAATGAGAATGGACTAACAGCCGTGGGGTGGAGGATAGGACTATAAAGTTGTGGTGAATGAAGAAAGTCCTATCCAGGGGTGGAGGCTGTTTTATACTGAGACCAAGGTCTCCCAAAGTAAATGGGCTCAGTGAGTGTATGTACAAATGAATAACTGGAAAGAAGTGGTTCCCCCACAAGACTGAATCCAGGTACTACTAAAAAAGTGAATTTGCATATGATGACTGCCTAATCTGCATATTTCTGAAGGCTGGAGAAGCAGAGTTATAGTCCTAGGGAAAGTGCGGTGGGTCACTGTCCATGAACCAGAGGAGTGACCGGGACACGGTGGACATAACAGGGAAGGATATCCAGTAGGAGGAAGGCATGTCAGAGCAGTCACCCTGAGTAGGAAGGAGCCCAGGATATAGAGGTGGGTGCTTGCCAGTGACTGGGAGAAGACCAGCTGGAGGCCTGCTCAGGAGCCTGGGGCCAGTGAGAATGGGTAGAGAGCAGGAAGGGCATGTGGATTTACAGATTGCCCCGAAGCCGAGGAGGGCTTAGTTCAAGAATACCTTGAGGAGGGGAAGGTAAAGGAAATCCCTTTGTTGTGCACTGTTTGCTTCTGTGCTGTTTTGCTGGAGTTATCCTGAGAGGGGGGGGGGGAGATAAAGGAAACCCCTTTGTTGTGCACTGTTTGCTTCTGTGCTGTTTTGCGGGAGTTACCAGGGATCTACCACAAGTTGTTTTGAACTGCTTTGGTTGGACCTGCCTGTGGCTGAGCAGTTTGTCTGGTCAACTGCAGTATGTAGCTTGGCTTGGGAGCCAAGGGAACTCCGAGGAGACTGGCAAGTGAGACCCCGGCCAGCAGAGGGCTGCATTTCAGAATCACCTAGTGGCCGAGAGCTTTACAGTGTATATTAGCTTTTGTTTATAATTTTACAAATTGCTATAAATGTTTTTTTAAAAAAAGATATTCTTTCCATTCATAACTACTCATGCATTTGATTGTGCCATTGAGTTCAAGTAGGTGGGTCAGCTGATATCCATTTCTTTTACTATGTGATTTGTTTTCATCTTGGGGGTAATATTCAGCTGGCATCGGTCTGGTTTTTTTTAAATGCTGGCTGCTTTCAGCTGAATATGGCTCGGATATTCTGTGCCAGGCACTGTCCAGGTTCCAGCACTGACTAGCTGGGCACAAGACAGCCACCTGGAGTCATAGCCGCCGAGAGGGGGGGACAGGGGGGACAAAATTCCCCGGGCCCGGCGCCACAGTCCCACCCGCCCTCCATCATCAACCGTCTGCCACCGGGCCGGTCCCCCTACATTCAAATCACAGCACCTCTCACCTCTGTGTGAACGCGCTGCAGGCAGCAGGGCAGCAGATTGCCTCCCTTCGGTCCTCCTTCCCTCCCTCCCTGTGTCCCACCCTCGTCTGATGTAACTTCCGCGAAGGCGGGACACAAGGAGGGAAGGAGAGCCGAAGGGAGGCGATATGCTCCCCTGCTGCCTACAGCACTTTTACACGGAGGTGAGAGGCGCTGTGATTTCAATGCAGGGGGCCCGGCCCGGTGGTGGATGGAGGGGGGAGCGGCAGCGACCTCGGGGGGTGGATGGGGGAATGGCGACGACGACCTCAGGGGGTGGGGTGGAGGGGGAGCAGAGGCAGCAACCTCAGGGGGGCGGGGGTGGGTGGGGCCCCGGGCCCGGCTTTGCCCTAGGCCCAGCCCAGTCTCTTGGCGGCCCTGCCTGGAGTTACCCAGTTACTGTTGCTATTCAGCAGCACCGTCCAGATAGCTACTGGTTAATTTAGGGCAATCTTTTTCTGCGGTCCTAACTTAGGGATCCTTTTACAAAGCTGCGGTAGGGCTACCACAGCAATGGTTCACAGCAAATCGGCCTTGCCACTGGGCTAACATAGTTCTGGTGTGTGCTGTGCACCATTTCCGGTGCCAGAAATTGTTTTTATATTTTTAGCACCAGGTTAGCATGAGAACCCCTAAGTAGGAGGCGGTCAGGGCTCCCCTAGGAAATGGCCGTGGGGCAAGTGCTTATCTTACCACATGGCCATTTCCTTTTTTTTTTTTAACCTCCTTTTACTTGCAGCGGTAAAATGGGGCCTCGGTACTCAGCAAATCCACGTGCTGATGTTACCAGTAAAAGGACTCCTTAATGGATAGTTATCTGGGCATTACCTTTGGATATTGGCAGTGGTAGCGTAACTGCCGGCTGCTCCCAGCCTTGAAACCAGGCCGCTCAGTTGCTAACTGGATAATGTGGTGATTTCCCTGGATTTTTAGTGGCACCATCTGGTTATGTGCCGCTGAAAATCCAGTTATAACCCGTTCATTGCTACTTAACTTCCGGCCTCTTGACCTGACCTGACTCCCCCCCCCCTCAGATTCTTGCCACTCGCTTCACAAAATTGGAAAGGCAGAAGTGATGCCCACTTGCCCATGTCTCCTGCACTGGTGTCATTCAAAATGACAATGCCTGACCCCTAGCGATGCATTCTGAGGCACCGATAGGGGTCAGACTACCAAATAAGGCAAGGGGGATTCAAAGAGAGCAGAGAGTGCATTAGACCAGTGGCTCTTAAATATGCCCTGGCGCACCACTAGCGAGTCTGGTTTTCAAGATATACCAAACGAATATGCATGAGACAGATTTGCCTGCCTGTTACCTCCATTATATGCAAATCTCTCTCATGTCTATATTCATTAGGGATCAGGCAGGGCTGCCGAGAGGCAGAACCGGACCTGCAAGCCGCCCCCACACTTGCACTGCTGCTCCTGCCCACCCACCCCTTTACCTTTCTGACTTTGCACCTGGCAAGCTGCTTCCTGCGTGCCTGCTCCTGTCTGTGCAGGAAGTCAGGACCCAAGTGATTCCATTAACACAATATTGCACTAATGCAATCATCCGGGTCCTGGGCAGCACACAGGAGCAGGGGAGGACAGATCCGGAAGCAGGCAGCAAGAAGAAGCTTGCCTGTGCTGGGCCTGGGACCCCCTTGGAGGCCAGGCTTGGGGAATTTTGCCCCCCCCCCCTCCGCCCCCCTCTCGGCAACCCTGCCCCCAGGGCAGATTTAAGAACTACTGTTCTAGGCTACCAAAAATGTATATTCTAATGTCAGGGGGAGGGAGGAGGTTGCTAGACCACTAGGGATTTATTTTATATATAGGGGGGAGACTTACCAGGGCTTTTTGTGTATCCAGGGGTAAGGGATGTTGGAAGTGGAGTCCCTAGATTACCAGGGCTTTTGGTAATTTTGAGGTGTTTGGAGGAGGGAGATGCAGACCTGGTAGCTTGCCTTTTATTTTAAACATCTCCCTGTCAGTGCCTGAGTGAATCCCTGCTCATGCACTGACAGGATGGGAGACATTTTAACAATGAGGCAGCTAGCTGTTTTATTTTTGGGAGTAGATGGGATATCTTTTTATCTAATTATTGTGTCTTGTTTCTGGGGGGGGGGGGGGGGGGGGTTGTGTTATGGTGTGTGTGTGTGTGTTTTGTTGATGTTGAATTATATATGGTTATTTTATAAGCTGCCTCAGATTTTGGCGGGCATAAATGTGTTAAATAAATGAATGAGCTGCAAATTACTGCCGCAGTGTGCTCTGTTTTTTCTGGCACAGCAGAAATTTGCATACTCATTTATTACTGCATCTGCACAGAATAGTTTAAGTTTGTGGTAGAAGCTCTGCACTCAGCCATTGGCTTTTCGCTTCTACTGCGTGGCTTTCTGCATATGTTCCTTACATTTAGGTACACTGGGGGCCAGATGCACTAAACTTAACGAGCCCTTAACGAGCAAGTAGTAAACCCTGGCATGCACTAAATACTTTTTTCCGACGATGGTAGCAGCTAACGAAAACGGAATGCAGATGAGCAAATTGTGTAGAAACCCCTATTCCTTAGCGTCCCTCCGGACCGGACCAGGATTGGACTGATGGGTTGTGCTCGCCTACCAGCAGGTGGAGACTGAGAAAAAACTCTGACTCTAGAGAGCCAATAGGAGCCCTGGCCATGTGACCTAAGCCTCAGTATTTTCTCAGTCTCCCAGCAGGTAGGAAGTGAGCCCATTAGTCTCTCTCCTTTTCTCTTTAGATATTACAGATATTTGTGATAATTCTTCTGTGCCTGGAATCTTATTTAGAGGCTTGACAGGGTTTCCTTTCTCTTCTTTCTTTGACAGCCTCGGGGGTGTTAAACTCGGGTGTCTCGAGTCCACCCCCCTTCCTCCCCATCTCCCTGGCTTAGCAGGGAAGGGCCGTCCCTTTCTCTGGAAAGGTGTACCGTCTTTGGGAGAGGCAGCTACTTTTAACAGGTAGCTGCTTTAAAAGAATTAAATCAAATAAAAGGAAATTCAAAGAAGCAGCCTTTCTTTCCCCAGACTTCTAACGAGCAGGCAGCTCCAGTGTTTTATTATGATTGAGGGGTTATAAAAAAAAAAAAAAAAAAAAAAAAACAAACAGAAGAAAATAATTCAGTATCTGTGACTTTAAACAGCGATTTTTCTCGTCAGATTTAATTTCCTCCATTTTCTTGCGTTTTGGCGGCGGCAGTTTAAACAAATGAAAAAAAAAAAAAAAAAGAAATGTGCGAACCGCGTAAGCGCGGCCACCTGTTTTTTCCGATATGGCTTAAAAGTTCAAACAGCTGCTGTCGGTCAGCGTCGCGCAGTTCACGCAGCCGGAACGTGTAAATTTTGCTCTCCCTTCAAGGTTTCTTCGGGTCCGGTGCTGCCTCCAGTTTTTTCGGGGCCTTTTTCGCCGGCTGTTGTTTCTTCGCCGTTCCACTGGGCTCCGCTTGTTCGGAGGTGTCTGGCGCGCTGTCGACGATCGCCACAGGGCCAGTGGAGCGAACGGCGGCCATTTTGTTTCTCCCTCCATCTTATCAGTCGGGGATCTCTCTGCTGAAGGTAAGGCTGCAGTTCATAGAGCAGTTCGGCTCCAAGATGTGTACACTTTTGTATGTGCTGAACGGCGTATTCTAAAATGCTCTTCACATCAGCAGGCAATATTTGGTTGAAAGGGGGCTCCTTTCATATATGAATACATAACAAGCTTTTCTTCTTTTAAATTTCTATGTGTCACGGGGCTGTTAACACTAGTTTTTTCTGGTGCTCAGTCATTTTTCATTGCCTGGTGGAAAATCTACATCTTATCATA
Source organism: Microcaecilia unicolor (assembly GCF_901765095.1). Lineage (NCBI taxonomy): Eukaryota > Metazoa > Chordata > Amphibia > Gymnophiona > Siphonopidae > Microcaecilia > Microcaecilia unicolor. The sequence goes on from NC_044031.1 coordinate 171,988,752, forward strand.
ATATCATAATTCATTTCAAGCATTTTCCTCAATAGCTGTAGTATTATACAGTGTTTTAAGAACTTTAGAAACTTTCTCTATAGGCATAGAGTAAATTTCTGTCTTTCTCATTCCCTGGTGAATAGGACTACATTGTCTAAGAGTCAATTGATTGGTACTTTGCAATTCTGACCATAATATATTAGTTCCTTTCAAGCATTTTACTCCATGCCTATGATGTTATATAGTGTTTTAAGAACTTAACAGACACTCTCAATGGCTGTAGTGTTATACAGTGTTTTCTTTTTCCGACTTTAAGAAGCCTTCTCTAGAGGCATACAGTATATTGTTCAGATGCCATGGGGATATATCAGCTCTTTCATATTCTCTGAGGGACAGTCCTGTCTACCAAGCTCCCAATCACTCAGCTGCCTTAGCAGGCATGCTTTATTCATGTCTTCCCTTCTTTTCCAACTGCCTTGAAGCCTCTCATTTTTCATTTTAGCTTTCTTCTGGTTTTTACAGGACATATGGTCACTTAGAGAATAAAGTCATCCTTTCACTTAAAGATAGTGGACGGTCCTCAAACCATCTACTCGTGTTTGTCTCTACTCTATCAGTTCAGCATTGGCAGATTATAAACATCCTGGTTTGGTCCAGTATGCCTATACATACCATCTGCTATCTCTTCCTCTTCCTTAGAGACCTGATGTTATATCAAGCTTTCTTGAATTCAGATACAGTCTTGTCTACACTGCCTTCACCAAGTGGCTGTGGCACAACTTCACTTTTTTCGTTACAGGTAATTTCCAAGTTTGTCCTTTTTCATTTTCATTCTATGCGCCTTCACTCCAGAGTGTTCTTTCAATTGGAAGGGGATTCACTCACTTCCTGTGTATTTATACCATAGGTACATAAGTATGGTTATGCTGGGTAAGGCCTAAAGTCCATCAAGTCCAGCATTCATATCTAATGGGCATAGGTACATAAGTTTTGCCATTCTGGGGAAGCTCAAATGTCCACCTTTCTACAGCCAGAACAGCATTAAAGAAAAGAAAAAAAAAAAAAAAAAACCTCTCACGAGAGTATCGAACAGAAATCTCTGCTCCAAAAGCAAGGCTTTGCAGTAATTCTGCAAACTAACGCATACAATATTTGCCATGGCTGTTCACCACTAGGAACACCGGGGACCCTGGGCCTAGGTTCGGTGTTTTAACCTGAAACAAGCTCAACATTCATATCTATTGGGTGTGAGTCTGGTACTACTACTACTACTTAACATTTCTAGAGCGCTACTAGGGTTACGCAGCGCTGTACAAATTAACAAAGAAGGACGTTCCCTGCTCAAAGGAGCTTACAATCTACATCTCAGTGAGGGAGGACGCATGACCGTGGTACGTGGATTAGTGGTATGTGGATTAGGGAGATCCAAGAAATTACAGGCCGGTGAATCAGACGTTCATACTGGGACAATTTTTTTTCTGTCCGGAGCGTACTACCATAGCTGATGGACTCCTATATTCAGAACTTTCTATATTCAGAACTTACCCAACTATGGAACGCCATAGAGATAGGGTTGGAGTTTGTAGCCCTATTTAACTGGTGTCCTTGGTCACCCTTCCTCTTCTCCTCAGGATCCAGAGAATGGCTAGTTTTTTGCTTATGCATTAACCGGTCATTTTCAGCAGTACTCTCTCTTCCGTTCTTTTATAGATCTAAGAGGATGTTCATTGCGCTCTTAGGGTCATTTCATTCTTACCTAGACGACTGCCTAATTGGAGAAAGTCTTATCAGCAGAGTTCTCAGGTCACGCACCGGGTGTTGCATTTCTTACAGTCTCTAGGTTGGGTGGTGATTGTAGCCAGGCCTCTCATTTGATCTCTCATTTGATCTCTCATCAGATATCTCTGATTTTCTCTTTGTTTAGTCAGGTTGGCGCACAGTCTTTTGTCTCCTCTGCAAACATCCCAGTTTATATTTTTCTTGGTGACCTTGGGCCTTCGGCCATTTCCTCGCTCTATTCTGCAGAATGCAATTTTACTTTCTAATGCCCAAGAAGGAATTTTCCTTCATCCTATTGCGAATCTCAGGGTCATCAATCGCACTATTTAAGTGTCATCTAGTTATCTCAAGAACCTTAGTTCTGTCATTGGGATGCTTCGTGCAGTACACTTTTTGGCAGAAGCTTGTTTGTATATATTTTTTTTCTGGGGGACCTCAGCAATTCGTTTTACCTTCGGGTGAATTTTGTTTTCCCTACTGACAAACAAGGCGGAGAGAGCTATGTTGGTCCTTGCCATGGCAATGGGTTATGTCATCCGCCAAGGAGGAGTTAAGAGTATACTCTTGAGTTTGTACTCATTTTTTCTTAGTTGTGTCACCCTGCATTTAGGTGAATGGACTCTCATTTTTTCAGCCTTACTTCCTCACTGCGACACTTCAGGGCTATCTCTTTTTGCCTTCAGGCTCACGAACATTTCTTGCTTCTTCCGTTCAGCAACAGTCTTGACGGAGACAGGGACAGATGCCAACGTCCAGCAGGGGTTTTTCAGCCTTCTTTATGCGTTTCTTCCATCATCTCACTAGGTGTTTACGCAGAACCAAGGCACCCTTCTACATCCGGACCCCCAGTCACTCAAACTTATGGCGTGGTTACTGGGTCTGCAACATCTTTGATATTTTCGCAGGAAGTACTTCAAGTTTTAATTGCTTCCAGACAGAAATCTACATTAAAGTCCTATGAATCAAAGTGGCGACGGTTCACTCTGTGGTACTCCTCTCGCCACTTCATTCCACAAACAGTATCCATTTTGCATGTTTTGGAATATCTTCTGCATCTTGCGAAATCTTGTCTGTCTTACTCATCCATTAGAGTTCATTTGGCAGCTCTATCAGTGATGCATGATACTGTTGACAACCGCACGCTTATGCAGCATCCACTGTCAAAGCGGTTTCTTAAAGGAGTCCTGCACCTGTACCTCCCGCTTCGTCCACCAGCTAGGTGAACTAGGTGAACAGACTCTTAAAGTTCTGTTTTCTAGTAGCCATAACTTTTTCTATAAAGTTTTCCTCTTCAAGCAGTGTTTCCCAGTAGCCATTGCAGCAAGTAGATCTATGTGTGGAATACTTCTACGGTTGGTAACTTCTTTTCGGTCTGCTGTAGTTTAAAGTTTTCACCTTTCCCAATCCTTTTTTTCTTATTGGTTTTGTCCTTCTAGCCAGTAGGCGTAAAAGTTTTTCATTGTTTCTAACCCGCTATATCGCGAAGGATCAAGGAAATGAGAATGTCTATTTCTCTTCTCGCTGAGAGGGCAGTTCCACAGCGTATTACAACATATTCCACAACTTCAGAAGCGGGCTCTATTCTTACTACGGCGATTTTTGGTGCTCTCGGTGCACATTGGTAAGTTGGCAACTTAGTCCTAGTTTCATTTTATTTTGCTCATTGGGACACACTACATGTTAGTTGTCGCCAGGTGGCCTATGCAGCATGAACATTTCTCTGCAGTTTTCATAGGGTCCCTCCCTTCAGATTACTGCTTTGGTACTTCCCATCAGTCCAATCCTGGTCCGGTCCGGAGGGACGCTAAGGAAGGAGAAATTAGATCTTACCTGCTAATTTGCTTTCCTTTAGTCCCTCCGGACCGGACCAGGCCCCTCCCATGTTCTCTCTACTCTTTAGCTTCTTTTATTAAGTAAGAAGTGTATTCAGTAGGAAGTGTATTCATTCCTTTACGATTCGTGGAACAATACTATATATATACAGAACTTTACGTGGTCTATACCACTTCTCTGGTGGTTGCTGGTGAGCTCAATTGCTGGAATCTATCTATAAAACCTTAAATACGCCATACCACTTCTCTGGTGAGAGTTGTGGCTGAGCTCAGTTGCTGGAATATCTATAAAACCTTAAATATGATTTACCACTTTTCTGGTGAGAGTTGCTGGTAAGCTCAGTTGATGGAATATATATAAAATCTTAAGTGGGCCATACCACTTCTCTGGTGAGAGTTGCTGGTGAGCTATAAGACAAGTGAGCCATACCACTTCTCTGGTGAGAGTTGCGGGTGAGCTATATTATGCGTGAGCCATACCACTTCTCTGGGGAGAGTTGCTGGTGAGCTATATTACATGTGAGCCATATCGCTTCTCTGGTGAGAGTTGCTGGTGAGCTATAGTACAAGTGAGCCATACCACTTCTCTAGTGAGAGTTGCTGGTGAGCTGTAATACATATCGGGCCATACCACTTCTCTGGTGAGAGTTGCTGGTGAGCTCTGATACTTGGCATTGCCGAGTGCTTTGTGGCTGCTAGGATTCCATACGGCACAGAAGGTCTTTCTTTCTTTCCTGCTTTGTTATTCAAATACTGAGGCTTAGGTCACATGGCCAGGGCTCCTATTGGCTCTCTAGAGTCAGAGTTTTTTCTCAGTCTCCACCTGCTGGTAGGCGAGCACAACCCATCAGTCCAATCCTGGTCCGGTCCGGAGGGACTAAAGGAAAGCAAATTAGCAGGTAAGATCTAATTTCTCCTTGTGATGAAATGCACTAATCTTTTCCGATTGCCTTAACGCTGGAAAACGATGGAAAATCTAATGAGAGGTCTGTACCTCTCGTTGGGGCTGTGCGGGATTGGAAAACTTCATAAAATGTAAAAAAAAAAAAAAAATCAGGGGGGCAAAAACGGCCAAGTGCTCGTCATGGACGGCCATTATGGGAGTGCTCCACCTGAAAAACAGCCCAAGTGCGGAAATCAAACAGTCTCTGATGCTGCATGCTCTTTTTTGGACTCCGGAATAATAAAAACTCTTTTTTGGCCGTGCTTCACTCAGCTGAGAGACCTGGAAGTCTCTGAACTGATCATAGCACATTTAGCTTGGCTGAACGTGTTGTGATTGGCTCAGAGACTTCCAGATCTCAGCTGAGTGAAGTACTGCCAAAAAAGACGTTTTTATTATTAAGGGGGCCAAAATAGACGTTTTTTTGGATGGGCGCCCATTTTGTTCGCCTTCCCCCTTTGCAATAATAAAAACGTCTTTTTTGGCAGTGCTTCACTCAGCTGAGACCTGGAAGTCCCTGAGCCAATCAGAACTCATTCAGCTGAGCTAAACGAGCTGTGATTGGCTCAGAGACTTCCTGGTCTCTCAGCTGAGTGAAGCACGGCCAAAAAGGACGTTTTTATAATTCCGGGGTTGAATGATGCCCAAAAAAGAGCCTGCAGCATCGGAGCCTATTTGATTTTTTTTAAATAAAGCTTCGCTTAAAAAAAAATGTCCATTTTGGGCGCCCCCCCCCCCCCCCCCCCCCCCCCCCCCCCCCCCCCCCCCCCCGCAATAATAAAAACATCTTTTTTGGCCGTGCTTCACTGAGCTGAGAGACCTGGAAATAAGGGAGGGACATCCAAGTAAGTAGAGTTGTGGTCGACTAGTTAGAGCACCGGTCTTGTAATCTAGAGGTGGCGGGTTCAAATCCCACTAATAGTTTTGTTAAAAAAATAAAAAAGGACGAGCACTTGGATTTTTTTTTTCACTTTTTTAAGTTGTAAGAAGTCTTTATTGAACACAAGTAAAAAAGGCCCGTTTCTGGCTGAAATGAAACGGGCGCTAGCAAGGTTTTGCGCGGAGTGTGTATGTTTGAGAGAGTGTCTGTGAGAGTGACTGTGTGAGAGTGAGAATGTGCCTGTGAAGGGTGACTGTGTGAGAGTGAGAATGTGCAAGTGTGTGTGTTTGACAGAGAGTGGGTGTGAGTGTGTCTGTGAGAGTGCATGTGTGTATGTGAGAATGAGTGTGTGCGAGTGCGTATGTGAGACAGTGAGTGTCCTTCCCTGTCCCTCCTGTCAGGTGTCAGGACTGGGGGGACTGTAGACAGTCATGAAGGCAGCCCCTACCAAAATAATGAAAGCAAGACAATTTGTATAATAATCACTGCATTCCAGAGAACAAAATGGAGCAAGTTCCCACATGCTATCTTTTGCTTTCTGTATTCAGTAGCTGACAGGCTTGCTAGACTTACCTAAGTGGCTACAGCTGCAATACACTGAAAAGAAAGCAAGGAAACCTATGAGATGTAGATACGGCCGTCCCCTTGGCCTCTGACGCTCCTCCCTTCTTCTATTTGACTTCCCTCTGATAGGTCCGTCATTCGGTGTGACGCTCCTCCCTTTTCCTGTTTCAGTTCCCTTTGATAGGTCAGTTGGCCTCTGACGCTCCTCCCTTCTTCTATTTGACTTCCCTCTGATAGGTCCGTCATTCGGTGTGACGCTCCTCCCTTTTCCTGTTTCAGTTCCCTTTGATAGGTCAGAGCGGTGCAGCTGTGACACTCCTCCCTTCTCTGATAGGTCAGGGCGGGGCAGAGATGTAGTGTGCTTAAAAATGATTACAGAGCTTCGAACATACGAACTATTGAAGCCTCAGAGTGTGCTTTAGAATGTTAAGGGCGCTTTTTATGTTTGGAGGCAGAAATTTGTTTGTGAAAAACCACAACATATGATAACCCACTACTATCGGATTGTAAGCTCTCTTGAGCAGGGACTGTCCTTCCCCATGTTTAAACTTGTACAGCGCTGCGTAACCCTGGCAGCGCTATAGAAATGCTAAGTAGTAGTAGTAGTTTATGTGCAGATGGGGCATGGCCTACGGCCCAGATGGGCGTGGCTGAGACTGAGGGTGAGTAGTCCGAATAGCCTAGCCTACCAGGAGGACAGGAGTTCAGGACAGATGGAGTGAGCTTCAGAACACTGAGGGGGGACTTTATTTATATAGATTTATCAAAACAGCATAACACAATATAGCACTCCAGAACAAGTAAGTAATAGCATAACTGATCAGCTCCAGGTCTCTCTCAGCCAATCCCAGCGCGTTTAGCTCAGCTAAACTCGCTGTGATTGGCTGAGAGAGACCTGGAGGGCGGGACATCTAAAAAGTTTTGATTTGTGTCCTCTCACGTCCCGATTTTCTGGGCTGAAAGGCTCTTCCATATCGTCAGGTTAGTTTTTATTCTCTTGTCTCTGAACTGCACATTAGCTTGTAGCCTGTAAAAAGAATGTCTTTTTAGAGGGAGTTTTTTTTAATAGTGAAGGACGTCCATAAAGGACGTCCTTGGCATGCTGCTCTGTGCATGCTCCACTGACTGATTGGCTGACTGTTTAATGATGGAATAGAGAATGCAAGTGAGCTACAACAAGCAGCTCATTTGCATTTCTATTCCTTGATGCAAGCCCGTTCCTTATTGATTCGGTAAGGGAAGGGCTCTAACGATTGATTAGTGCATCTAGCCCTGGGTATTTCCCTGTCCCTGGAGGGCTTACAATCTAACTCACCTTTACCTTACTGTTGAAAAAGGTATGAGCTAAATCCAAAACTATAAAGACTCCCTGAAATTCACTTGTGTTCTTTTCACAGAGAACCAAAATGTGACCTCATTAACTTTGTTGTTTTATCCTTTCAATCAGTACTAAATGATTGCATCTAATTTAACCTGCTAATTGGTGAGTGAATCTGTTTAGCAAGATTGGAGGATGGGGTGTGTGGGAGTTAGTGTTGGGTGGATGAGAAATAACACCTCAGAAGTGCTGTAACTTCAAAAGAGTATTATTAGCTTTATCCCCTTTGAACTAGAGAGAACATGGAAAAGAAAATAAGATGATACCTTTTTTATTGGACATAACTTAATACATTTCTTGATTAGCTTTCGAAGGTTGCTCTTCTTCGTCAGATCGGAAATAAGCAAATGTGGTAGCTGATAGTATATATAAGTGAAACATCCAAGCATTTCATTGACAGTCTAGCAGGGTGGGGGTGGGTAGGAGGTATGAATGAGGACATCAAAGCATTTCATTGATAGTCTAACAGGATCGGTGAGCGGAGGAGTGGCCCAGTGGTTAGGGTGGTGGACTTTGGTCCTGGGGAACTGAGGAACTGAGTTCGATTCCCAGTACAGGCAACTCCTTGTGACTTTGGGCAAGTCACTTAACCCTCCATTGCCCACCGCATAGAGCCTGCCATGAGTGGGAAAGTGCGGGGTACAAATGTAATAAAAAAAAAAAAAATAATAAATAGGTGAGAGGAGGATGATAAACAGAGAAATACAACTTTATGGTTTATAATGGGCTAGAAAACCCAGATCCTTGTTAAGTCCTGTCTGTTGGGTGTCAAAATATTCAATCATTCTGACTTCAAAGGTCTTATGTTCCTGTATTGTTTTAAAGTTACCTTTCAGGATTCTTACCCTCCTCTCACCTACCCACACCCATCCTGTTAGACTATCAATGAAATGCTTTAATGCCCCCATGCATACCTCCTACCCACCCTCACCCTGCTAGACTGTCAATGAAATGCTTGGATGTTTCACTTATATATACTATCAGCTTATTTCCGATCTGACGAAGAAGGGCAACCTTCGAAAGCTAATCAAGAAATGTATTAAGTTATGTCCAATAAAAAAGGTATCATCTTATTTCTTTTCCATGTTTTATTTTGTTCGATTTCTATTGATAACCTTTAAGAGTGGATAAACACGGCTACCACACCTCTCAACTAGAGAGAAAAAAGCCCCGAAGGAAACAAAACAAGCTCCCTAGAAAGGCAAGGGGGGGGGGGGGGGGGGGGGGGAAGGCCAGCAGTAATAAAGATGCTACAAACATATCTGTTGTTCTAATTGAGCTGGAGGCCCAATGGAGCAGAAGGAATCTTTTGGGACCAACCTCCTCCCTCCAACCCCCCCCCCCCCCCCCCCCCCCCCCCCCCCCCCCCATATAAACAAAATTCAAAAATTGAACAACTTTAGATTCTGATTTCTGACATTTATAACATGCTGAGATTCTTTCTTGCTGTCATCCTTGACTTATGTGCACTACTTTCCACTGTGCTGGTACGTTACACAGGCAGTAGTAGATAGTGCAGTTAGATATCTTTTTAAGGTCTTGGGCTTTGCTGCTTGCATAAAAACATATCTCCCTGCCTCCTCATAAAATCTTTGGCATTCCTTCGCAGTAGCCAGGATGGTATACCAATTTAATAATCATCTCATTTTCTCTATATTTGCTAGCATTTCTCTGCATATGCTGATCCGTATGTCTTGTTCTTTCATGTTCTAATCATTTTCACATTACTCTGCATCATTTATACTTCAGAGGTAATCCATGCATAATATGCTAGCAAGGCAGACATATTGTATTGCCTGCACTAAAGCTTAATGGTGCTCAGAAAACAAAAGGCTAATGCAGGATGCTAGGCTTTGCAGCAACACAAATCAATTTATACCCAACACCCAGCTGATTATTGCTAAATGATCTTCCTGATTAGTATTGAAGTTTATAAGTGGGATTGCTGCTCTGCAGGGAAGCATAGACTCTGTATGTGTGGACTAGTGCTGATTTAAACAGCAACTCATGTTTATGGAAGTGCAAGATAGAAGCAGCTTGTTTAAGGTCACAGAGTGCAATTCTAGCATTAAAAGGTTGCTGCAAAGAACATATCTGTCATGGCAAAATGCCATTATGGGATAAAAATTATATGTATGTAAACATTCATATATCTATATATGGAGAGAGAGATGGCATGCTTTTGTAGGGCAAAGAAAACATGCAATTTTATACAGACTGATATGAAGAGAAGATGGATTTCAGCTGATTTCTACAGTACAAAATGTAAATAAAAGAAACATTGGTTGTGGTCTGCCTTTGAAATTTAGTCTGTTTGAAACCTTCAGCTTGAGTGAGTGGAACCTGTAAAGTTGGGTCTTGGGGTCTGGCAGTTTGTAATGTCCACTGCTGTTTAGCATCTTTTAAGGCTTTTTTTTTTAGTAATGAAAACTGTTGGATCTGTATATACCTATCCCATTGTGATGTTCCTAATGATAATTCGAGTATCTCGCATAACTTGTACAATATAACCCATAACCAAGTTGTAACAAATGTATTTTCATTATTCTTATCTTATTGTAAGCCACACTGAGCCCGCAAAGAGGTGGGAAAATGTGGGATACAAATGCAAACAATAATAATAATAATAATCCTGTAGATGCAGCCTGCTGGAACAGAGCAGTAGCAGTTTTGCAGGTGAAGTGTTGATTGTGGAGAGTTATTTTTCCATGATGCAGTTTCACCCACATTTATTAGTGAATCAGCAGACTGCTTCCTGAAACTTTTTCGAATTGATTGGATTCTCTCATATGAATTAGTTTTTTGATTCAATTCAGTTTGATTCAGTTCTTTAAGGCTTCTATCAATAAATCCTATATTATAATTCTCACCTCCAACGTTCTAATGTGCCTGGGACCGTGGCTCCCTCGAAGGTGGTCTGCTAGGCAGTTTAGAATGCACTGACATCAGTGATGTCACTGACAGCTGATTCCAAGGCAAGGGGAGGCTACTCCTCCCCCTGCCTGGGAAACAGCTGTCAGTGCCCCCCCTCGGAGCAACACCCAAGCCCCTGCCCTGCAAAACCGCGAGCCAGGCAGTGGGAGGAGTGGGGGTGGGGGCTTGACTGGCACCGGCTATTTTCATGTGATGTCTGTGCAGATTGAATCTTGTCTTAAGCATCTGGCCTGTTTCTCCAACACTGTGGGCCAACACTTCACAAGACCAGAACACTGCACCAGTGATTTCACAGTAAGAATACTGAAATGTAATTTTAAAACAATACAGGAACGTAAGACCTTTGAAATAAGAATGATTGAATATTTTGACACACAACAAACAGGACTTAATAAGGATCTGGGTTTCTAACCCATTATAAACCATAAGCTGTATTTCTCTGTTTAGTTCTCTGCTTATTACCCTCCTCTCACCTACCAACACCCATTCTGTTAGAATATCAATGAAATGCTTTGATGTCCCCATGCATACCCCCACCCTCCCACTCTGTCAGACTGTCAAAGTAATGCTTTGATATTTCTCTTATATATACTATCTACTACCACATTTGCTTATTTCCGATCTGACGAAGAAGGGCAACCTTCGAAAGCTAATCAAGAAATGTATTAAGTTATGTCCAATAAAAAAGGTATCATCTTATTTTCTTTTCCATGTTTTATTTTGTTTGATTTCTATTGATAACCTTTAAGAGTGGACTAACAAGGCTACCACACCTCTCTCCTTCTCCTTTATAAGCTCACATTTAAGGAATTCTTTATAAAAATCATCCACAATCATCTGATTTTCAGGAAATCTCTTAAGACTATATTATTCAGAAAAGCCTACTCCAAGGACTCAACATATGTCTCCACTGCCTGATACACTTCAATCTACTGACAACTTTGTACATACCATCCCTCCCTCCTTCTCCCCTGGTTCCCCTGTTCTTTTCATTTCTTCCCCTTCCTCCCTATTATTTCAATTGTAGATTTATTATTATATTAGATTAATTTACTGCATTGGCGTTCGCCTCTGCGGTGCGATGTAAGCCACATTGAACCTGATACAGATGGGAAAATGTGGGGTATAAATGAGAAAATAAATAAATAAATAAAATCTCTTTTGTACAAATGGATTATTCTGTTTTGAGTATGTTTCAGGGACAAGTGGTTTTCATAAGTCAAAATAATAAAAATAAATATTTTCTTCCATAAGTACATAATTATTGCCATACTGGGGAAGACCAAAGGTCCATCAAGCCCAGCATCCTGTTTTCAACAGCGGCCAATCCAGGTCACAAATACCTGGCAAGATCCCAAAAAAGTACAAAACATTTTATACTGCTTATCCCAGAAATAGTGGATTTTCCCCAAGTCCATTTAATAACGGTCTATGGACTTTTCCTTTAGGAAGCCCTCCAAACCTTTTTAAAACTCCGCTAAGCTAACCACCTTTACCACATTCTCTGGCAACGAATTCCAGAGTTTAATTACACGTTGAGAGAAGAAAAATTTTCTCTGATTCGTTTTAAATTTACTACATTGTAGCTTCATAGCATGCCCCCTAGTCCTAGTATTTTTGGAAAGCGTGAACAGACACTTCACGTCTACCCCTTCTACTCCACTCATTATTTTATAGACCTCTATCATATCTCCCCTCAGCCGCCTTTTCTCCAAGCTGAAGAGCCCTAGCTGCTTTAGCCTTTCCTCATAGGGAAGTTGTCCCACACACTTTATCATTTTCGTCGCCCTTCTATGCACCTTTTCTAATACCACTATATCTTTTTTGGGATACAGCTACCAGAATTGAACACAATATTCGAGGTGCGGTCACACCATGGAGCGATACAAATACATTATAACATCCTCATTTTTGTTTTCCATCCCTTCCCTAATAATACCTAACATTCTATTTGCTTTCTTAGCTGCAGCAGCACACTGAGCAGAAGGTTTCAACATATCATCAACGATGACACCTAGATCCCTTTCGTGGTCTGTGACTCCTAATGTGGAACCTTGTATGACGTAGCTATAATTCGAGTTCCTCTTTCGCACATGCATCACTTTGCACTTGCTCACATTAAACGTCATCTGCCATTTAGATGCCCAGTCTCATAAGGTCCTCTTGTAATTTTTCACTATCCTTCCACGATTTAACAACTTTGAATAACTTTGTGACATCAGGAAATTTAATTACCTCACTGGTTACCCCCATCTCTAGGTCATTTATAAATATGTTAAAAAGCAGCGGTCCCAGCACAGAGCCCTTGGGAACCCCACTAACTACCCTTCTCCATTGAGAATACTGCCTATTTAACACTACTTTCTGTTTTCTATCTTTTAGCCAGTTTTTAATCCACAATTGGACACTACCTCCTATCCCATGACTCCAATTTCCTCTGGAGTCTTTCATGAGGTACTTTGTCAAACACCTTCTGAAAAATCCTGATACACAGTATTAGCTGGCACCCCTTTATCCACATGTTTGTTCACCCCTTCAAAGAAATGTAGTAGATTGGCGAGGCAAGATTTCTCTTCACTAAATCCATGTTGACTTTGTCTCATTAATCCATGCTTTTGAATATGCTCTGTAATTTTGTTCTTCATAATAGTCTCTACTATTTTGACTGGCACCGACATAAGACTTACTGGTCTATAATTTCCCGGATCTCCTCTGGAACCCTTAAAAAAAATCGGCATTACATTGGCCACCCTCCAATCTTCTGGTACTGCGCTCAATTTTAAGGATAAATTACATGTTACTAACAGTAACTTCGCAAGTTCATTTTTCAGTTCTGTCAGTACTGTGGGATGAATACCATCCGGTCCAGGAGATTTGTTACTCTTCAGTTTGTAGAACTGCCCCATTACATCCTCTAGGTTTACAGAGATTTCATTAAGTTGCTCCAACTCATCAGCTTCAAAAACCATTTCTGGCACCGGTATTCCACCCAAATCTTCTTTGGTGAAGAACGAAGCAAAGGATTCATTTAATCTCTCAGCTACGGCTTTATCTTCCCTGATCTCCCCTTTTACTCCTCGGTCATCTAGCGGTCCAACCGATTCTTTTGCCGGCTTCCTGCTTTTAATATACCTAAAAATATTTTTACTATATGTTTTGGCCTCCAACGCAATCTTTTTTTTTTTTTTGAAGTTCCTCTTTTTGAAGTAGTTACTACAAAGTTTCTACAAGAATGCTATGCCACAATCAAAGGAAATTGAGTTCAGAATTTCCCCTGTGAAACAGGAATACCGAAATGGAGATCTTGTCAGGGATTTTGAACAGCATTCTGAAGCTAAGTACACTTTTTAGCATACTGTATTTGGATTGAAAGACTGATTTAAATAGAAAAAGCAAGGTGGGATTATTTTATTTTATTTTTTTTAGATCTGTGATTTATTCACCTGACCTTTAGTCTATGAAATTATGTGCACATTGCTGAGCACTACTGAGATCTTTTTTTTTTTCCCCTTGGGCAGTGTTTCTGCCTGTGTATTGTCTTTGTTATGGAAAAAAAGAAAAACAGCTTGAGGATGGTGGCATAGCCAGTTACCACAGGTGGCCCCCTCAGCTGAAGCCTCCCAGGGTCTCTCCCTCCTCTCCCCTCCCAGACAATCAGGGATCTCTTACCTCCACTCCCCCAACCCCCTGGTACCATTAAGTCCTTTAGTTCTTTGTCGACAGCAAGCAGTGACTCATACCCGCTGCTCATGTCGGCCCCAGTCCTTCCCCCTGGCGCAACTTCTGTTCATGGGACTAGGAAGTTGCGTCAGAGAGAAGGCATGGGCTGGCACAAGCAGCAGGTATGAGTCACTGCTGGCGAAGAACTAAAGGACTTAAAAAGTACCGGGAAGGTTGGGGGAGGTAAGAAACCCCCTATTGTCTGGGGGAGGGGAGGGAGAGATGCTGGGCGGGGTACTTGGTTCTTGTGCTCACCTAAAATTGGGTGTCTGGAAGAACAGAAAGGTAGGCAGCGGTTGAGGGTAAAGACAAGGGAGCCAGATAATAAATTAGTGAAGAGGCTATGTGGAGGCTAAGAGACACTATGGAGGTGTGAGCTGGGGAGGTGAACAGCTGGGGCAAGGAGACCTGGAGGGAGAGGAGGAGAGGTGAAATCTAGTTGAGTGGATAGATGAAAGGGAGAGCTCAATATCAGGAATGGATGTTGAGAAGGAAGTGAAGCAAAAAGGAAGAGAGAAGAAACAGGCAGTGATTTTGGAGAAATTGCAATAGAAGACACCAAAGGCAGAAAAAAAACAAAGTCAATATGATTAGATAACTAAAATGCCCAAGAAGCAATGGTAGAAAACCATTTTTTCTTTTTGTGATTGGACTATGTTGCTTCTTTCACTAGTATCACATGGGAAGAGCAGTTCTATAACTTGGTGCCTACACTGAAAATTCCACGCGGAAAAAAAAATACACCTAGGCATATTCTGTAAAGTATGCCTAAATTTTATAGAATAGGCTTAAATTTCCACGTGGTATATAGAATAATGCTGAGTGCCTCTCCACACGACTAAGTGTAGTCGCGGCCATTTACGCCATGTTTTACTTGTAGTAAATTCCGACACCTAAATTAGGCACAGAGTGGGTGTATTCTATAACAAACCGCATAGATTTTAGAAACGCCCATGCCCTTCCCATGGCCATGCCCCTTTTCAACTATGCGACTTAGGATTTAGGCGCACCACATTACAGAATACACTTAGCAAGTTGTGAGTGTAAATCTTAATGCAAATTAGTGCTGCTAATTGTTTGTTAACATTCAAGTAACAGCGCTGATTAGCTGGTTAACTAATCATTGATTAGCTGGTTTCGCTCATTGCTCGGAAATTAAGGCACTGTATATAGAATCCTGGGGCTAATGTATCACTTACATGCATCAGAGGTGCCAAAACTGGCAGTAATGCAAGTAAATGCACTGTGCACCATTCCATAAGATGGCGTCTAGATGCTATCATGTGTGACTTCATGAGGTGTCATATATGTGGGTGGAGTATGGTCGGGCCATGGGCATGTCTCCAAAATACGTGTATAACTTATAGAACACTGTAAGTTCTACGCTTTGCAGAGTGCACTTAGAAGCACCCATTTGTGTCTGCCATTGACCTGGCTTAAATGGTTGTACCTATATTTAAACACACCAAATTCAACTATATGCTAGTGTTCTATAATGCTGTCTTGGCACAGAGATGGCATTATAGAATTGGCATTCAGCATAGGCATGTAACTGGTGGCGCCATATGAATTGCCCCCAGTGTGCAGAATCTGACTTCTTGGGGTTCTTATTTCTAATTTTGTCCTTTATTCTGTATTAGGTGAAGGTCTGTGTTCTGCATGAGTGACAGAAATATTTAACTAGCATTTAGTTTCCGTTTTTCCAGATGGAGGTGTATTTGTTTTCTAGGGTCTTTCTGGGTTTAATTTTTTGCATATCATGTTGGGAATGAACCTCACCCCTGTCTCAGAGTATGTTGCAGATGATTTCAATCTCTGATTAACTGCTAATGCTCATTTCAACACTTGTACTGTTGCACAGAGCCTTCTGGAGTTTGTAAGTTCTAATATTGCACAAGCAACTTAATTAGATGAGCTTCTTAGGCCCTGTGGAATATTGATAATGCTATAATTTTTATGTAGGAATTTACTGTTTGAGTCCTAGAAGTTGGTGCAGTTTTGATTTGGCAGGTTTGCTGAAATGTTGGGGAGTGGAGTTTGCATTGCAGTTACAAAAAATATGTATGTTATGTTTAGTTTGTGTGTTTTTGTTGTACATGTTTTAGAGATCAATGAAAGGAAACTTAAAACAGAAATCATAGTTTCCTTAGTGCTAGCAGCAGATGAATCTAGAAACGTGGATTGTGTCCATCTACCAGCAGGTGAAGAGTGGTATATGTGACGTCATGTTTCTGCCCGGTTGGTATTCTCTATCTCTAGCAGGTGGATGGACGTTTTCCTTCATGCTCCTGGATTCATGGCTTCTGGCTCCTATGCTGTCCCAAGCTCAGTGTAACCTGGGGTGTACCTCTGTCCGGTGCCGACTTTAGGGGTATACCTGGCCATTTCAGATCCCTTTCCCACCCTCCCTTTTGCTGTTGCCTTGGTTATTTCTCCTCCTTCATGTTAAAAAAAAAAAAAGAGTGGGACCTTGTGAGGCAGGTCCTAGGCCGAGTTTGTTGAGGTGAGCAGTGTCAGACCTACCCTTTCACAGAACCCTCAACCAAGGAATCAGGTGAGTGTGTCTTTCTTGCCTGATATTAAAAAAAAAACACACACACACACGGCTGTGGACCTTGTCAAATACTTCTTCCGCTGCAGTAAGTGGAGAGCAGCTTTGGGGCAGTGTCTAGCATGTGGCACCGGGAAACCGATAGTGGAGGAGACTCATTGTGCGGAACCTTTGGCGGTTTCCCGCATGGCAGAAGTGAGAGAGGACACACCGTCTGTGGAGTTTAGCTCCCCAGCGTCCATTTTGTAGCACGAGTCTGGCACCACGCTTGCAAGTGTGTCGGCTTCAGATATTTCTGCGAGCATGCAGACCCCGGCAGACCCATTCAGATTCACTGCAGGGGGTGGGCCACCTGATGTGTTTTTGCCTGATTTTTATTTTACTGTTGCATAGAGCTTACATTTTAAGACATTCGGGCCAAGGACCCA
This sequence comes from Microcaecilia unicolor, assembly GCF_901765095.1. Classification (NCBI taxonomy): domain Eukaryota; kingdom Metazoa; phylum Chordata; class Amphibia; order Gymnophiona; family Siphonopidae; genus Microcaecilia; species Microcaecilia unicolor. The sequence goes on from NC_044031.1 coordinate 172,005,743, forward strand.
GTGCCTCTGTTCAGGGGGCCAAGGTAGCCCATTTCTCTAGTTCCTGAGCTCAGCCTTATCTAATTTATCTAGGAATCTTCACGATATTGACCCTTCATCTCTGTCCTCCCATGTTTCAAACCTCCTCTCTACTGTGGCACCATCACGTCTGTCAATGAGGCTGTTTCTTCTTACAACAATACTCTATCCTCTGCCTTAGACAATCGTGCACCTTTGTTGACCCGCCCTATAAGGCGTACAAAACCCCAACCTTGGCTGACTTCTAGTATCCGCTACCTACGTTCCTGTACCCGCTCCACCGAAAGCCTCTGGCGGAAATCTTGGGCCCTTGCTGATTTCTTACACTTTAAGTTCATGCTGACCTCCTTCCAATCTGCTCTTTTACGCGCCAAACAGGATTATTATATCCAACTGACCAACTCTCTTGGCTCTAACCCTTGACTTCTCTTCACCACATTGAACTCTCTCCTCAAGGTGCCCCCTCCCCCAACTCCCCCTTCATTATCTCCTCAGACCCTTGCTAAATTCTTTCACGCCAAGGTTCAAAAGATAAACCTTGCTTTCTCTACCTCACCACCTCTCCCTCCACTAGTCCGTTCCCCTCTCTCTCCTTCCCCTCATTTCTTTTCCTCCTTTCCTGAAGTTACTATAGAGGAAACTACACTTCTCCTTTCTTCCTCAAAATGTACCACCTGTTCCTCTGATCCCATTCCCACCTACCTTCTTAATGCCATCTCACCTGCTCTTATTCCTTTTATCTGTCACATTCTCAACCTCTCACTTTCCACTGCAACTGTCCCTACTGCCTTTAAACATGCTGTGGTCACACCTCTTCTTAAGAAGCTTCACTCGACCCTACTTGTCCCTCTAATTACCTACCCATCTCTCTCCTCCCTTTTCTCTCCAAATTACTTGAGCGTGCTGTTCACCATCGCTGCCTTTTTTTCTCTCCTCACATGCTATTCTTGACCCACTACAATCTGGTTTTCGCCCTCTCCACTCAACCAAAACTGCGCTTACTAAAGTCTCCAATGACCTATTACTGGCTAAATCCAGAGGTCTCTATTCCATCCTCATTCTTCTTGATCTTTCCGCTGCTTTTGACACTGTCGATCACAGCATACTCCTCGATACCCTGTCCTCACTTGGATTCCAGGGCTCTGTCCTTTCCTGGTTCTCTTCCTACCTCTTCCTCCGCACCTTCAGTGTTCACTCTGGTGGATCCTCTTCTACTTCTATTCCTTTGCCTGTCGGCGTACCTCAGGGTTCTGTTCTTGGTCCCCTCCTCTTTTCTATCTACACTTCTTCCCTTGGTTCATTAATCTCATCCCATGGCTTTTTCTACCATCTCTATGCTGATGACTCCCAAATCTACCTTTCCACCCCTGATATCTCACCTTGCATCCAAACTAAAGTTTCAGCGTGCTTCTCTGACATTGCTGTCTGGATGTCTCAACGCCACCTGAAATTAAACATGACCAAAACCGAGCTTCTCATTTTTCCCACCAAACCCACCTCCCCACTCCCCACGTTTTCTATTTCTGTTGATGGCTCTCTCATTCTCCCTGTCTCCTCAGGTCGAAACCTTGGGGTCATCTTTGACTCTTCTCTCTCCTTCTCTGCTCATATCCAGCAGATCGCCAAGACCTGTCGTTTCTTTCTTTACAACATCGGTAAAATCCGCCCCTTTCTTTCCGAGCACTCTACCAAAACCCTCATCCACACCCTTGTCACCTCTCGTTTAGACTACTGCAATCTGCTTCTTGCTGGCCTCCCACTTAGTCACCTCTCCCCTCTCCAGTCGGTTCAAAACTCTGCTGCCCGTCTTGTCTTCCGCCAGGGTCGCTTTACTCATACTACCCCTCTCCTCAAGTCGCTTCACTGGCTCCCTATCCGTTTTTGCATCCTGTTCAAACTTCTTCTACTAACCTATAAATGTACTCACTCTGCTGCTCCCCAGTATCTCTCCACACTCGTCCTTCCGTACACCCCTTCCCGTGCACTCCGCTCCATGGATAAGTCCTTCTTATCTGTTCCTTTCTCCACTACTGCCAACTTCAGACTTCGCACCTTCTGTCTCGCTGCACCCTATGCCTGGAATAAACTTCCTGCGCCCCTACGTCTTGCCCCATCCTTGGCCACCTTTAAATCTAGACTGAAAGCCCACCTCTTTAACATTGCTTTTGACTCATAACCACTCGCCTCCACCTACCCTCCCCTCCACCTTCCTGTACACATTAATTGATTTGATTTGCTTACTTTATTTTTTGTGTATTAGATTGTAAGCTCTTTGAGCAGGGACTGTCTTCTATGTTTGTGCAGCGCTGCGTACGCCTTGTAGCGCTATAGAAATGCTAAATAGTAGTAGTAGTAGTAGCCTTCTGGGGATCCGGCACCTAAGAGCTGGTGGTGCATGTCCCTTTCTGACAGGGATTCTTTGGCCCCCTATCCTCGCCATTGTTGGAGGGGGGGGGGATCTCTGGGGTGGCCAATTCTTCGCAGACACAGCTGGATTTGGAGGAGAGAGAACTCCGAATGGAGGAGATAGATGATCCCACTGCGGCCCACATTTTTCATAGATAGGAACTTGCTCCCTTTATTACCAAGGCCCTTCAGGCCCTGGATATTGTATCTTCAGATACCCTTATTCCAGCTACTTGCAATCCTAAGATGGCCAGCACTAGGTGGCCACCTAGGTGTTTCCCAATACATGAGGCTATACAGGAAAATATTTCTGCTTAATGGGATACTCCCCTAGGTCCTTACAGGTCACGAAGGCTATGATCAGATTTTACCCTGTGGCCCCCGCAGAACTGGAGAAGCTCCGTACCCTGACAGTTACCAAGAAGACCACCTTTTCCATCAAGGGATGGGTGGCTTTGAAAGATGTGCAGGATCGGCGGTTAGAGACATCTCTTAAGCTGTCCTTTGAGGTGGCAGCTCTCGCTATGCAGGTGGCTGTTTGTAGTTCTTACACTGTGCGTGCATGTCTTAAGCTGAGTGCAGCAGCTTACTGATGCTGTTCCAGAGACCGAAGCTCTGCTACCTGCTCAGTTACCAGACGTGGAAACCTGTCTGGCTTATCTAGCAGATTCTTTGTATGATTTGCTTCGGGCTTCAGTGAAACAGATGTCATTAGCAGTTGCTGCGTCGTTGGGCAGCGGAGTTGGCGTCTAAGCAGTTTCTCGTAAAGCTGCCATTCAAGGGCAGACTGTTATTTGGGGAGGACCTTGAGAAGTTTGTCAAGGACCTGGGCGATTCCAAGTTTCAGCGCGTGCCGGAGGACATGGCCAAACCTTTCCCTTGCTCGGGACCCAGTAGTATCCATTTTCAGGATGCCCGCCAGTATCGTCCGGGATGTCCTTCTCTATCTCAATGGTCTCGCTTTCCCGCTAGTCATCCCTTTTGGTCTGATAAGAGGAACTCGCCCTCTTATACCCGTGCCCCCTCCAATGCCCATCCCACTCGATGGGGCACTGGGCCACTCCTCGAGTCTAGTTGGGGGGTGACTTGTCCCTATTGTAGAGGAGTGGGCCCGAATCACCACAGACCAGTGAGTCATCAACATTATTCGAGAAGGCTACAACTTAGAATTATGTGTTCTCTTCACAGATTGTTTCTTGGAATCCCCTTGTGGGAACTCTACCAAAAGGGCGCCCATTTGCTCAACACTTCAAAAATTGAGGGACATGGGAGCTGTAGTTCTGGTCCCTCTGGTACAGCAGCAATCCAGCCGATATTCCATTTATTTTGTGGTGCCCAAAAAGAAAGAGGATGCCTTCCAGCCAGTTCTCAACCTCAAAAGAGTCAACCAGTTTTTGAAAGTTCGGCATTTCTGTATGAAAATGCCGTGCTCTTTAACTGCAGCAGTGCAACCAGGCAAATTCCTCATGGCCATAGACCTCAAAGAAGCGTATCTCCATATTCCCATGTGGCCTCCATACCACAAGCTCCTCCAATTTGCAGTGCTCGGACAGCACTTCCAATTTCAAGCGCTACCCTTCGGCTTAGCCATGGTGCCTCGTACCTTCTCCAAGGTCATGGTGGTCGTGGCTGCTTTTTTACAAAAGCAAGGCATTAGGTTCATTCCTATCTGGATGATTGGCTCATCAGGGTACCATCAGCATAGGAGAACAGCTAGGCTACCTCTCATGTCATCTCGCTGCTACAGTCCTTGGGATGGATCATCAATTTCCCTAAGAGCCACCTGGTGCCCACACAGGTATTGGAGTACTTGCCTCAACGCCGATGCATCAAGCTTTAGTCGCAGATCCAAGCTGTTCTTCAGAACCCATCACCTTGAGTTTGGGATTATGTTCAGGTCCTAGGGTCCATGGTGGCGACTCTGGATGTAGTGTCATGGGCAAGGGCGTATATGTGGCCATTACAGCAGTCACTTCTGAAATGCTGGTCCCCAGTGTCTCAGCTGTATCATCTTCATCTCTGTTGGGCTCCAGCAGCCCGTTGAAGCATGCATTGCAGCCTTCCACTGGTGGCTGCACAGTGGACAATCATTATAACAGATGTGAGCCTCTCTGGGTGGGGGGGCTCATTGCCTAACTCAGGTGGCACAAGGTCTGTGGTCTCCGGAGGAGTCACAGTGGCCCATCAATCATCTGGAGCTTTGAGCAGTTCACCTAGCTCTGATTGCATTTCTTCCGCTGGTGGAGGGCAAGCTGGTTCAAGTGTTCTCCAACAACATGACGACCATACTGTAGCTTATATCAGTAGGCAAGGTGATGTGGCGCATGAATCTCAGCTACTCCTTCAGTGGGCAGAGTCCTACTTAGTTTGCCTGAACATTCAGTGTTCCCACAATATGAGCCGCTGACAGCAACTATCTCAGCAGACATACCTTGGACCAAGGAGAATGGGAGCTGGTGGAGTTGGCGTTTCGGCAAATCATGTGTCAATGGGGTACGCTGGTTGCAGGTCTCATGGCAACTCAGCTCAATTCCAAGGCCCCTCGGTTCTTCAGCAAATGGAGGAGATCGATGCACTTTTTCAGCCTTGGCCCACGGAGGTACTTCTTTTTGTATTTTCCCCTTGGCCCATGATAGCCCGGGTGCTTCATTGGTTTCAGTCCCACCCCGGGCAGGTGATCCAGGTGGCTCTGGATTGGCCACGTCTCCCGTGGTATACAGACCTAATTCGATTGTGGGTGGATGATCCTCTTCTTCTGCCAGCTCTTCCTGGGCTGTTAGTTCAAGGACCGATTCAATTGGAGGATCCCTCCCGCTTTGGTGTTTTTGGCTGTTGAGCAGGTGAAACTGAGAAAGAAGGGTTATTCTCAGCAGGTTATTGCTGCTCTTCTTCAGTCAAAAAAGTGGTCTACCTCGGCTGCTTATGCCCAGGTGTGGCAAATCTTTGAATCAGGGTATGCAGTGTCTCCGTTTTAGGTCTCTCTTCCGCAGATTTTAGCCTTCCTGCAGGATGACCCTACGCGTGGTCTTGCATACAATTCACTACAAGTTTAGGTTGTGGCCTTGGCATGTTACAGAGACTGTTTTTTTTTTTTAATTCTTCGTTGGCGATATATCTGGATTTGGTGCGTTTTTTGAAGAGAGTAAATAGGCTTAAGCCTCTGGTTCAATCTTTGTGTGCGGAATGGAATCTCAATCAGGTATTGCAGTCCTCCTGCGAGGGGGCATTGTTGTTGAAAGCCACTATTGCCTGTTGGGTCAAGGAGGCTATTGCTTCAGTTTATTTGTTGGAGGGTAAACCTGTTCCAGGGCATTTTCTGTCGTTTTCTACTAGAGTGGTGGCGTCCTCTTGGGCGGAGGCCCGGATGATTCCATTGTCTGACATTTGCATGGTAGCGATGTGGTCTTCACTACACACTTTTTCCAGACATTACCATTTGGATGTGGCAATGCATTCAGATGCGTCTTTTGGAGCAACAGTGATTTCTTTGGGAGCTTCGTGTTCCCACCCTACTTAAGGTATGTTTTTTTACATCCCACATGTGTCTGGATTCATCTGCTGCTGGCGCTAAGGAATGTGAAATTGTCTTAAATGATAATTTTCTTTCCTTTATATGCAGTGGATGAATCCAGAGGCACTCCCTGTCTCATCAGTACTGCAAAGTTATTTCCTTTGTTCGGGGGTTCCTGTTGTTGGTTATCTGTGTTGTTGTTGAGTTAGGTGTTCTTCAATCAACTTAAGTTGCACACGCAAGTGGATTCTCTTTGGATCTTCATTCAACTTTGACATTGTTCCCTTTGAAGGAGGAGAAACTTCTTGTATATGTTATTTGACTTTCCTGAGATTTCTTTTTGCTTTGTTACTCGAATACTGACTGGGCAGGAGCATGACATCACATATTCTACTTTAGTTCAGTAATCTCTATCTCCACCTGCTGGTACATGGACACAACCCACATGTCTCTGGATTCATCTGCTGCATCTAAAGGAAAGAAAATGATCAGGTAAGACATATTTTCTCATTAGTGGTGTGTTAATATAAACGTGGTCATTTCTGTTACATAAAACTTATGAAGTACTAAAGTCATAGGAAGGACAGAGGGTGAGAGTAAGAGAGCATGTGATGGAGTTTTTGGAGGGGACATGTCTGTCAGTTCATCCCCTTCTTCCCCAGCATCAGCCTCCCTCAAACAAGTGAGGTGCCAGCTGACTATGGCATTAATCTGTGTTAATAACCAGATTAATGCCTCTTAGTTCTAAATCTGACATCTTTAAACAGAAGGCTTTATTTAAAGGCTACAAAAAAAGTAAGATTTCAAGGAGCACATGGGCTTGTAAAGTATGTGTACTTTAATCTAAATTTAAAGAATAATAATGGAGGTGATTTCTTTGAAAATTAGTATAATGTGCTTGCATTTAAAGAGCCCTCCTGACTGGAAAAGCTCTTTTATACAGTGGGTGTGTGTGTGTGTGTGTGTGTGGGGGGGGGGGGGGTAATTAACATGTGTATTTATGAAAATAGGAATGTCTGCTTGCTTTTACCCAGACTAAGAGTAGTTTTCAGGCAGGCCAGTTTGCCCAGGTGAATTGGCTTTAAATTTGCCCTCAAACTGCAGAAGGACACCATTTTAGTAAAATAAGTGGCTAAATGAAACATAGAAAATGACAGTAGATAAAGGGCCATATCAACTGTTCAGTCTGCCCATCCAGCTAATAAGCTCAGCAATGCTTTTTGCTCTCTGTTAAAGGTCTAGTGTGCATCTCTCAGTGTAATCTGTTTACTCAAAATGTTTCCCTTATAGCAAAAATATACTTTTTCATTCTTCCTTTGCCTTGCAGGATAATCCCTTTGCTTGATATAATTTCATCATCTTGATTGATTGCCTTGTTTTGTAAAAGGCTAGCAGAGATGCTGTAAGGGAAAATTGCTGTATTGAACTGTCACATAGCTTATCAAACTCGAACACTTCATTTCATGGGAGAGGGTGTATATTATTTCTTGAGGTCACCTCAGAGCCAAAAAGAAATAGAATTCTTGGTAGGAACAAACTCCCTGAGCCCATACGCCGTGCCCCCTCCCTACCCATCTTCAAATTAATGCTCAAAGCCCACCTCTTCAATGTCGCCTTCGGCACCTAATCACTACACCTCTTCTCAGGAAATCTCAACTACCCCAACTTGACATTTCGTCCTTTAGATTGTAAGCTCTTCTGAGCAGGGACCGTCCTTAATTGTTAATTTGTACAGCGCTGCGTAACCCTAGTAGCGCTCTAGAAATGTTAAGTAGTAGTAGTAGGAAAGGAACTGGAACCCCCCCCCCCCCCCCCCCCCCGAAAACCTCTTCAGGTCAGTGTTCAGAATCACTCATGTTGTCAGCATCTGGTGCTAACTGCTTAAGTGCTTTTGTTTTTAAAACTTTCCACCAGCATATGGAAATTTATTTCTATAGATGTCTATGTACACATAAAATATATCCATTTTTTCATGCGATGCAGGCCATGGGGATCTCAGGATGGTTTTTGCAGGCAGTCCAGGCTCTCTATTGTGATCCGGCAGCACAGGTTTTGGTTAACGGTATGCGGGGGAATGAGTTCCAGATTAAAAGGGGGACTCGGCAGGGCTGCCCATTGTCCCCAGCTCTATTTGTAATTTCACTGGAGCCATTTCTGCGCATGCTTATGACTCATAAGGATATTACAGGTATATCGGTGGCTGGTCACCAAGTAAAAGTACTGGCTTTTGCCGATGATTTGCTGTTAACTGTGACAGACCCACCAAGGTCTATGGACATACTACTGCAAGAAACAGATAGATACGGACGAATTTCTGGTTTTAAATTAAATCTGTCTAAATCGTCAGCCCTGGAGATAGTCCAAGGAGCCCAACATGATTGGAAATCTAAATTCTCCCTAACTTGGGAAAAGCATTTTATTAGATACTTAGGAGTCCGTATATCGGCAGATATGTTTTTTTTTTTTTTTTTTTGTAAATATATTTTTTATTAAAGATTGCTCAAATACAAAATAGCCAACAATTGGCTGCTCAGTAACATATTTCTTCTACATCAAGCTTGTTTAACTCTAACTTTAACCTTCCCTTCCCTCCCTCCCTATCCCAGTGGTGTGTTTGATTGTTCTTTATACTGTTCATAAAGTGTCCATATTTTGTTGAAAATCCGCATGGAGCCTCTTCGCATGGCTGTCAACTTTGACATTTGGTATAAGTATTCAACGCTCCCAGTTGCTATTTGTAATGTTGGTGGTTGCGTCTGCTTCCATGCCCGGGCTAGTCCAAGCCTTGCTGCCACAAAATATTGAGTCGCCAGTCTGTGTTGCCAGCCAGATATCCCAGCAGGTTTAAAATGCAGAAGGCAGTGTTCTGCCCTCCATGAACACCGTTTTTGTATAACTGTATCAACCAGCTGCAATATCTCTTTCCAGTATTCTTTTATTTTCTCACAGGACCACCAAATGTGAAAGAATGTGCCTCTATGGCCACAGTCCCGCCAACATTGACCTGATGTTTCTGGGAACATCTTTTGTAGGCGGTCTGGTGTATAATACCACCCATAAAACATCTTAAAACCATTTTCATTCACCGTTTGTGCTATGGATGACTTAAGTAAATATTTATAATTACTTTTCCAAACCATTGTAGGATAGGTAGTCTGTAATATCTCTTCCCATCTCTTTTGATATAGTACCTGAGGATCAGTCTGTCCCAGCAAAGCCAGGTATATACGTGTTATCCCTCCTTTGCCTCCTCCTCTAATAATCGCAAGTTCTAGATCTGTTTCAGCTAGGTCTAATTCATCCTGCGCTTTCTTCTTAAGGAAGCTACGCAGATTGCAATAATAGGTAAGATCTCTCTCTGTCAGACCATATTCCTCCTGAAGGTCTGCAAAACCAATCATTTCTCCATCTTTCCATGTTTGCCCTAGTGTGCGCAACCCTGCTTGGGCCCATTTGTCAAAAATCTTCTCTGATCTCCCCAATGAGAACCCTTTTGCCCAACGTATTGCTGTTTGCCGATAATACACTCTTTCTGGAAACAGACGTCTCCTCAATTGATACCACGTCCATAAAGGATGTCTCAATCCAATAGGCATTGCTCTTATTGTGGGCACTAGTTCCTCTTTTGGTATCCATAAAATATCTTCTATTTCTCGCCTGCCCAACCATGCTCTTTCCCAATGTAGCCATTTCTTAGATGCCCCAGGTGACCACTCTGCCAAGACCCGAATCTGGGCTGCTTGGTAATATAAGTAGAAGTTAGGGACTCCCATACCTCCTCTCTCCCATGTTTGAAACATCATAGATCTCCTTACTCGTGGTGGGCGTTTCCTCCAAATATATGCAAATATTTTGCGATTTATCTTTGTAAAAAAGCTTGCGGGAATTGGGATCGGAATTGCCATAAATAAGTACATTTGTTATCTAAACAATCTTTTTTGGTACTTGTTCTTAATATGTATTACTACTATATAATAGATGAGAACAAGTATTTCTTTTCTGTATAACAACTATATGCAGTAAATAGAGGAAAAGACTTCAGACTCCCGGTCACAGCCGTTAACAATCTAGAGATCATAATATCAAATTTACTAAACAACAATCAACCACGCAAATAAACTTTTTGGATGTTTTAGTTAGACTACAACGAGGGGTATTGAATACGTCTCTGTATGTAAAATCTACAGACCGTAACACGTTGCTACATTTTACAAGTCATCATCCACAGACTACACGAGAAAGTTTGCCGTTTGCACAATTTTTAAGAGTTCGTCGTATCTGCTCAGATCTGGCAGAATTTAAGATCCAGGCTAAACGAATTAAACAAAAATTTAAAGCCAGAGATTACCCAGATCAAGTGATACAACGGGCTTACTCCAGAGCAAAATATAACCAACGGGAATATTTATTTCATAAACGAGATAAGGAAGACACGAGCCATATGTTAACTTGTGTATTAAAATTTATGCAAGGTACAGCAAACACAGTTCGAATCATGAGAAAGCATTGGAAGATTTTGCAATTACATCCAGTATTTAAGCAAAAAGAACTTAGAGTGGCTTATTCGAGAGGATCAAATTTAAAAGAATTACTACAAGATAAACCAAGAGTTTTGATTGAGAGACATCCAGGACATCAACCCTGTAAAAAATGCATTTTTTGTCCGTTGATGATAAAGACACAGAAGTTTCATAATCCACTTGATGGACGTGAATATCATTTACAACATGCAACTGATTGTGAATCCAATCATGTAATCTATATAATAATATGCCCTTGCCGTAAAATTTACGTGGGCAAGACGACACGAGCTATAAAAAATAGGTTAAGTGATCATAAACATAACTTGAAACATTCGCGTCTAGACGCTCCTTTAGTTCAGCATTGTAAACAATATTCACATAACTTTGAAGACTTAAGATGTTTGATATTAGATTATATTCCACGTAATATCAGAGGAGGTGATCGCAATCGCCAATTAATACAAAAAGAGCAACGCTGGATTTATAAATTAAGATCTTTAATACCAGAAGGTTTAAATAACAGAGTAGAGTGGAAAGCGTTTCTTTAAGATATAATAAGAACGCGTCCCTTTAAATATTTGCCCGACTGAACAGGAAGTGCGGGAGGTCGTATAAATACTTCCGGTAGAACAGTGGTAACTACACAGGAGTGAGCTGCGGGTGTACTAAGGTACCACGGGGTTCAGTAAGAAATGTGAGTTTTTTGATATACTCTCTTTTCAAATGACAACTGATAGAACGTTTTATTTTGTTATATGCTTATAGGTGCGAAGAAGGGCTACAATGTCCAGCTCCTTAAGAAGCCATGAGCGAAGCGGGAGCTTGCCGTTGGGCTTGGACAAGTTTAATTTTGCCCTAATATAAACCACAGCTAAGTACATGATTTGAATAATATCAGTCAATTTATTAAATAGTGAAAGTGAAAAAGTAGAGGTTTTTATGACTGATGAGGATTCTCGCCAGCGTGTACTGAAAAACAGACACGTAGAGCAGAGCGGTCAGCTAGTTAAATATAGATTGTTAACGGCTGTGACCGGGAGTCTGAAGTCTTTTCCTCTATTTACTGCATATAGTTGTTATACAGAAAAGAAATACTTGTTCTCATCTATTATATAGCATAAATAAGTATAGCAGTTTCGGGAGCAACATCATTTTGATAGCATGTATGCGCCCCTGCCAAGATATATTTAGTCCTTCCCATCTGTCTAACTCCTGAAAAAGTTCTTCTGCTTTCTTGGGGAAGTTAGCTGCATATAACCCTTCTAGTTGTGGGGTTATCTGTATGCCCAAATATTTAATAACCTTTTTCGCCCATACAAAGGGAAACTCAGTCTTAAGGCCCTCTAATTCTTTGGGAGGCACTGTGAGATTCAGAAAGGTGGATTTTTCCAAGTTCGGCTTGAATCCTGATAATTTCCCATAGTGCGTGAGATGCTCTATTACCCTTTTTATAGAAGTTTCTGGTTTCACCAGTGTGAGCAATATATCATCAGCAAACAGCATAAGTTTGTGTTCTCTCCATCCTCTCACCACTCCTTTCACCTCCCCATCCTTCCTAAGCATGCAGGCTAGCGGCTCCAGGGATAAAGCGAAAAGAAGTGGAGATATCGCACATCCCTGTCTGGTCCCACGTTGTAACTTAAATGTTCTTGTATAAGACCCATTAATTTTTAAAGTTGCTAGTGGACCTTGATATAGTAACTGTAACCAGCTCAGAAACTTCCCCTCTACCCCTACCCACTTCAATACTTGGAACAGAAACGACCAGTCCACTCTATCGAATGCTTTTTCTGCATCGATTGAAAGCAATACTGCTGGGGTCTGGTCGTCTCTCACCTGCTGAATAATGTGCATCAGACATCTGGTATTGTCAAACGTCTGTCGCCCCGCTATAAATCCCGCCTTATCCTCATGAACTATACCTGGAATCTGTTTTTGTAGTCTGCAGGCCAATATCTTTGTAAATATCTTGTAATCTACATTCAAAAGCGAGATTGGCCTGTAGGAACTACAAAGCCGGGGGTTTTTCCCTGGCTTTAACAGTAATGTTATTGCTGCTAATCTCCATGTATAGGGTAGTTCCTGCGACTCTGATAAATCATTAAACACTTTCAATAGGACTGGGGCCAGATGTTTACTATACACCTTGTAAAACCTAGTGGGGAATCCATCTGGCCCCGGGGCTTTACCATTTGCCATGTCTGTTATTGCCCACATTATCTCCTCTAGTGAGATGGGTGCTGACATCCGCTCGGATCCTCCTCTTTCCACCCGCGGGAGATCCACCTCTTGTAAATACTGCTCTATTTCATCTACCTCTGGGACTTTTTCTGGTTCATATAGATTTGTATAGTAATTCAAAAATTCCTCTTGAATCTGTTCCATCTGTGTGACAAAATTCCCATCAGCTGTTTGTATGCCCCCTATATGATTACGTTGTGCTAGCTTTTTCAATTTACAAGCTAGCAGTCTACCCGCCTTATTCCCAAGCTCAAAGTGTTCTTGTTGTGTCCTTTGTAGTTTAGCGGCCACTTCCGCCAGCTGTAACTCCTGAAGTTTGTTTCTCAGCTCGTTTAATTTTGTCTGTCCCCTAGTGTCTGTGGGGTTCTTTTTGTGTGCTTGTTCTAGCTTTGATAATTCAGTCCTAATACTCTCTTCTTGTTCCACTCGTGTTTTGGTTATGTGTGCTCCTAATGCTATTAATTGTCCTCTAAGGACCGCTTTCAGACCTTTCCATAAATATTCTGAGCGGATCTCCCCCACATCGTTAAATTTAAGATATTCCTCAATATATTTTTCTATTACTGGGATATTTTTAGTGTCCATTAGGATTGTCTCATTTAACCTCCAATATCGCTCACCCACCTGTCTAATTCCTATATGTAGTTCTATTACCACCGGAGCATGGTCCGACCAGGTGCGTGGCTCTATATTGATTTTACTTATGGTATTAGCCACTGCCACATCTCCCATCCATCCATCTATTCTAGAGTATGATCTATATTTAGCCGAATAGTATGTATAATCTCTTTCCTGTCCATGTTTTGCCCTCCATAAATCTGCCAGGCCCCATCTGGCCAAGAAACTCTTCAATCCTTTCCTATCTATTTTAGCATACACAGCTTGGCCTGTAGAGTTATCTAACGGGGGATGAATCGTGACATTAAAGTCTCCCCCCATAAGGAGTCGACCTTGTTGGTGCTTTTGCAGTTGTAATTCCACTTTTTCTATAAACTGTTTCTGCCCGGAGTTCGGGGCATATATATTAACAATGGTGTACTGAGTATTATATAGTGAAACTTTTACCAACAGGAATCTGCCTTCTTTATCAGTTACTGTATGCTGAACCTGCCAAGGAAATGAATCCGACATTGCTATTAATACCCCTCTCTGTTTAGAATTGTCTATACATGATGAAAATAAGATTGTAGGGTATCGCCTATGACCCACCAGCCGCTCGTGACACTTTTTCAGGTGCGTCTCCTGTAGAAGCACTATGTCTGCTCGCAAGCGTATCATTTCTTTGAAAGCTAGCTGGCGCTTCATAGGCGAGTTAAGGCCCCTCACATTGAATGTTACACATTTAAACACTTTATCACCCGATACCATTCTATCAGACCATTGTATATCCACCACCGTTTCCCCTTATCCCTATCTCCCCTCCCCCCTCCCTCTTTCCCCAATAACCTGAAATAGCATGCCCCCTTCTTCTTTGAAGGCATGCTAAGAAAAATTGTGGACTTCCGTTCTCATCTTCTACACCAGCCCATTTAAGCGCTTCGGCCCTTAGTAGTTTGCAGGCACCGCTCCCGCTGTTTCTGGTTCAAAATTTGGTCTGTCTCTCTGGGCAGAACTTTAATTCCAATGCGCCATGTGTTGTCATGTGCCTTTCCCTGACGCAAGCCGTTGATCTGATGCTTGTCTTCTCAGCCGTCCTCGCCCCTGTGAGACTCTCTGCCATCTCTGCTTGCTCTTCTTCGGAGGACCATTAGTTTGATGTGCTGTGATCGCTGTTGTCTCTTTATTCTGCCCCAAAAACTCTTGGGCCTCCTCAAGCGTGACCACTCGGCGTTGCTTCCCCTCTTTATAAAACACTAGGGCAAAAGGGTGCTGCCACTTATATTTGATTCCTTCCTCTCGGAGCTTTTCCGTTAATGGACGCAGTGCTCCTCTCCTTTTCAATGTGGTAGTCGCTAAATCTTGAAATAATTCAATGGGATACGTCTCCCATATTATGGGACTAGCTACCCTTGCTTGGCGCATGATGTCCTCTTTCATTTTGAACTCTGTAAAACAAGCCACGATGTCTTTAGGCACATTAACTTTTCTCGGACCCAGTGCCCTGTGCGCACGCTCTAGTTTAATTGTTTCGGGCGCCACTATGTGCTCCGGGGTAGAGAGCAGATGAGCCGCTATATCCTGCACTGCTTTTTCGCAGTTAATAAATTCTGGTAGCTCCGGTAGGCCCCGTACTCAGATATTAGCTCGCCGGCTTCTATTTTCAAGGTCTTCCACCTTGTCCGTGAGAAATCTCATGTTTGCTTGTTGCTCAACCATTTGCTGCTCTATCCCCGTTATCATATCCGCATGTTCCTCAAGGCCCATTTCAGTCTCACTAACTCGATTCCCCAGCTCTTTGATCTCCTCTCTTAAGTCTGCGCTCAGTTGCGCAAAATCACGCCGCATCTCTTTAATGTCCTTTTTAATATCCAACAGCCATGTACTCAGCTGCTCCCATTTATCTGGTGCCAGCTCGTTTTCCTGTGTTTCTTCGTGTGCGCCCTGAGCGCTGGTAGGCCGCTGGCTCAGGGAGGCCCCTTGACTCGGCTGATCACCTGCCTGCTTGTCCGCCACGTGGTCGCGGTCCCGATATGCGAAGGCAGTTAAATCCGCCGTTTTGGGTTTCGAGTTCGCCATTTTCAGGAGCGTGTGTTCTCCGCTGTCTGTTCTACTACCCGCCTTCCGTTTCGGGCTCTAATTGCTCTTCTTTTTAGCTGGTATTTGGGCTGGTGTTCGGGAGCTGCGCGTTCAGACCGCCATTGCGGTTCGTGACGTCACCGGAAGTCTATCGGCAGATATGTTGAAGCTATATGAACTTAACATACAAAAACTGCTAATTGATACAAAATTGAGTTTACAGGCTTGGAGTGAGCTTCCGGTGTCACTACTGGGGCGAATAGCCTTATTTAACATGATTATAGCCCCCAGATGGATATATATATTTCAAACCATTCCACTGTATTTGAGAAGAAGGGATGAACGAATTTTGAATCAACATCTGCAGAAATTTCTCTGGAGAGGGAAAAAGGCCCGCCTCTCTGTCCCTTCTTTAAGTATACCAGTGGAATATGGAGGCTTGGGTCTTTTAAATCTAAGGTTCCTTAATATAGCTAGTGGAATGAGGCATATAAGTGATTGGTATAGGAATGCCAATGATTACACCAACACAACCCTAGACTTGGGTCTTTCACAGGGGACACACTTCAGTAATTATTTACATAGCACTGGTGCACCTGTGCCATACTCCCTGAAACATTCGGGAATCATGGTAACAGCAAAGGCAGTGTGGGGTTGGATATGCCGCTTACACCAATTTTCTGCAAAGGTAACCCCATTCCTGCACATTAGTGACAATCATGCTTTTCCTCCGGGTCAGATGTATGCTGTATTTAGGAACTGGAAAAGCAAGGGTATTGTATACTTATTACATGTATTAACCAGAGAGGGCCGCATTCAAGAGTTTTCAGAATTGAAAAAAGAATTTGGACTGCTAGACAGTGATATTTTCTACTGTAGGCAATTGAGTCACTATATTGCTTCTCTACCTTGGACATCACTAACTGAAGATGTACAGGAAGAACTTTCATCAGCCTTTTCGCTGGAATCACAACAGAAAGTACCCATGACATACCATCATAGACACATACGAGACACAGCTCCAGAGGTGGAATACCATAAATTGGCACAATTATGGGAGACAGATTTGCAAATGCCAGTCACAACACAGCAATTGAAGACCCACATTTTACAGATAAGAAGAGTTATGACCTGGGCCACACACTGGGAGTTACAATACAAAATGGTTTTGCGATTGCATATATCTCCAAAGAGAGCGTTTCATAAGGGACTCTCACCATGGGGAGAGTGTGCAAAGTGTGGCAGTGCAGGAGCAACATTGGGCCATGTGTTTTGGTCATGTGTGGGTATTCAGAAGTTTTGGAAACTGATTATAGCCTATGTTGCCAAACTGTGGGGACAATCATGGCAATATAACTCGTCCTTACTTTTTGGTTGCCCCAACTTAGGGACGACGCCCAGAAAGGGATATACTGCATTTGTTTTAAGGGCCATAATTGTTGGCAAGCAGGTAATCTTGACTGAATGGTTGTCATACCAATACCCCACATGGCAGCAATGGCGTGCTCGTATGATGTCTCTGTTGCGCTTGGAACGCATGGCTATAAAAAACTTTGACTCTAAGATGGGTGAGAGATTCCAGCAAAGATGGTCACCATTTTGGGACATATGACTGCTGCGGCAAGAAGCCACTTGTTGAATTCTTAAACCCACTGCTTTGTATGATGTGACAGGAGAAAGGAAAGAGAGATTAGGTTTGGGAGGGTAGGGGGAGGGCCGGGGGGGGGGGGGATAAAATAAAAGAAGTTGGGGATCAAGATCATTCCTATATGGTTGTCTGTTCAGTATAAGGGATTCAATACGAAAAGCGAGGGAAGGGAGGGGGAAAATAAAAGAAATACCTAGTAGAAATGTATGGAAATGTAGATGCTCTGTTATACAGTTTGAATGTGACATGTGTATATTCCATGGAATTTGTGGCTCCAACTAATAAAACAGATTTAAACATAAAAAAATATATCCATTTAAGTTGAGGTGGAGTTTGGGGCTTTCTAGGGACAGGAAGAAAAATTGTGCAGATGGTGATGATAGTTGTTATGGGGTAATTCTGTCAGGAACTGCCTAAATTTGGGTGGCTGGAAGGCATGGAAAAGATAGTATTCTACACACAAAAAAGCAAAACTTTGCTTAATATTGAAGCATATAGAGCATATTCCATGACCATACTTCAACATTTTGTAAACAAAAGAAGCCTCAAGTCTCCAGGGTTGTCATACATAAGACTGCAGCCCCAAATGGAGTACTAACTCTCATAGGCTTCTGAATGAGAGGAAACCAAAACCAGTGAGAAAGAAACCTCAAAAAAGTCTTGAGGAAAACCCCCCCAAAAAACAAAAAAAACAAACCCAAACTTCTCAACAAGATAGTCAATAAGTAAGCTCTATATGTTTCAATATAAGGAAAGTCCCCTGAAGATATTGAGCGGTGGTATTCTAATTATTTATGTATGTAAGAGGCCACATGGAAAAATGACTAGCAGAAAAGTATGCACCGTGAATTGATGGTGCGTATTTTGCTGGTGGATGTACGCATCAGCAGAGTTTGGGCTGCATGCTTTATGCTGTGGTCTGTGACAGTATCAATTAAAATGTTTGCTATTGGTACAAAACCAACAAACAAAAAAGCAGAGAGGGTTAAGAAATTTATTGGAACAATACCTGACGTGGCCACGTTTCGCCCTCAGGCTGCGTCAGGGGTAAAACTATAAAAACAAAACAAAATATAAAACCATATATAACCATACATATGCATATATAATTCATTACCCATCATAAAATATAGACAAATCACATATACAATATAATGTTTAAAATCACATATATAATCCACAATAATCAATTTTAAATCAACATGTATAAAAACCAAATCAAATCAATAATATTGACATATTGCAAAGAATAAAATATAATAAAACATACTATAAACCTGTTTATAGTAGCAACCTTCAAAACAGAAGAAATTCTCTTAAAACTAAAGTAATCAGTTGCATGATGAATTCAGTGGGTATTCTTTTATGTGTTTTCCTCATAGTCAGTACTTCCTGAATAACTGTAAGAGCCTCATCTTGTGGGATGTTTGTGTACAGCGACTCGACATCAAATGTCACTAAAATGATATTACTATGAATCTCAGTCAAATTGTTCAGAATATTAATAATATGTGAAGAATCCCTAACATAGGAGGGAATCGAGGAAATGAGGGGTCTGAGAAATGTATCAGTAAATTGTTAGTAAAGAATCTCTTTTTTAATATGACTAAGGCATTAGATGGTGTCATTGTACAATTTATAGCTCTGTTTTCTTTTGTTTTTTTAGAACTGTTTTTAGGAACAATTAAGGAGTGAATAAGTTTTTAGATTCACTCCTACTAGGTATGTACAATGGGACTCTTAATGTTTTCCCCACTTCCCCCCTCCATATGTTTTTAAAAAATATATATGTTTTATTTTTGAAATATGAAATATTTTATCTCTTCCCTTCATTGGTTAGTCAGCATCTATTTGTTTGCTTGTTCTTTCAGTAGCGTGTTATATACACTGCTTGTTAAGGCAAGTTTATTTCATGTGCGCACATTTTTGCAGTATTCTGACATTTTGGCTTTTACGGCTAGACTTATTCCTATGGATTTTTGCATTTTGAATAATACATTTTATATCTCACTCATTTTGATTAGCTCTTTTTTATGATATATTTTTTATGGTATTTTATAAAGTTTGTAAGTAAGGTTGACTGACTATGCTTGCTGTTTGTTAAGAGCGTCTGGTATCTAACTCTGATGGCTTACACACAGCATGAAATAGATAGGTTTGTTTTGTTGTCTTTTCTTTGCTTGGTACTTAGCAACTATAGTCCCATTATTAGTCAATTATTCACGGGTCTATTAGTCATATTTTATTTTGAGATATCTTATATTTTATTATTATCCTCAGTCAGTTAGCTGATGTTTTTTTGGTACTTGAAATTAAATAATTTAATTATATATAAAATCTTATATACACATATATATTTTATAAATATCTATTTACATATTCCATCTCTCTCTAAATATAATTAATTTGCCCAAAAGTGTTTTGGTGATAATATATCCCATATAATTATATTTTGTTTATTCATATTGTAGGCTTCATGTGATTTTTACTAATTGTTCAGTAAATGCTCCATCAATCAATATATTATAGAACATCCATTGATTGGTAGGTTTTTCCTCCTTTTTTTCCCTTTATGTTTTACTAATATTAAAATTTTACAGAACTATAAAACTATAAAATTATTTAATATTATCTGGTGCAATATATTTAATTAGTTTCTATTTGTATTAGATTTATTATGGATATATTTCTCTGTTAATTTATATTGTTTTGTTAAGATGTTTAATTACAATTTAAATGCCTGACTATAGTTTTTTCTTTTTTATAACTGTATCTGTGATGTTTTTAACAAACTTTTTTAGAATTATATAAATATATGGGTGTATATGATTATGTAAATGATTAGTTTTTTAAAATATTTTTTAAAATACTTTTGTATATATATGTTTTTATATGTTTACAATTTTGTAGACCCCTGAAGAAGGCTGACACAGCCGAAACACGGACCATGTTGGGTCCCAATAAAGGCTTTTCTGGAGCATCTTACCCTTGAGTGTGGTGACTGATCTCTTGACATTGGGTCCTTTCCACCCCCTTTTTTCCTGTTGTGTTTAAAGGCACTGGTAACACATATGTGTAAATTTGAGAATTCCATCATTTATGCGTGTACATGCTAATATCTAGGCATCTACACCAGCCATTGCACTGGTATAAGTAATTGTACCTGCATGTACTTCTGATTTTGTCCATTTGCAGTAGTGTCTGTAAAGAAAAATAGGTGCCTACATTTCTACAAAGAATAGGCTTAAAACAGGTGACATAGCCAGCTGCTGTAGTAAACACCCCATTATAGAATGAACCTCTAAGTTGATAAATTGAAGTGGACTGCATAAATAGCAAACATCCTATCCATCTACTGTAAAGTTAGGACTG
This sequence comes from Microcaecilia unicolor, assembly GCF_901765095.1. Lineage (NCBI taxonomy): Eukaryota > Metazoa > Chordata > Amphibia > Gymnophiona > Siphonopidae > Microcaecilia > Microcaecilia unicolor. Next base: position 172,026,138 of record NC_044031.1, read on the forward strand.
TGTATTGAATGGTCCAAGGTAAATGGACAAGCTAGCTGATAATACATTTTAAAGAAGTCTGGATAACTCCATCTCCCCCTGCTGACAATTGGTGACCTTAGAAATATGTCATTCCCCTTTCTTAACAGTAGTGTCAACTGACTTTCCTTTTTGTTGTTATCTAAATGATTCCTTAGAACAGTGGTTCTCCTCAGGACACACACAGCCAGTCGAGTTTTCAGGTTTTCCACAATGAATATGTATATGAGATCTGCAGAAATAAATGGCTAAATAATAGTCTTATTATAGCGGGTATATCCACAATTAAGTATCTTCCACGTCAGCATCCACTATTATATATTTCATATGACTTCAATAAAGGTATGGACCATCATCTTAATACCAATTTTCTATAATCTTATATTAGAGGAGATCTTGTGCTGACATGATCATGTTTTGCCTTAACAGTTTCACGGCTAGTCCCCTACGATAGAAATACAATAATTGATTAATCGTGTCTAAAATATAAATATTTAAATACCTAGAAAGTTCTAAAGTATACACTGCCTCCTTGGTATGCAAATCTGTGTCATGTATATTCATGAAGGATATCCTGAAAACCTGACTGGCTGGGTGTGCCCTGAGGACTGGGTTGAAAATCATTGTCTTAGAGGTTCTTCATCGAGATTAGAGTCCGACCAAAACTAGGATCTTCGTTTTCTAATGAAGCCGAATCTGCGACCAAAATTGGTTGCTTTGTGCTGACAGAAGCCAAAAATAAAAATGCCCCTCCTCCCGGGTCCTCACTTGCTCGTGCTCCTGCATAGGCCCAGCACAAAGCCCAGAAAATAGCTTCCAAGACTTCTAGTGGCAGTCTTTTGAGACTGCCACAGAAGGTTCCAGCAGCCATCTTGAGAATGGAATCGGCTCGCCTTAGTAATGCTCTTGCCTGCGCCGATTCCATTCTCAAGATGGCTTCCGGGACCTCCCGTGTCAGTCTCGTGAGACTGCTGCTTGAAGTCCCAGAAGCCATTTTCTGGACTGGGCGTACACAGGAGCAGAAGTGACACTCCTGCACCCACTACCCACCCATAAAAAGGTAGGCCCAGGAAGGGGGGCTGCTGTCGGAGGGGTGGGCGTGGGAAGGGGCTACCATGGGGGGTGCTTGGGAGGAGGAAGCTGTTGCCATCGGGACTAAGAGGGATCACAAGGTGGGGAGAGAGTTTCAGTTTCAACTGAAAATGCACTGGCATTTTCGGCTGAAATCTGAACCCAAAGTTTGGGCTGGTTTCAGTGCTGGTACCAAAAAATGAAATTCAGTTGGCCTGTAATGGAGACCCTGTTAATGACTGCTTTATCTTATTCAGCATTTATTTATCAGCTTATCAGCTCTTCTTCCCCCTCCCACCCCACAACTCATGTACTTATATGCACTTAACAATAATTACAGTTTTGATTGGCAAAGTCATTTATATAAATGTGCATTTCCCCCCCTGTAATAATAGTTCAGCAAGTGGGTAGAAAGGAGCCATCAGACCTGTGTTTTATGCCAGCCCTCTGATTCAGTGTTAGTGACAAGGAAGATTTGGGAGAGATAAAAGTGCCAGAAATGGCATTCAAAGCTGATGAGTCAGAGAAACTGAATGAAATCTCTATAAACCTAGAGAATGTAATGGCACAATTTGACAAATTGAAGAGTAGCAAATCTCCTGGGCCAGATGGTATTTATCCCAGAGTACTGATAGACTTGAAAAATGAACTTGCAGAACTATTATGAGAAATATGTAATTTATCTTTAAAATCATGCATGGTACCACAAGATTGGAGGTTGGCCAATATAATGCCGATTTTTAAAAAAGGTTCCAGAGGACATCTGGGAAATTATTGACAAGTGAGCCTGATGTCAGTGCCGGGCAAAATGGTAGAAACTATTATAAAGAACAAAATTACAGAGCATATTCAAAAGCATGGATTAATGAGAGAAAGCCAACATGGATTTAGTGAAGGGAAATCTTGCCTCACCAATCTACTACATTTCTTTGAAGGGGGTGAACAAACATGTGGGTAAAGATTTGCACACTCAATTTTGGTTACGCGATATAGAATCCAGGGGATTGTGTATACTGGTTAGTCTTTTTATTGTTGTATTATCATTTTTATATTTATTTGCTGTGATGATACATTTTACTTTCATAATTTTACTGTTCATTAATGTATGCATTATAGTTTCCCTTATATCACATATGTTTTACATCTTGATATGTTTATGCAGGTCTTAGTATTGTTTAAGACTAGCCTTAATAACTTTCTGTTGATGACTTGTTTTATTAATATACTAGTAAAAAAGGCCCGTTTCTGACAAATGAAACAGGCGCTAGCAAGGTTTTCCTCGGAGTGTGTATGTTTGAGAGCGTGTGTGTAAGATTGACTGTGTGAGAGAGAGGGAATGAGAATCAGAGAGTGTGCCAGGGACCCATCAGTCCGTCCCTCCCTCCCAGTTCCAGAGTCATCCCCTCCCTCCCTCCCAGTTCCAGGGTCGTCCCCCCTCCCAGTCCCAGGGTGCGTCTGAGTTTTAGGGTCCCCCCACCCTCCGTCCCTTAGAGTTTCAAAGTCCCCACCCTCCCAGTTCCAGGGCCACCTTCCCTCCCAGTTGAAACAGCTGTAGACTTGTTTGTGATGGAGCAACAATTTAAAAAGGAGAATGTGGAGCAGCAACTGCTAGGTTTGTTTGGTTTAGAGTGTATGGCAATGACGGCAGCCTGGGTGAGTAAAGGCAAGCTCCTAAGAGTCTGGGAGGAGTTAATTGTTTTAGTTGCAAGGAGCTGTGCACCCCAGCTAACCTTGTTAATCACCCAGGGCAGAGTTCAGGGCAGAGTTAATTGGTTGACTTGCAAGGAGCTGTGAACCCCAGCTGACCTTGTTAATCACCCAGGGCAAGCACTCCAGGTGCCTGAGAAAACAATTATGTCCCTCAGCTATTTCTCTCAGCTTGATTTACTACTCTATTTTCCTTTGTGTACTTGCTGAACAGGATATCTATGTCACCTCAAGTTTCCGGCTGGAGGCTTCAATTAGAACGTTGGAGGTGCCTTTTATATATAGAGATATGGTAACTCTGTTTCATGCATCGTCATGTAGTTGAGTTTTATATAGAATATTTTTTAGTGTTGCAGCAGCAAGTTTGAACAACTTTTTCTGTGGATGAATTTTCAGCAAGATATACACAGGGTTCTACCTGTTTTTCATCAGGTTCTCTGGGGTATTTTGGTCAGGCCTATATTTTGGTTTTGTGATATGTAGCTCCCTGATTTATTTATATATTCTTTATAATAATTGTTTGATATATATGAATGTTTTTTAAAAGCCATGTATGAGATTTCTTTATTGACTTAAGACACAAATCTTTTTTTTTGTTACTGTTTTTTTTTTTTCAAATTTATGGATGCATTCATATTCATTTGATTTTATTTTTGCATGTTTATGCATTTCCATTTTTTTGTATTTTAGTTTGTGACCCCTGAAGCAGGAGGTCTTGGTCCTCTGAAACATAGCCTTGTGTCGGGTCTTTTTTTTTTATTTGGTGTCAATAAAGACTTTTTTTGTGTCCATCACCCTGGGTGAAAGGTCTTCTTTGGTTCACCCCTGCTTCTTGATTTTGATTGCCTGTAGGGGTACCTCGCCTCAATAAATTGCATTCCACTACAGTGCTTCTCAACCCTGTCTTCTGGATATACCCAGCCAGTCAGGTTCTCAGGATATCCACAATGATTATGCATGAGATAGATTTACATGCGCTGCCTGCTTGGTATTCAAATCTATCTCATTTCCTTATTGTCCCTCCGGACCGGCCCAGCAAGACTGGTGGGTTGTGCATGCCTTCCAGTAGGTGGAGACTGAGAACATTGAAACTTGAGAGCCAGTAGGAACCGAGCTCAGCTCCTCCAAGTCTCAGTATTCTCAGTGTCCAGCAGGTGAAAGACGTGGTGAGCCCTTCAGTCTCTTACCTTCTTTTTTTTTTAAAAAAGAAAGAATTTATTACTTTTTTGCTTCTCTGTGCACCATTGGGATTCTTGTTTGCTGGCAGAGGCTGAAACCCACAGACGTTTTTTCTTGTGCTTCAGGGATGTAAACTCGGGTGGCCGGGTCCCTCCTCCCTTATCTTTCCTAGAGTTGTCCGTATCTATTCAGCTCTTGTCAGCCTCCACCCTTTGGAGGGAAGGGTGTTGCAGTGCTGTGGGAAGCAGTCATGAATTAAAAAAAAAACTTTTAGCTTTGTCTTCCAGAGCACAATGAGAATAAAAAACAAGAGAGACAAAAAGACCAACACTCTTTTATTATAACTTTTGTCTGTTCTCTGAGGTGACGGTTTCCTTTAAGACGCTGCTGGGTGCTATGGCTGAGAAATTAAAATGATGTTCTGTCTGTCAGCGGCGTGGTCTTACTGCCGCAGGTATTTGTAAGATTTGTACTGCACAGGATCCGGTGGTGCCGGCATTGTCGGCAGGGGCGAAGTCTTTGTCGACTGCGGCGGTTCCAGGTGCAGGGACTCAGCCGGTGGTTTGTGGCGCTTCAGAGCCAGTTTCGGCGGGACCATCCACCATTTTGGATCATGCGCCTGATTCAAGTCAGGCTGCAGGGAAACCCACACGCTGGACAGTTCCAACTTTGGGTGTCTTTGAAGGTGCTCAGGGTTCCTGAAGGGGGGATTCCCTCCCAAGTTCATTTTAGCCATGTATAAAGCCTTTTTGCTTAAACAGTCTTCTCCTCCAGTTTTACTGGCAGAAGAGGTTTCTGGTCCCCTTCTGACTTCAAAAAGAGCCAGAGTTTCCTGAGAGGACCAGGAAGACAACATGGACATAGATACACAGCATTTTGTTCCAGAACTGGAGGACCTGGAAATGCACTTGGAAGGTAAGCAGACTGGTTCTTCTGTTATTATTTTTTTTTTGTTACATTTGTACCCCGCACTTTCCCACTCATAGCAGGTTCAATGCGGCTTACATATTATATACAGGTACTTATTTGTACCTAGGGCAATGGAGGGTTAAGTGACTTGCCCAGAGTCACAAGTAGCTACCTGCCTGTGCCTGCAGTGGGAATCGAACCCAGTTCCCCAGGACCAAAGTCCACCACACTAACCACTAGGCCACTCCACCTCTGGGGGAGGATCCTTCTGTGGAAAGGGTCTTCCATAAGGAAGATTTACAGGATCTAATAGCGTTAGTATCTACCACTTTGAATTTTGATGACGTCCCAGAGACTGCGGAGCAGGTCAAAGTTGATCTTTTAGTTAAGGGTGTCTGTAAGTCCGGTAGATCTTTCCCTATGCATCAGGACATTCGGGATATTGTCCAAACCCAGTGGGATACATCAGATGCTTCTTTCCAGTTAGCTTGCTCCATGATTCGTCTTTACCCACTTCCTGAGAAGGATAATGAATGGCTTAGGCCTCTGGTTGTAGTCGCAGTGGTGTTGGCAGTTACTAAGAAAAATACAGTGCCTGTGAATGAAGGAACAGCTCTTAGGGATCCTCAAGACTGCCGAATTGACACTCTATTAAAGCATTGCTTTGATATCTCGCCCTTGGCAGTACAAGCGGCCATTTCCGGAGCTTTGGTAGCATGGACATGTTTCTGATGGTCCGAAAGACTGTTGAACAGAAAGTCCGATGATTTCTCCTTAGTGGATTGAGAGGTAGCTAACATTGAGATGGGCTCCACTTTTTTATCGGATGCCCTTTATGACTTCGGGCATCAGCTAAATCCATGGCTTTAGGTGTAGCAGCACGTCGGACCCTGTGGCTTCGTGGCTGGTCAGCGGATGCTGCGATGCGGCTTCAAAGTCCAAATTGAGCAAGTTCCCTTTTAGGGGTTCTTTTCTCTTTGGTGATGAGTTAGATAAGTTGGTCAAGGGTTTGGGAGATGCTAAAGTACCTCGTCTTCTTGAAGATCATCCGAAACCCTTCAGTCAGGGAGGGTTGTCTTTTCAGGGATGAAGATGAGACTCTAAGCGTTATCGTTTTGGCCGATGACCTACTTTCCAGAGGTCTTGTTACTATCGGCATACTCTGTCCTTGTGTGGGGGTCGAGATGGGGGGGGGGGGTTCCCCTCTCCAGCTCAGTCATCCAACCCAATGAAGGTGTTTGGGCCCAGCCTCCTGTTCTGGTAGGTTCCAGGTTAAGAGATTTTTTTGGGGAGGTGGGCCCAGATAACTTCGGACCAGTGGGTCCTCAAAATTATTTGGGACGGGTACACGCTAGAGTTCACTCAATCTCCTCCAGACGCCTTTTTAGAGTCTCCTTGTTGTTCCCGAGGGATGATACTAGCAATCAGAGAAACGTTAACAAGGTTGGTCAGCTTACGAGCAACTTGTCCATTTCCAGATCTCAAATGTGGCACAGGCAGATACTCCATTTACTTTGTTGTCCCAAAGAAAGAGGGTTCCTTTCATCCCATTCTGGATCTCAAATGGGTCAATTGAGCACTTCGAGTGTTGCCTTTCTGCATGGAAACCTTAAGGTCAATTATTGTGGCTGTTTGCTCAGGGGAATATCTCACAGCCCTAGACTTGACAGAAGCCTATTTGCGTATTCCCATAAGACCAGCACATCAACATTTTCTTTGTTTTGCTGTCCTCGGTCTACGTTTTCAGTTTTGTGCAATGCCTTTCGGTTTAGCGACAGCTCCAAGGACATTTACCAAGATTATGGTAGTGGTAGCAGTGATGTTTTGCAAACAAGGCATTCTACATAAGTACATAAGTAGTGCCATACTGGGAAAGACCAAAGGTCCATCTAGCCCAGCATCCTGTCACCGACAGTGGCCAATCCAGGTCAAGGGCACCTGGCACGCTCCCCAAACGTAAAAACATTCCAGACAAGTTATACCTAAAAATTCTCATTCATCCTTATCTAGACGACTGGTTGATTCATGCAAAATCAATTCAAGAAAATCGTAACGTGACTGCGCAGGCAGTGCAGTTAGGCTGAGTGTTCAATCCGCTCAAGAGTCTTACTGCTAACTCAGACCTTGGAATATTTGGGAGTCATGTTTGACACATTGAAAGCAAAAACAAAAAAGGAGGTAAAAACCCTCACGAAACCGTGGGATATAAAACAAAAAGTGAGGAGAGTGGATGAGGATACCAACGATTATATGTTTATTCACTTAAAAAGTAAAAAATTAAAAGATAACAATGTACATAAAAATGACCCGACACGGCCGTGTTTCGGCCCAATGGCCTGCCTCAGGGGTCTTTGTAACCTCAGAAGATGTGACATGGAATGTGTACTCCAAAGAAAATAACGAGACACAATCCTCTCAGGTCTCCTCTCTTCAAAAAAAAAAAAAATGAAATATATATTAAAAAAATAGAGCGGACTTGTAATACTCCTCTCCGAAGAGATGTCTACAATTGTGAAATCAGAGAAACGTTAACGTGTCGGGTCATTTTTATGTACATTGTTTTCTCCGAGGACAAGCAGGCTGCTTGTTCTCACGACTGGGTGACGTCCGCGGCAGCCCCCACCAACCGGAAGAAGCTTCGCGGGCGGTCCGCACGCAGGGCACGCCCACCGCGCATGCGCGGCCGTCTTCCCGCCCGTGCGTGACCGTTCCCGCCAGTCCTTTCTTTTCCGCGCCTGGAGAGAGTCGTGCCGTCGCCGCTCTCTCTTAGCAGCCCCGGAAAAACCGTCGCGTTTACGCGAATTTGTTTATTTTTCGTTTATTTTTTGTTTCTGTTGCCGCGCGCTCCAGTTTCCTTTTCTTTAAAAAAAAAAAAAAAAAAAAAGAGGGCACGCGCTCTATTTTCCCTCGTTTTCGAGCGGGGGCGTCGCGCTGCGCATTCCTTGTGGCCGCGCGGTCGATTACTTTTTCGAGGTGTGATTACCGCCACCATCGACGACTTTAACTTCGCCGACGCGATTTTTCCGTCGATGTCCTCAAAGGTCCCGAGTGGATTTAAGAAGTGTGGTCGGTGCGGCCGGCCGATCTCGCAGACCGACACCCACGCTTGGTGCCTCCAGTGCCTCGGGCCGGAGCACAATATCAAGTCGTGTTCTCTGTGTCTCGGTCTCCGGAAACGGACTCAGGTTGCGAGGCAAGTCCTGCGGGACCGTCTTTTTGGAACTTGCGCCGGCCCCTCGACGTCGACCTCGACGGCATCGGTATCGAAGGCCGGTTCTTCGGTACCGATATCGATGCCCGAGAAATTGGCACCGATGGCATCGACCCCAGGAGCACAGGTCCCGTCGGCCCGCCGGTCCTCCGGCGAGGGTAGGGGTGAGAGGCCGCGTGGGCAATCGGCCCCGGTCACTCCCTCGGCCCATGGCCCTCGGGACCGAACCCTGTCTGACCCGGTTCCTCGGGACCGAGGGGGATCGACCTCCTCCTCCTCCATGCCACCTGGCACCGATGACGGGCACTGCAAGAAATCTAAAAAGCACCGTCATCGGTCGCCTTCCATGCATCCGGCTCTCGGTACTGGAGAGGAGTCGACGCCGAAACGTCCGCGTCGCGAGGAAAGGTCTCCCTCGGTAGTGGAGGTACCGACACGTCAGGGTCCCGGCACTTCGGTGCAGTCTCCTGGACCCGACCAGCTTCCGGCACCGACGCCTCTACCGGCCCCCCCGTCTTTCCCGGCAGCGGGCCTGGACGAGTGCCTCCGAGCCATCCTTCCGGGGATCCTGGAAGGGCTGATGCGCCAGACTGTGCCGGCGCCGGGGGTGCTTGCGCCCTCGGCGCCGTTGACTGTGGCGCCGGCGAGCTCTAGCCCGGTGCCAAGGCCGTCGACACCGCCGCTGCTTGCAGCGCCGGTCTCGACTGCCACGCAGGTGGAGTCCCCGTCGACGTCGATGGAGGGAGCTTCGTCCCCGCCGGCGCGGGAGTCCACCGCTCGACGACACCGAGGCCTCGGTGCCTCGACGTCGAGCCGGGCCCGGTTAAGGACTCAGCTACATGAGCTTATGTCCGATACCGAGGAAGAGGCCTCGTGGGGGGAAGAGGAGGACCCCAGATATTTCTCCTCAGAGGAGTCTGTGGGTCTTTCCTCGGACCCCACGCCTTCACCAGAGAGGAAGCTCTCGCCTCCTGAGAGTCTCTCTTTTGCCTCCTTTGTAAGGGATATGTCTATTTGCATTCCCTTCCCCGTGGTCTCTGTGGATGAGCCGAGGGCTGAGATGCTCGAGGTCCTCGACTATCCATCACCACCTAGAGAGTCCTCCACGGTGCCGTTGCACAATGTCCTCAAGGAGACACTGCTTCGGAACTGGATGAGACCGCTATCTAATCCCATCATTCCCAAGAAAGCAGAGTCCCAGTACAGAATCCACTCGGACCCAGAGTTAATGCGGCCCCAATTGCCTCATGACTCGGCGGTCGTGGATTCTGCTCTCAAGAGGGCACGGAGTTCGAGGGATACCGCCTCGGCGCCCCCGGGGCGGGAGTCTCGCACTCTGGACTCATTTGGGAGGAAGGCCTACCAATCCTCCATGCTCGTGACCCGCATCCAGTCATACCAGCTCTATACGAGCATCCACATGCGGAACAATGTGAAGCAGCTGGCGGACCTGGTCGATAAGCTCCCGCCGGAGCAGTCCAGGCCTTATGAGGAGGTGGTCAGGCAGCTGAAGGCGTGCAGAAAGTTCCTGTGCAGGGGTATCTATGACACCTGTGACGTGGCATCTCGTGCTGCGGCCCAAGGTATAGTGATGCGCAGGCTCTCATGGCTGCGTGCCTCTGACCTGGACAACCGCACCCAGCAGAGACTGGCCGACGTCCCTTGCCGGGGGGATAATATTTTTGGTGAGAAGGTCGAGCAGCTGGTGGACCAACTGCATCAGCGGGAAACCGCTCTCGACAAGCTCTCCCACCGGGCGCCTTCAGCATCCACCTCAGCAGGTGGACGTTTTTCCCGGGCCCGGCAGGCTGTGCCCTATTCTTTTGCAAAGCGTAGGTACACCCAGCCGGCCCAAAGGCCTCGTCAGGCACAGGGACAGCCCCAGCGCGCTCGTTCTCGTCAACAGCGTGCGCCTAAGCAGCCCCCTGCGCCTCCACAGCAAAAGCCGGGGACGGGCTTTTGACTGGATCCACGGGAACATAGCCGCCCTCAAAGTGTCTGTACCGGACGATCTGCCGGTCGGAGGGAGGTTAAAATTTTTTCACCAAAGGTGGCCTCTCGTAACCTCCGACCACTGGGTTCTCCAAATAGTGCGGTGCGGATACGCCCTGAATTTGGCCTCCCTGCCACCAAATTGTCCTCCGGGAGCTCAATCCTTCAGCTCCCATCACAAGCAGGTACTTGCAGAGGAACTCTCCGCCCTTCTCAGCGCCAATGCAGTCGAGCCCGTACCACCCGGGCAAGAAGGGCAGGGATTCTATTCCAGGTACTTCCTTGTGGAAAAGAAAACAGGGGGGATGCGTCCCATCCTAGACCTGAGAGGCCTGAACAAATTCCTGGTCAAAGAAAAGTTCAGGATGCTTTCCTTGGGCACCCTTCTGCCAATGATTCAGAAAAATGATTGGCTATGTTCCCTGGATTTAAAGGACGCATACACTCACATCCCGATACTGCCAGCTCACAGACAGTATCTCAGATTCCGCCTGGGCGCACGGCACTTTCAGTATTGTGTGCTGCCCTTTGGGCTCGCCTCTGCCCCACGAGTGTTTACAAAGTGCCTCGTGGTGGTAGCGGCCTACCTATGCAAGCTGGGAGTGCACGTGTTCCCATATCTCGACGATTGGCTGGTCAAGAACACCTCGGAGGCAGGAGCCCTCCGGTCTATGCAGTGCACTATTCAACTTCTGGAGCTGCTGGGGTTTGTGATAAATTACCCAAAGTCCCATCTCCAGCCAACACAGTCTCTGGAATTCATAGGAGCTCTGCTGAATACCCAGACGGCTCAGGCCTTCCTTCCCGAAGCGAGGGCCAACAACCTCCTAGCCCTGGCTTCGCAGACCAGAGCGTCTCAGCAGGTCACAGCTCGGCAGATGTTGAGACTTCTGGGTCATATGGCCTCCACAGTTCATGTGACTCCCACGGCTCGTCTTCACATGAGATCTGCTCAATGGACCCTAGCTTCCCAGTGGTTTCAGGCCACCGGGAATCTAGAAGATGTCATCCGCCTCTCCACCAGTTGCCGCACTTCACTGCTCTAGTGGACCATCAGGACCAATTTGACCCTGGGACGTCCATTTCAAATTCCGCAGCCCACGAAAGTGCTGACGACGGATGCATCTCGCCTGGGGTGGGGAGCTCATGTCGATGGGCTTCACACCCAGGGTCTGTGGTCCCTCCAGGAAAAGGATCTGCAGATCAACCTCCTGGAGCTCCGAGCGATCTGGAATGCACTGAAGGCTTTCAGAGATCGGCTGTCCTACCAAATTATTCAAATTGGGACAGACAATCAGGTTGCAATGTATTACACCAACAAGCAGGGGGGCACCGGATCTCGCCCCTTGTGTCAGGAAGCCGTCGGGATGTGGCGTTGGGCTTGCCAGTTTGGCATGCTCCTCCAAGCCACATACCTGGCAGGTGTAAACAACAGTCTGGCCGACAGACTGAGCAGAGTCATGCAACCGCACGAGTGGTCGCTTCATTCCAGAGTGGTACGCAAGATCTTCCGAGAGTGGGGCACCCCCTTGGTGGACCTTTTCGCCTCTCAGACCAACCACAAGCTGCCTCTGTTCTGTTCCAGACTACAGGCACACGACAGGCTAGCGTCGGATGCCTTTCTCCTCCATTGGGGGACCGGCCTCCTGTATGCTTATCCTCCCATACCTTTGGTGGGGAAGACCTTACTGAAGCTCAAGCAAGACCACGGCACCATGATTCTGATAGCGCCCTTTTGGCCCCGTCAGATCTGGTTCCCTCTTCTTCTGGAGTTGTCCTCAAAAGAACCGTGGAGATTGGAGTGTTTTCCGACTCTCATCTCGCAGAACGACGGAGCGTTGCTGCACCCCAACCTTCAGTCCCTGGCTCTCACGGCCTGGATGTTGAGGGCGTAGACTTCACTGCGTTGGGTCTGTCTGAGGGTGTCTCCCGTGTCTTGCTTGCCTCTAGGAAGGATTCCACTAAAAAGAGTTACTTTTTCAAGTGGAGGAGGTTTGTCGTTTGGTGTGAGAGCAGGGCCCTAGAACCTCGTTCTTGCCCTGCACAGAACCTGCTTGAATACCTTCTGCACTTATCAGAGTCTGGCCTCAAGACCAACTCAGTAAGAAATCACCTTAGTGCGATTAGTGCTTACCATTATCGTGTGGAAGGTAAAGCCATCTCTGGAGAGCCTTTAGTCGTTCGATTCATGAGAGGCTTGCTTTTGTCAAAGCCCCCTATCAAGCCTCCTACAGTGTCATGGGATCTCAACGTCATCCTCACCCAGCTGATGAAACCTCCTTTTGAGCCACTGAATACCTGCCATCTGAAGTACTTGACCTGGAAGGTCATTTTCTTGGTGGCAGTTACTTCAGCTCGTAGGGTCAGTGAGCTTCAAGCCCTAGTAGCTCATGCTCCATATACCAAATTTCATCACAACAGAGTAGTGCTCCGCACCCACCCAAAGTTCCTGCCGAAGGTGGTGTCGGAGTTCCATCTTAACCAGTCAATTGTCTTGCCAACATTCTTCCCCAGGCCGCATACCCGCCCTGCTGAACGTCAGTTGCACACATTGGACTGCAAGAGAGCATTGGCCTTCTACTTGGAGCGGACACAGCCCCACAGACAGTCCGCCCAATTGTTTATTTCTTTTGACCCTAACAGGCTAGGGGTCGCTGTCGGGAAACGCACCATCTCCAATTGGCTAGCAGATTGCATTTCCTTCACTTACGCCCAGGCTGGGCTGGCTCTTGAGGGTCATGTCACGGCTCACAGTGTTAGAGCCATGGCAGCGTCAGTGGCCCACTTGAAGTCAGCCACTATTGAAGAGATTTGCAAGGCTGCGACGTGGTCATCTGTCCACACATTCACATCACATTACTGCCTCCAGCAGGATACCCGACGCGACAGTCGGTTCGGGCAGTCGGTGCTGCAGAATCTGTTTGGGGTGTAAATCCAACTCCACCCTCCAGGACCCGAATTTATTCTGGTCAGGCTGCACTCTCAGTTAGTTGTTCTTCGTAGGTCAATTTTCTGTTGTATCCTCGCCGTTGCGAGGTTCAATTGACCTGGGTTCTTGTTTTGAGTGAGCCTGAGAGCTAGGGATACCCCAGTCGTGAGAACAAGCAGCCTGCTTGTTCTCGGAGAAAGTGAATGATACATACCTGTAGCAGGTGTTCTCCGAGGACAGCAGGCTGATTGTTCACACCTACCCTCCCTCCTCCCCTTTGGAGTTGCGTTTTCATCTTTTGCTTGTCATTCAACTGGCGGGAACGGTCACGCACGGGCGGGAAGATGGCCGTGCATGCGCGGTGGGCGTGCCCTGCGTGCGGACCGCCCGCGAAGCTTCTTCCAGTTGGTGGGGGCTGCCGCGGACGTCACCCAGTCGTGAGAACAATCAGCCTGCTGTCCTCGGAGAACACCTGCTACAGGTATGTATCATTCACTATCTGACACATTGAAAGGACATGTCTTTCTTCTACTGGCATGTGTCGTCAAGTTTCAGGCACAAGTCAGACATCTCCTAGATTGTTCAGCTCCCTGTGCTCGGGATTATATTCAGGTTCTAGGGTCTATGGCAGCAGCAATAGACACAGTGCAGTGGGCCAGGGCTCACATGTGCAGTCTCCAGAGGTCTCTTCTTTCCTGGTGGTCACCTCAATTGGATTTGTTGGAGGTCAAGCTTCCTCTTCCCCTGGTAGTTTGTCGGGATCTTCGGTGGTGGCTCAACAACGACAATGTCCAAGGGGGTGAGATTAGACCCTCTATGTTGGACAGAAGTCACCACGGTTGCAAGTCTCGAGTTGGGGAGCCCATTGTATGAATCACCCAGCTCAAGGCCGCTGGTCCGTGGAGGAGGCCACTCTTCCCATCAATCTGCTGGAAACCAGGGCGATTTCATCTGGCGTTGCTCACTTTTCCAGTCTTTTACAGGGTAAAGCAGTCAGAGTGTTGTCAGACAATGCTACAGTGGTGGCTTATGCCAATCGTCAGGGAGGAACAAAAAGTCTAGCTCTCGCGCGGGAGACAGCAATTTTTCTTTCGTGGGCAAAGCGTCATCTCGAAGATCTCTCAGCGTCACATGTAGCAGGAATACTCAATATTCAAGCGGACTTCCTCAATTGGCAGACGTTGGATCCAGAGGCATGGTCTCTCAGTCCAGAAGCGTTTCAAGTGATAGTTCACCGGTGGGGTGTTCCAGTGATGGATTTGATGGTGACTCCTCGCAGTGCTAAAGTTCCACGCTTCTTTAGTCGCAGAAGGGAACAGAACTCAGAAGGACTGCATCCGTGGCCATTAGGACTTCTGTACGTGTTTCCTCCCTGGCCACTGATAGGCAGGGTCGTTCAAAGAATAGAGCGGCACGCGGCTCCAGTGATCCTGGTAACTCCGGATTGGCCAAGACATCCATAGTATGCATATCTCCATCAACTACTTGTAGCTCCCATGCTCCGTCTCCCAGACTTGATCGATCTGTTAACTTAGGGCCCGGTGCTCATTCTGAATCCAGCTCGATTTTTGTCTTACAGCCTGGCTCTTGAAAGGGCTCGGCTAATGAAGTGCAGATACTTGATGACCTTCATTGATTCAATGTTGTGTTCTCATTGTTGGTCTACTTCCTTGGCATATGTGCACATCTGGTGAATTTTTGAAGCTTGGTATGTAGATCGGGAGCTCTCTCCTCTCCATGCTTCGGTTTCTCAAGTCTTGGACTTCCTTCAGAGTGGTTTCCAGAATGACTTAGCTTTGGCCTCTCAAAAGTTTCAGATAGCTGCTTTGTCTTGTTTCCGAGGATGACTCAAGGGCAAATCCTTAAATAGTCACCCTGATATTCGGTTTTTGATGTGTCAGTATTTTACGTCCTCTTCTGCGTCCTGCATTTCCATTTTGGGATCTTAATTTGGTCCTCTCTGTGCTTTTTTGTCCTCTCTTTGAGCCTCTGTCAGCCTTCTTCGTTAAGGATCTTACTCTGAAAGCAGTTTTTCTAGTAGCCATTTCTTCAGCGAGACACGTCTCTGAATTACAAACTCTCTCCTGCAGATCTCCTTTCCTGGAGTTTCTACACAATCGTGTTGTTTAGCGACCTGTTCCATCTTTTTTACCAAAAGTTTTGTCGTCTTTTCATATTAATCACACTATCATTCTGCCATCCCTAGGGTCTTCTACGGGATTGGAGTATCAGCGATCTTGCTATAAGCTAAATGTTCGAAGAGTTTTGCATCAGTATGGCAAGCGGACTGATCAGTTTCGACGGTGAGACCTCTTCTTTATTTTACTAGGGAGCGGATGCAAAGCTTTGGCGGCTTCTAAGGCCACTCTGGCTAGATGGATTAAAGAAGTCATTGCTTCAGCTTATCTTCGTAAGGGTAAGCCTATCATTCAACTAGAAGTCAGGCTGCATCCTAGTCAGAGTATTCTTTGGTGTCTCCGGTAGACGTTTGTAAGGCGGCTACCTGGTCTTCTCTCCATTCGTTAGACATTATGGAGTGGATATACAAGTGCACCAGGATGCTGTGTTCGGTCAAAGGGTCCTGTCGGGGCTGCATCAGTCCCTTCCTTAAGTGACTGCTTTGGTACTTTCCACCAGTCTTGCTGGGCCGGCCTGGAGGGACGATAAGGAAGGAGAAATTAGGTTCTACCTTCTAATTTGCTTTCCTTTAGTCCCTCTGGACTGGCCCAGATCCCTCTCTTTGCAAATTTAAGTTTTCACAGTAGTTTCTTGCATTTGTCTTTATGGAAAGTGTTCTTCCTCACTAAGGTTTATTATTAAAAAAAAAAAAAAAAAAAGAGAGAGACACTGCTTGTAGATGTCTCTTTCATGCATAGGTACCTCTATGCTTTTAGCATTGGTCCCAGCCAGCGTGCGTTTGTACTATCATTCTCCGTGGCTGTACAATCTAGCAGTGCACAGATTCTGCACTTTTTTTTTCTCTCTCCTATTTTTTATGACTTTGCTACTGATATACTGAGACTTGGAGGAGCTGAACTTGGTTCCTATTGGCTCTCAATGTTCTCAGTCTCCACCTGCTGGAAGGCGTGCACAACCAACTAGTCTTGCTGGGCTGGTTCAGAGGGACTAAAGGAAAGCAAAATTTCTCCATTTATTCACTGTAGACATCCTGAAAACCTGACTGGCTGGGTGTGCCCCTAGGACTGTATTGAGAAGCACTGTTCTAGAGTACCTGTGCAACACAAGATAAAAATATAAATACCAAGATATTTGTAAAATTTAACAGCTTACAGCTGTTTTGTTTTGGGCTCAGTTAAGATTTGTTACTTGCTCAGCAAAATTCCTGAGCTATGTGGAAAACCAAATATATGGAGAGGTTGAAATGCCTGCAGTTATGTCATGCCTGAAGTATGGGGAGTAGGGTTTAGATCTTGAGGCTATGATGTAAGAGGCTAATTTGGATTTAGTGGTAATCGGAGACATGGTTCACGGAGAACTATGACTGGGATATATACTGGGCTGTAATCTGTTAAGGAATGACAGGGTAGGAAGAAAGGGAGGAAGAGTGGCATTATATGTTAAAGATAACATTAAGGGGGGCGTGTCAAGATGGCGGATCAGGCTTGATGGCTCCCGGAGCGTGTCTGAGTCCTTTCAATATTTCTTAAGATTTTACCGATATTTTTCTTCATATGCCTCATACAAAAAGAAAGGGCGTTGTAAAAAGCTTACCGCCGACAGCTTTAAGAACAACGCAATTGCAGACAACGCTGGACCGGTATGCCACAAGTACACCGCGCTTAACCGGCTTGAGTCTACCCGCAGTGGGGGAAGGTGAAGGAGCATCAAACCCACAGGGAACGGAAACAACTTTGTCCTCGCCGGATGTGAATCCACCGCCATGTCCCGCCGCAGCCTGGCAGTCTCTGGAAGTCCAGGAGCTCTCGGAATGCGTTGCTCCAGACTCTTCGTTCGGTGGCGATTCTCCCAGAACGGCGAGAAGTAACAACGGAAGGGAAATTGTTTCCCCCATGGCGCCTACACTGGAATCTATTTGGACAGCTATACAAACTTTGACTTCTACAGTCACTCAGGCTGCACAGGAGACGTCTTTGATTGTGAGTAAATTGGATTTATTAACAATAGCTCTCGACACGCTGAAGCAAGAAGTTGTGTTAAATAAAACGCAGGTTCAACAAGATATAACTACCTTGACTGTTAAAACGGACTTATTAATTAAGGACAAAATGATAATTCACAAGAAAATAGAGAACTTTGAGAACTACAATAGGCGTTTGAACCTTCGAATTCTTAATTTTCCTCGCTCATCAGAGATGAACGCTATGGAGTTATTTAAAAAATACTTGACTGAAAACCTATCTATCTCACCTACTTTAATACCGCCTATAAATAAAATTTTTTATTTACCAATTCCTAAAAAGGGAGAAGATGGGAAAGTAGGTCTACAAGATTTATCAGCGTTCTTGGAAAGTTTTAATGATGGAATATTTGAAAGGCGGACTCTTCTTGTTTCATTAGTGTTTGAACAAGATTTAAATATGCTTTAAAAACTTTACTTTAAAAATCTTGCTAAACCATTTTATGGTGAAAAACTCTGGATTTTTCCAGATGTTGTGGAGGTTACTCAGGAGAGACGACGAGCCTTCTTGGCACTGAGGGACGAAGTTAATGCTCTGGGTGGAAAATTTCTTTTGGCATATCCTTGTAAATGTCAAATACGATATCTTGATAACAAATATGTTTTTCTCGAACCAGAACATTTGCGATCTTTTATAGATTTAAAAAAACTGAACAAATAGAACCAGTTTGAGTTTTAGATCATGTAATTCACGATACAATGTAAGCGGTGTAACCCAGGCCATATGCTTTAACTTACTTCAGATTTAACTCCTCTTTGTTTTCTTTCTCCCCCTCTCCATAAGTTAGTGGTCTAAGAAAGAAAATTTATTGTTTTTCTTTTTTCCATAAGAAGAATTCTTAATTTTAATTTCTTTTCTGTTTTTCCTTAACAAGATGTAATGCTTGTGATTGATGTTTAAAATTCATAAATAAAGAAATAAAAAAAAAAAAAAAGATAACATTAAAACTACTCAATTGCAGGAATTTATATGGTGCTTAGTCCCTCCCAGTGCATCCCAAAGTGCACGGGGCAGGGGCTGGGCACTGCCATTTTGAGAATGCAGGTCCGGAGGGAGGAGGCATTGCTCCTGCCTTCAACTCTTGAGGGGAGGGAGTCTCTAGACCACCAGGGATAATTGATTCTGGGGGGGAGGGGGTGTTGCAAGGCGAATGTCAAAAGGGGGTCCACTGGACCACCAGATTTTATTTTGGCTTGGGGGGGCTGGGGATGTGGGGTGGGGTGGGGGGGTCAGGGTCCACTGGACCATCAGAGAAATTTTCAAAGGTCTTGGTGGGGGGGGGGGGGAGAGTCGGGTGGTCAGAAGTCTGTGAGCGCCTACCTTGGGGAGCAGTCTGCTTGCACTGTACAGTGTGAGCAGACTTCTCCCCATAAGGAGAGGTCCAGACCTGCTGTAAAATTTTGCATGCTAAAGGTAGGCTCTCAGATCTGTGCATTGCTTGGAATGCGCATTTTAATACTATTGAACTCATTGCAATGCATTTGCATAGGGTTGTTGGTAGCTGCTGCGGGGAATGCTAAAAGGGACGCAGAACCCCTTTGTGCATTACATGCTAAATAATGTTTGTTCTAGACAGGCTTACAACCTGTCTAAAGCAAACATTCCAAGCTAGTGCTTGCTAATGGGGAGAGCGCTTCTGATATTATAGTAGGTGATCATTTGGCATCCAGTGATCGCCAGATGGTGTGGGGAGGGTTCATTCAAAAGTGAAGTTTCTAGACTGTTTACTAAGTCATGCTAGCGTTTTTAGCACACGCTAAAAATTAGCATTCGCTAATGCTAAAGACACCCATATATTCCTGTGGGTGTCTCTAGTGTTAGAGTGCGCTAAAAACGTTAGCGCGCCTACGGTATGACTTAGTAAACAGGACCCTAACTTTGGTCAGATGGGGGATTACCTCAAGGAATTGCTGTTTGGATGGGAACATCTGGAAGAAGCTGGAAAGCAGTGGGCAAAACTGAAAGGAGCTAGTGTAAGGGCAACAACCTTTTTGTATGGACAGTAAATAAAAGAGGTGTTGTGAGAAGACTTCCAGAGAGGGAGAGATGTTCATTGGTAAACATTTGCTGGAAAGTTGTTTTTAAACTTGGGGAAAGGTAGACTTATAATTAAATAGGTAACCCCAGGGATTTTATTTTAAATTACTATGCTCACTTAGCAAAGGAGCGTAAGGAATTGTTTTTCATAGCATATGAAGTCTCTGTTACAGTTTCATAGGCTAGCATTTAAGAGGGCTGTTTTATAATTACTATAGTATCAGTATAAAGCACAGCTAATAGGCACAGGAAGAGTCAGTTTAGACTAATTCCCACCCACCCCGGCTAATCTGTAATTTATAGGCCCTTTAATCAATTAGCAGGCTACGAATTTACTTAGGACATTTCTATCAGCCAGTAATTAGCTCTTAGAAATATAGAGGGGCATAATCGAACGGGGCACCCAAGTTTTTCTGAGGACATCCTCACAGGATGTCCCGGCGAAGGGGCGGGGAAACCCATATTATCGAAACAAGATGGGCGTCCATCTTTCGTTTCCATAATATGGTCGGGGACGCCCAAATCTCAACATTTAGGTCGACCTTAGAGATGGTCGTTCCTGGTTTTCAGCAATAATGGAAACCGAGGACGCCCACCTCAGAAACAACCAAATCCAAGCCATTTGGTCGTGGGAGGAGCCAGCATTCATAGTGCAGTGGTCCCCCTCACATGCCAGGATACCAACCAGGCACCCTAGGGGGCACTGCAGTGGACTTCAGAAATTGGTCCCAGGTGCATAGCTCCCTTACCTTGGGTGCTAAGCCCCCCAATCCCTCCCCCCCCAAAAAAAAAACAACCTACTCCCTACAACTGTACAATACTACCATAGCCCTAAGGGGTGAAGGGGGGCACCTACATGTGGGTACAGTGGGTTTGTGGTGGGTTTTGAAGGGCTCACATTTACCACCACAAGTGTATCTGGTGGGGGGGGGGGGGGGGGGATGGGCCTGGGTCCGCCTGCCTGAAGTGCACTGCAGTACCCACTAAAACTGCTCCAGGGACCTGCATACTGCTGTCAGGGAGCTGGGTATGACATTTGAGGCTGGTATAGAGGCTGGCAAAAAATATTAAAACAATTTTTTTTTGTTTTTTGAGGGTAGGAGGGGGTTAGGTACCACTGGGGGAGTAAGGGGAGGTCATCCCCAATTCCCTCTGGTGGTCATGTGGTCAGTTCAGGGACCTTTTTGAAGCTTGGTCACAAGAAAAAATGGACCAAGTAAAGTCGGCCAAGTGCTCGTCAGGGACGCCCTTCTTTTTTCCATTATCAGCTGAGGACACCCATGTGTTAAGCACGCCCCAGTCCCGCCTTCACTTCTGACACGCCCCTGTGAACTTTGGTCGTCCCCACGACGGAAAGCAGTTGTGGATGCCCAAAATCGGCTTTCGATTATGCCGATTTGGGCGACCCTGGGAGAAGAGCGTCCATCTTGCAATTTATGTCGAAAGATGGGTGTCCTTCTCTTTCAAAAATAAGCTTGCAAGTCTACTTAGATCTATAGAGGGGAACTTCCTAATAACATTAATAATAATAATAATAATTTAAAAAAGCTAAATATTAGCATAGCTTAGCTTATAACTAGCAACCTTAGGGGACTTTAGTTTATATATTCCCACTCCATTAGCAACTTAATTAAGAAATCACCAGTAATAAGATGCAGGCAGCATTCAAGCAGCGAGATGACGGCTATCTAGTCTTTTGCACTGTGTTGCATGTTTGATTACGTCCTAGTTGGTGAGAAGTCGTACGTGTGTACTTGGTGCAAAGATCTCTAAGGGAATGATAGGGAGAGTTGATGGCTTGGATGGACAGACTGGATAGGCCATATGGTCTTTGCCTACATTTTTCTATGTTTCTAAGAGGTGCTCATGTTAGCTCAGGGACTACTTATCTCTTGCCTGCAGGGCAGTTATTCCTTTGCATTATTTTCCCACACGACACAAGTTCGAGAGTAGAAGCATATGGGTTTATATGGGGTCAGATTTAAGGCTGATGCATATGGGCACTCCACATCTGTAACCCAAAATGAAAAGCTTTAGCCAGGTCACTCCGTTACATTTAATGTTTCTTGCCTGCATATTTTTATAGCTTGTCCGGAATCTCTCAAAGACGAAGTTCATAGTAAAAGAGATGCATTCCTCCTCCGCGTTTCCTATCAGACCTAACCACAGTACAGTGTCTTTGTAGCTGTTCTTACAACCAAGATTAAATAGAACACATCCTGTCTACAGTGGAGTGAGAAACGTTGCAGAACGAACAGCGAGAGAGATTGAAAAGAAAAATGTGAGGAAATCATTTCACTCAAAATGTGACTCAGTAGATGCAGAGAGATTAGACTATAAGCAGCAGGATGGCAAAAAGCAGCGTGATGTGTAAAATAATACACAGGCAGCCTGGCCTGAAGATAGCCTAACTGAGCTCAGCAACATTTTATGAGCCACAAGAGGTTCCCCCGCATTTTCTGTTTTGAAAGCTTTCCATGGAGTCATTTGCATCATTTTCTTATATTGCACAGCAGGTCTGTGGAGTTGATCAAGGTACTGCATTGTATAGGGTATGTGTTTGATTTCACAGATTATGAATGGGTTAATCTACATTAGGAAGAGCAATGAGAACTGCTGGGCATTCAGAATGTGTGATTTAAAAAAAAAAGGTACACCTACTTTCTGAAGTAGCATTTTTGTTTATTTCACATTTTGAGGGTCTTTAGTGATCTTTTTCTCCTTCCCCAGTTAGTTTGCTGGCATTCATTCCTATTCATAAAAGAATGTTAACTTGTGAAAATGTTGTTCCTGCGGATCTATGGGGTGGGGGTGGGGGGGACACTAGACCACCAGGGATTGATGGATCAGGGGGTCGGGAGGTGGTCCGGCTTGGGTTGAGGGGGGAGGGAGGCTGTGCAGTGGACCACCAGGGTTCTTTTTCTTGGGGGAATCTGGGAGGGGTAGGGGTGTTGGGGTCCACTGGACCACCAGGGAATTTTTAAGAGATTTTTGGAGGGGTTGGGAGGTGGTACACTGGATCACCTGGGATTTTGTATAAGCTGTCAAATGCCCTCCAGGGACAGGAAACACCCAGTGTACATGAACGTAACTCACCTTGAGCTACTATTGAAAACGGTGTGAGCAAAATCCAAACAAATAAATACATGCTTTTGACAGCAGTGTCAAATGCATTTGACAGCTTCCAGTCCCAAACAACGATCAATGCACAAAAGGGGATCCATGCATATCATTTGCATACAATCCCCTTTGCGCATTGGTTACTGTTTGTAACCTGGTAATTTTTCCAGTAGCACCCTTATTTACCGGGTGCTGCTGTGTATTGGCACCTCAGTAATTAAAAAAAAAGAAAAAGCAGTCCTAATTGGCTTTGCTTGTCTCAACTTTATTCCCCAGTGCAGGGCATAAACATTTGCTGAAAAAAAAAACCAAGCTTGATTAGCTTTGTCAAAAAAAAAAAAAAAAAAGAGAGAGAGAATGCGAAGCACACCTGAGAGAGCAGGGAGATTGGCGGAGATGCCAAAGCCTCAGGGCTTGAGTGGCAGAGGAGCCCTAAACGCTCGGTCACATGGCCAGGCATGCCTGCATGTAGCAGTGTCTGCAAGAGCCGGCAGATGGTAAATGATATGGTGGAGGCTAGACCTTTTGTCTCCCTGAGCTGAGGTCTAAGGATTCTCAGTGGTCCCCTGCTTCCAGAGGTCTGTCCAGATGGGTGAGCCGTTTCCATTCAGACCGGTGTGCTCTGACCCAGGCCTTCAGTTCAAGGAGTCTCGTTCAGTCAGGTCTTTTTGGGGCACTAGGAGAGCCAGCCCTTCAGCCATCACACATGGAACTCCAGTGGCCCATCCTGCCTAGTGAGGATGAGCCAGACCCCTCGGTAGTGCAAGTGAGTGAGGGGGACAGGTTGTGGGCCCACATTACTGCATTTTTGCATGGAAACCCTCAGGTCAGTGATGTCCTCAGTTTGGTTGGGTGAGTTCTTGATGGCCCTGGACCTCTACAAGGCCTATCTGCACATTCCCATCATAGGCATTATCTTTGCTTCTGTGTACTTGAGTGTCAGTTTTGGGCCTTGCCTTTTGGGATGATCACGGCCCCCTGCACCTTCTCCAAGGGTTATGGTGGTGGTCGCTGCTTATCTGTGCCACCAGAGAATCCAGAGGCATCAAGGGTGGCCAATCCCAATGCTGGAGATTTACCACTGCAATGTTAGAGATTGAAGGAAGGCCAATGAGTGAGGTCTAAAACTAGTTCTGGCAGATGCACATTTCAAAAACTGACATATTTCAATCAATAAATACAAAATAAAATAATTTTTTCTACCTTTGTTGTCTGGTCATTTTATTTTCCTTATGTTGGTCTTAGTCGCTGGTTTCTGCTTTCTTTTCTAACTGTCTTGCCAGAGTCTCCTTGTCCATTTGACACTTTTCTCTCCATGTCCACCGTCCATCTTCTCTCTGCATTCCTATCTATCTGGCCCAGTATCACCCCATCTTCCCATCATGTCGAGCATCTCCTGTTTCTGTGTCCCTATCCCCCCCCCCCCCCCCACACACACACACATGTGCCAGCACATCTTTTTCTCTCCCTTCCTTCGTGTCTCTCTCTCCTGGCCAGCATGTCTCCCTCCCTCTTTCCTTCCTCTGTCCCGCCCCTGGGGTCCCACAAGTGTTCCTCTCTCTTCCCTTGCTCCTGTTCTGTCTCCTATCTGCAGGACCAGCACCTTCCCTCTTCCTTCTTTCCTTGCAAGTCCTGGCACCTCTCTCTTTCCTTGTCCTTCCTCCCCCTCTAAAGTCTAGCACCTCTTTCCCTCTCTGCACCCTCTTTCTTCCTCACCCCCTGATTGGATCTGTCTTCACTACCTGTCCAGCACCTCTCTCACTCCTTGCTGTCCCCCCCCCCCCCCCCGATGCAGCACCTTTTTCACTCCTCCCTCCCCCCCCAGGCATCTCTCAGTCCTTGCCCTGGTGGTCTAAGGTACTGTCAGGCAGCAGTGATCCCCAGTCGCTGCTGTCCGTGCCGGCTCCACAGTTTAAAATGGTGGTTGCAATCTCTCACGTGGTCTTGAGAAAGTTCGCCGGCACAGGAAGCAGTGATTGGGGGGATCGCTGCTGCCCGAACACTTGCCAAAGCCGCCTCCTCTCAATGGGTGAAAGGAAGGGGGCTTTATTGTGTGATCTGGAGTCAGGGACCCAATGCATGTGATTTGGTATGTCTGGGGAATCAGAGTGCATCCCTATCTGGATGACCTGATTCGAGTGGAGTCAGCATCTTTCAGTTGGAGCCCCTAGGTTGGGTCAAGATTCAAAGCAAGAGTCACCTGGTTACCACCCAGGTCCTTGGAAAACTTGGGAGTCTCCTTTGATACTGCATGGGAGATAGTGTTCCTCATGGAGGACCAGGTAGAGAAGCTTGAAGCACAGATTGTGCAAGCTTCCAATAACCAAAGTATGGGACTACTTGCAGATCCTGGGCTCCATGACAGTGATGCAGGAAGTGGTGCCCTGGGCAAGGGCTCAGATGCAGCCCCTGCAGTTGGCCTTGTTGTCTTGGTGGGATCCAGTCTTTCAGGACTTCCACCATCCTCTGCCTCTTTCACCTAAGGTGAGAATCAGTTGTTCCACAATGAGTGTTTGTCACCATAGATGCTAGTCTGCTTGGCTGGGGAGCTCATTGCCTGGTCCATGTAGCTCAGAGAACCTGGACCCTGCAAAGAAGTGTAGCCCTGTTGGAATTCCTGCTGCTCCTTTGGGGGAAGGCGGTCAGGGTAACATCGGACAGTGTCACTGCGGTGGCTTATATCAACAAACAGGAAGGCACCAGGAGTCAGGCGGTAGTGTTGGAAGCAGCATGCCTCTGTTGCTCTGTTGGTGGGTGGAGAGACACCTGCAGGCCCTCATAGCTGATTTCTATGATTAAAACATAGAAAGTAAGGTTAAATGGTCAGAATTCTCAATGGAGAAGGTAGATAGTGGGGTTCTCCTGGGGTCTGTGCTGGGACCGCTGCTTTTTAACATATTTATAAGTGATATAGAGATGGGAGTAACTAGGGACATAGTTAAAGTTGCTGACAACACACAGTTATTCAAAATTGTTAAATTGCAAGAGGATTGTGAAAAATTGCAAGAGGACCTTATGAGACTGGTAGACTGGGCATCCAAATGGCAGATGACATTTAATGTAAGCAGGTGCAAAGTGATGCACGTGGGAAAGAGGAATCTGAACTATGGCTACATAATGCAAGGTTCCACACTAGAAGTCACTGACCAGGAAAGGGATCTAGGTGTCATCGTTGATGATACATTGAAACCCTCTGCTCAGTGTACAGCAGCAGCTAAGAAAGTAAATAGAATGTTAGGTATTTTTAGGAAAGGAATGGAAAACAAAAATGAGGGTATTATAATTCCTTTGAATCACTCGTGCGACCGCACCTTGAATATTGTGTTCAGTTCTGGTCACCTCTTCTCTAAAACGATTTAGTGGAATTAGAAAAGGTACAGAGAAGGGTGACAAGAATGATAAAAGGGATGGAACGATGTCCCTATGAGGAAAGGCTAAGATGGTTAGGGCTCTTCAGCTTGGAAAAAAGGCGGCTGAGGGGTGATATGATAGAAGTCTACAAGATAATGAGCGGAGTAGAGCGGACAGATGTGAAGCGTTTGTTTACACTTTCAAACAATAATAGAATCAGTGGACACAAGATGAAGCTAGAATATGGTAGATTTAAAACAAATAGGAGAAAGGTTTCTTTACTCAGTGTGTAGTTGGACTCTAGAACTCGTTACTGGAGAATGTAGTGACAGCAGCTGTCCTTACGGAGATTAAGGGGGGTTTGGACAGATTCCTGAAGGGAAAGTCCGTTGAACATTATTAAATATATATATATATTTTTTTTTGGCGGGGGGGGGGGGGGGGGGGGGGGGGGGGGTTGCCAGGTTCTTGAAGCCTGGATTGGCCACTGTCAGAGACAGGATGCTGGCTGGGCTTGATGGACCCTTGGTTTTTTCCCCAGTATGGCGGTGCTTATGAGTGAAACAGGTGGACGTGAATCTCTTGTTTACTCTTTCCAATAATATTAGGACTATGGGGCATGCAATGAAGCTACAAAGTAGTAATTTAAAATGAATCAGAGAAATTATTTCTTCACTCAACGTGTAATTAAAGTCTGGAATTTGTTGCAAGAGAATGTAGTAAAAGCAGTTAGCTTAGTGGGGTTTAAAAAAGGTTTGGATAGCTTCCTAAAAGAAAAGGCCATAAACCATTATTTAAATGGACTTGGGGAACATCCACTGCTTATTTCTAGGATAAGCAGCATAAAATATATTGTACTGTTTAGCCAAGTACTTGTAACCTGGATTGGCCACTGTTGGAGACAGGATGCTGGGCTTCATGGACCTTTGGTCTGTCCCAGTATGGAAATACTTATATTCTTATTTATGTACTTCTTTGTGGAAAGAATGGTGAATTCGTGGAACGGCCTCCCAGTGGAGATGAAAACTGTACTCAAATTCAAGAAAACTTGGGACGAGTACATAGAGTCTCTAAGGGAGAGGAAGGGATGGCATAGATTTGCAGACTGGATAGGCCATTTGGTCTTTATCTGCCTTCATGTTTCTATTTTTGTTTGTTGGGCAGACTGGATGGGCCATGCAAGTCTTTATCTTCCACCATTTACTGTGTTACTATGTGTGTATTACCTAGCCAGAACTAATGGGCCGATGATCAGAAGCAAATGTAGGCGCTAGAGGCTATTAGTGCCATACTAGCACCTGCGTTTGCTACCGCCCCATGATCAGTCCCTTAGCACATGAAACAACATGCTTGCGAGCTCTGACTGCAACTAGCATGCAGATGCATGCTGAACAGGGGTGTTAGCGTAAGTAGCATGCAAATACATGCTAAATATGTTCCTCCCCAATGATCAGCGAGCAGCATGCCAAACATTGGTAAGCTGTCCTTGACAAACCCTACACCAGCTTGGAGCTGGTGTTATGGTTTGCAGGCCATTGGGGAGGAATGGTGAGCCCTGCCTAGCATGCATTTGCATCCTAACAGGCCCCCCATCCCCCCTAATGCAGCCCCTCCGCAGGAGCAGGAACCCCGACCGCCCCACTCCAAGCCAGCGACACGGGGGCTGGAGGTCCGGTGGACCTCCAGTCCCCCTGACCCCCCACCCGACACAAGTTCACGGGGGCTGGAGATCCATTGGATCTTCAGCCCCCCAATCCCCCCCTCTTGCATCCCCCCAAAAAGCCCTGGTGGCCCAGTGGGCTGCTAATGAACTTCCCCCAACCTGGTGGTCTGGCGGCCCTCTTTCCCGCTCTGTACCTTTTGTTGGAGGAGGGAGGTAGTACACTCCCTTTTCTTCCAGCAGCGCCACCTTGAAAATGATGGCGCCCAGCCCTGCCCAGTGCATCCTGGGATGCGCTGGGTGGAGCTTCACACAACTCCCTTATATGGTGTGAAACTCCGTCCAGCACATCCAAGGATTCACTGGGCAGGGCTGGGTGCCGCAATTTTCAAAGCAGTGCTGGAAGAGGAGGGAGTGTACAACCTCCCTCCTCCAACAATGGTATGTGGGAGCAGGGAAGAGGGCCACTAGACCACCAGGTTGGGGGGGGGGGGCTTGATTCTCGGCACCAGGGCTTTTTGGGGGGGATGCATGAGGGGGTTAGGGGGGATGGAGATCTACCGGATCTCAAGCACCCCCCCCTGAACTTGTGTCAGGGGGGACTGGAGGTCTGATGGACCTCCAGCCCCGTGTCGCTGGTTTGGGGTGGGGGTTCAGTGGGGGCCCTAGGCCACCAGGGCCTTGCTGTTTGGGGTCTGGTGGTCCCACGGACCGCCAGCCCCTGTGTTTTGACAAGTTTGGGCTTTTGACAACCTGAACTTGTCAAACAAGTGCGGGTTGATTCTCAGGCACAATCCTCCTGCATGCTACCTCATGATCAGAGATAATAGCGCACATAAATTTGCATGCTATTATCTCTGATCATAGGGGTGGTAAAGCCCTGCACTGTTCAGCGCTATTTTTAGAGCGCTGTTTGGAACAGCATGGGGCTTTCGATTATGTTGGCATAAGTGTCTATTTTGCTACCTTCACACCCTCTACAGTTATCCTCTGTATCGGACTGTTCTCTGTTTTTGAGATACATCGATGGCCATCCTAACTGTGATCCACTGTAATAGCTGTATCACTTCTTCTTTATATAGTGCCTAGTAATTCGGTGTTTCTTGGACATTTATGTATAATTCTCTCTTTCATAAATTAAGTCTACATTATTGAAGACAGGGGCATTATTCTCATGACAACAGTGTGTACTTCCACTGGGAGCAGTAGAGCAAGTTGTGTTGGAAAAAACCCAAAGCATTGTATACAGTGTTGCTGGAATTGATTTAGGGAACAAAAATGATTTGCCGGTACATAATTTTGACGTGAAAAATCTAGAGTTGTCTTATGCAGAGTTGCCAGGAACAAACCCATAAGAGGACAGGTTCTGGCTACTTCCACCAGAATCTTATGAAGTACAGGTTTTGTTTTATAACTTTCTATTTGTTTTCTGTCATACTTGGAAGGCATTGAATTGCTGTGAGAAAATCTTGTAGATGTGGTACACACTTTATAAAACATTTTCAATTGTGGAAATCTGATGGGATCCTAAAAGAGTGAGAGACGAACCACCTGCTTGCACAATTTTAGGTATTTGTATTAATTTTTTTTTAGTCCATGGGTTTTGGTATTTTTTAAAATTCCTTCATGCACCTGTCTGGAAGAGACATTGGGGTTCTTTTTTGAAAGAGAAAAAATTTTAAAAAAGTGGAATAAAGCAATATTTGGATGTTTGGCTTGCCAAAACATCCAAATCACTATTTTTAAAATCTATTTTGCAGACATTTATCTATGCAGTTTGTCTGCAGTGCATCCAGATCAGAAGGAAGCTTGTTGGGGCGGGATTAGGGCGTTCCTAACACTTGAATGTTTTTCTGCTATAATGGAACAATACAAAAATGGCCAGGACTAAAACTAACAAAATATATACAGAAGAGATACTCGTACATCGTCTGACTTAAAAAATTATTTAGGGGCAATAGGAGAAAAAAGCCTCAAGAAGCTCCCGGAACTATTGAGCAGCGGGAGCAGCACTGCTTCATCATCGGCTCAATAAACCTCCTGTTATCTCTATATCACCCCTTAGTGTACAGCTAGAAAGTTTGTGATGTTTGCGCTTACTGCCAAATACACAGAAGTAGTAAATCCAGCTTTTACTTAGCTTAATGTGGTGCTTCCTTTTCCAGAAGTGGAGACTGCGACCTACGATGGCCAGCGTTTCATCAGCCTGCTCAGGGTCTGTCGGTCAAAAAGTTCTGTTGTGAAAAAGGATAAAAATCAGCACATGGCAAAGCAAACCAAACACACACCGTGCTTGAAAAAGTCTTCACTTGCAACAACTTCAAACATACAACATGGAACCTCTGTACGTATCATCACAGAGGAGGAAGACTAAGAATAAAAAAAAATGCCCCCCCCCCCCTAAATAAAGGATTTTGTTTGATTGAACATAAGAGTGCTATTAGGACCCTAAAGTCCACTTCACCTCTGGCAACCCATTGCAACACTATGCAGCACCCGCTTGCCCTTTTGAAGTGTTTTGTGCTACAGCACGTAACAGCACCAACCAACCGAATTGAAAGTGATAGGAGACGCCTCTTGCTTCAGAAGGAACAACGCTGGATTTTTCAATTGAACTCTTTAATTCCTGAGGGTTTGAATGCGAAGATGGAATGTTACCATTTTTTCTAATCACACAGCCTTCCCTAAGTTTCATTTGTCTAGTTTAATGTATGTTCCTTTAAGATGTCCTTGTGATTGGCTGCCTGGTCTAGAGAGCGTCTGACGTCAACCCTTTATATAGGGGGGGCCATTTTTTTGATGCTTCGTCTTTTTCCTCTGTGAAGATACGTGCAGAGGTTCCATGTTGTATGTTTGAAGTTTTTGCAAGTGAAAACATTTTCAAGCACGGTGTGTGTTTGGTTTGCTTTGCCATGTGCTGATTTTTATCCTTTTTCACAACAGAACTTTTTGACCGACAGACCCTGAAGCAGGCTGACGAAACGCTGGCCATCGTAGGTCGCAGTCTCCAATTCTGGAAAAGGAAGCACCACATTAAGCTAAGTAAAAGCTGGATTTACTACTTCTGTATATTTGGCAGTAAGCGCAAACATCACAAACTTTCTGGCTGTACACTAAGGGGCGTTATTGAGATAACAGGAGGTTTTTTGAGCCAATGATGAAGCAGTCCTGCTTCCGCTGCTCAATAGTGCCGGGAGTTTCTTGAGGCTTTTTCCTCCTATCGCCCCTAAATAATTTTTTAAGTCAGACCCTGTACGAGTATCTCTTCTGTATATATTTTGTTAGTTTGACTATCAGTAGGGATCTCTCCCTTGTGTTTTGATTCAGGACTAAAACTAAGACATTTTGAGCTAGACCTGTTTTAATAACAAGTAAACTGAAAACTAGGGGTGGACCCAAAAATCTTCACAGCCCAATATAATGCAACAAAGTTTATTCAGCACTAAATGTGTACTTGACCTGACATGGGACCGTGTTTCGACAGGACTTTTCCATCTGCCTCAGGGGTCATACACTATGATATAAATTTAAAAACAAATGAGTAAGATAATTTGAAATAGAAATAAAATAATAATAGTATTAAAAAATAAAATTAATGTAATTTCAATAATACAAACTTAAAAAACATATAACAATAAAATGTTATAAAAAAATACTAGTATCCAAGTTAAACAATAAACAAAATAAAATAAACATTGAATTAAAAATTAAATACAATAGAAGAAGATAAAAACAAGAAATAAAACAAGATGAAAATGTTACATGAAAATTGACCTCAAAGATGGTACATAAAATTGTGAGTGCAGTACATTAACACTGGTGTATGCGAAAAGCTAAGCACAACAGATAAAAAAAATTTTTAGGGGTAGATTAATAATAATGTTAAGGCATTTAAAAAAAACTGATAAAGCAAATATGAAAGACACAAACATTAACTGACAAATGTGTTGGGCATAGAACAGTCAAATATAAATCTGTGTGTCCCTTTTAATCAACACTATTGTCTATAATGTAATTGAACACAATCAGGCTCATCAAAAGCTGATCCGCTGTATGAAAAACTGATCCGGTATAGTAAAGGCTCAGTGGAACAAACATCGGTGTAAACTAGGTATAAAACAACTAATTGGAAAACAGAGCACAATTAAAGACAGCACTACTCAAACATGCATACCAAATTGTACATAGTGAACATGTCAAACATACTGCTGTGCACACATCAAACACAATTAATTTATCTGCAGTTAGATTAACAGCATTTTACTGGACTTGCCACAGCTGACAAGATGCGCAAACAAATACTATAAAAATGAATGTCAGTCTGTATTGGATGCAAGGATGCTTCTAAGCTGTCAAGTCTGGACATGTAGACTGCGCTAGTAAAAGAGCATAACAATACGAAAAATTTTGGTTAAACAACTATATTTCTCATCAAGAAAGAAAAAAATATATAATAATGACAATAAAAGCCGCACACTTTAGGATATGAAAATTTAATAATGAGAACATAAATATTGAAACGTGTAATACGCTGTTTAAAAGTGAGCACAAAATGACTTATTCACTATATGTAACTGAAAGTCAAAAAAGAGAAATATGTGCTAACAGGTGAAAAAATAAAAATGATGTGAGATAACTAACAGGTCAGATCTAATGAACCAATCATAGGCTGAAAAAGAGAAAGATACCCAAAAGCAAACACACAGTATAATGTAACACAAAGAAAATAGCTTTTGCTGCTAAACTACAGTATTAATCAAAATGCAGTAAAGCCTGCTAAAAGTATCAAAAAACATAACAGTATTCAAACAACCAATGATCAACTAAGAAACATAAATGTGCATAAAATGTGCATATGCATGACAATGGAGAGAACAGTGTGTAAATAACAAATGGAAAGATGAAACTGATCCGAAGATGTAAAATATTCTCCATTATAAATTGTAAAACTGTCAAACATGCTTAGTTATATATAACTTAGACACCCCATTTAACTATAATTAAAGTAGAATGTCACTGGACTTGCTAGAACTGACCAGATGTATCACAAACAAGACTCTATAAATGAACATCAGTATGTAAAAGAACACTCTTAAACTGTCAAGTGCAAAAAATGGTAACAGCACAAATCAAAAACAGGGATAAAAAGCCAATAGTTGTCGGTAGTCATTATGCAAAACCTGAGAGCCTAGGATTGCTTAGTTTATGATATCTCACTATAGCCAGTGGCATGAGACATATCAATGATTGCTTCCGTTTTACCCATGACTTCTCAGCCACTGGCTTGGAAACCAAGTTGACTGTTGATGTATATTTCAGAATCTACCCCCCCCCCCCCCCCCCCCCCCCGGTTCTTAGATCTGTATCCATACTAACCACAGCTAAGGCAGTTTGGCGATGGATTTGCTGCCATCAACACTTTTCATTTAGGGTCACTCCCTTTTTGGCCATTTGTCATAATCCTGCTTTTCCTCTTGGACACCTTTATCTGACTGTTCGTCAATGGAGTTGATTGGGAATTACATACTTGCTCCAGGTGGTCACAGAGAAGGGTCACATGAAACCCTTTGCTGCTCTCCAAAGGCAGTTTTCTCTTCCTGCTACTGACCTTTTTGCTTATTACCAACTATGGCACTATGCAGAAAGCTTACCATGGGAGGATCTAGCAGAAGATGTTCAGCAGGAACTGGCAATGGCTTATACATTGAGAACACAAAATAAAGTTCCTCTCACTTGCCACCACTGTTAGACATGTTGCTGGAGCTGGATTATGCCCACCTGGCCACCTTATGGAATGGAGATCTATTTACAAACTTGACTGTGGCACAGTTTAAAGCACATGTTCTTACAATTAGGAGCCAAACCAAGGCTGCTGCACATTGGGAAATCTTGTGCAAATTTGCTGTTCGGCTGCATGTACCATCGTGGCGAGCCTTCCATATGGACCTTTCTTCCACAGGTGCTTATTTGAAGTGTGGAACACCTGGAGGGACGCTGGGCCACACGTTCTGGACCTGTACTTTGTTAGTGGGCTTCTGGCAGCAGTTTTTGCATTGGGCCTCTTGCATCTGGGCATGTGGTTGGCACTATGATCCCTTATTACTTTTTGGCTGAACTCAACTGTCCTCACCTGTACCAAGGAGAATGAAGCCGTTTTGTGTACCGATCTGTCCGTGGTGGACTTGCTGTCTCATCAGGGCCCTTCCTTACATCAATGGCGGATTCATATGATTACTTTGTTGCACATGGAGGTTTAGAGATTCAGGACATTACCTCATTTTTAGAAGTTAAGTTTCAGCAGACCTGGACTCCCTTTTGGAATACCATGTCACCAGCAGCACAAAGCAAGTTATTAAACATTTAGGATTGCACCTGGGTTGGGTGGGGGACTGGGTGGGAATATTATATTTGACACCAGTTATTGTTGTACATTGGTTATATTTCATATCTTAATAAAAATGATTGCTATACCCCTCCGAAGGGACACCACCTTGTAGTGGTGGAGGGCCTTCTGTGCTTCAATGACTCAGAGGGCTATGCTGAAGGGTTACCCATATCAGACAGGCCTCTGAGGAGAAATCAGACAAAGTGTGTCCCAAATTGGGAGAGTGGTAAGATGGTGACCTGAAGTTCGTATGCCCAATGGCCCAGCTGCCCTCTGAAGTTTCATATTCTTTATGTAAATTTCCTCTCTGCAATTGCAGTTACCTTAACTGAGAGGAAGGGGACAACTGGCGGTCAGCCGCCGATGGCCAGCGTTTTGTCCCCTGAGCAGCAAGTGCAGGACTGCTGCGCGACGAACTGCCCACAGATGAAAGGGTTGGCGAGTCCTTTGATTAGCGCCGGCGAAGGAGCATCGACGCTCTTGGACCTGGGAAAAACAACTCCATCGCTCCCAAATTATTCAACCACCATGTCCAAAGGAGTGAAGGAGTGAGTTAGAGGCATATGCTGAAACGGAGGATGTTTACAGCAGAACCCGAATTGGCGGAACCACTCCTAAACACCTAAGAGAAATTAGCTTGGAGTTTTTGGCTCCCGTGGAGGTTACATTGAATACCATCTGGAAGGCGCCTCGGGACCTAACGGTGGCAGTAAATATTTGTTTCAGATATAATTTTATTAGAGAGTTACATGGACAATTTAACTGAACCCCTTGAGAGTGAAAAATTGACATAACAAATGATTCTACACGAGCAAGAAGTGGTTATGATTTTGAAAATGATAATAGACCAGAAACTTTGAATAATAAAATGAATATTATTATAGATGATTAATATCGAGATTATTGTTTTTCCCAGAGTTCCGGGTATGACTCCAAAAGTTTTCCTCAGAAATATTTCCTTAATTATTACTTTAAAAGGAGTGAAGCCTGTGAAAACTGGGATTACTTTAATCAGTGGGATTTGAATTAGAGTCTTAACTATATGTATTGTTAAATAACTTCTGGTTTTTAAAAGAGAATGTAATCAGATGTATTATTTCTAACTAATATTGGACAATAAGTATGTTTTCAATGAAATGATTTGACTATACACCGTATTGGCCTTGAAGAAGCCAACCAGATGATCAATGTGAAATAATGAATTAGATGAGTAATATCTGGGGATAATCAGGTTAATACCACTTTTTTTTCTGTTTACTGTTTAATTGATCTCCTTGTCTTGTTTCACTCTCCCTATTTAGTGGTCTAAGGAAGAGAATAGAATTACCTGACTGAAATAATTCCTATTTATTACTTTCTCTGTATTTCCGGCATGTTGTTTTATCACTTGTAAAAATTTAAATGGTTATAAATAAAAAATTTAAAAAAATGATTGATATATAAAGAACCAATAGAACTGTTAAAAATACTACTAAACCGCTATGTGGTGCAACATGTTGAGATCAGTTAAGACCACCATCTTTGGATATAAAATTAATAATACAAGTGTTAAGAAAGTGTAATGAAAATGTGTGATAAAGAAAAAAATAAACATAAAAATTGAGGGTGCTCTGTCCTATTCGAGGGCAAACAGAAACTGGCTATGTTCGCTGTATCTACTCAAGAGTGAAAAGGAGAAAACTGTGCTGACAAAGAGGAAAAATATAGTAAAGTTACAAACTAGTCATACCTAATGAGCTTGACATAGCCAAAAACAGGCAAAATATGATGTAAAACACAGAAAAACTAGCACTTACTGCTAAACAACGGTATAGACTAACAAGATGCCGTAAGGTCTGCCAAAATTTGCAAACAATTCAAGGGTATGCAAACAGCTGGTTATCAAGTAAGTGACATGAATATTCATAATTTGCATTGCAAAGTTTAATGTGTTGATGATGGCAAACAGAAAAGAAAAACAAACCAAAAATATATAGCAAAAAGAAAAGCCAAAAATATCAATTAAATATGTGTATATCAGCCAAAGACTACTGAGCAGAACAGAAAAATTAAAGAAGCAAGATGTAAACACGGCTTCGTGTCAGATCAAGTACACGTTTGGTACTGAATAAACTTTGTTGCATTACATTGAGCTGTGAAGATTTTTGGGTCCACCCCTACTTTTGGGTTCCTGTAATAACGACTAAGCCATTAAAAGTGCCATAAATGATCATATGACCACTGGAGGACTAAAAGAATGACCACCCTTACTCTCCAGTGGTCACTGATGTGAAAGAAACAGTACATACCAACCTCTATGACAGCCTCAGGTGTTAATAGCCAGTTTAATGGCCAGTCCTGTTAGAGCAGCAAGCAGGTCCCTGGAGTAGCCTAGTGGTCAGTGCAATGCATTGACAGGCACATAATCCACTCTATCTGTTAGTATCAGCCCTCCCAAAAACCTACTATACCCACATATAGGTGACACCTGCATCCATAAGGGCTATTGTATTGGTGTATATAGTTGGGTATAGTAGATTTGTGGTGGGTTTTGTAGGGCTCTCCATACAATATAATGGGGTAATGGTGAGATGTATACCTGGGAGCTGTTATGTGAAGCCCACTGCAGTGCCCCCTAGTATGCGCCACTGCTCTGCTGGGGTGTCTGTGTGGCCAGTCTACTAAGAATACTGGCTGCTCCTACATCCCAAAGGCTTGGTTTTGTGTGTTTTTCACTTGGACTTTTTTATTTTTGTTTTCAAAAATGGACCAAAAGATAGATGCAGAGAACACAAAATAATCTAGCAAGTGGCCATTTTCGAAAAACAAATTAGACGTTTTGCTGTTTCGAAAATCACTATATTTGCCACCTGGATTTTTGGATGCGTTGAGCAAAATGTCCACAGCCAGACTTAGATGTCATATCAAAAATGCCCCTCCATGTGTCTTCTAAACAGGTACATTTTGTGCGGAAAAATTAACATGCAAGAGCTGTTTTGTTAAGCAAGGAAGAGCACCCTTACTAAGAGACAGGGGTTTAAACACAGAAATTATTATTATTATTATTATTATTATTATTATGTGACAGGTTCAGTTTCTTCTATACCTAATTTACACAGGCAAGTGATTTGATTTTTTTTTCTGTTCTGTTCTGCACTCACCCAGCTATGATAATATTTGGAAACATTTTAACAGTCTTTGTGGAAGCTTTATAATACCAGACCATCTGATGTAAGCACTTGAAACCTGGGATTCTTCTTAGATGAAAGGCACTACATAGAACCAAGTAATCATCATTTCTTGTGCAAATATTGGGCAGAGTAGTGATAATTTACATTATCCACAATTTGAAAGTGGTTCAGTATTAGGTTGATTTTCCAGAGGTTAGGAGCCTTGCTTTGGGAATTAGGATACCAAATTACCCCCTTTGAAAATTAGCTATGAATGAATTCCTAAAGAACGAGATGCTGTGGGGATGTATTAAGGACAAAGCATTAAGTACTTAATTTAGGACTCTAAGGGCTCCTTTTACAAAGCCACGGTAATGATTCCTGGTGCAGCAAATACAGAAAAGCCCATTCAATTCCTATGGGCTTCGTTGCATTTACCGTGCGGGAATCGCTAATGCGGCTTAGTAAAAGGAGCCCTAAATCTAGACAAATTAATTACAGGCCTAAATTTAGGACCCTATATGTAGATGAACTTATAGCTAAAAATTTAGGAGTCTTTTTACTAAGGTGTGCTGAAAAATGGGCTGCGCTAGTGTAGGTGTGCGTTTTGGGCGCGTGCAGATCCATTTTTCAGCACGCCTGTGTCAGGATTGCTGGATATACTTAGATATGAAACCAGGTTCTGATAACTCCCCCCTCCCTCAGGAAGCCCTGAGGATGGCAAATGGAGCAAATGTTGCACAGCTGCCTGCTAGCCCTTTGTTTTCGCAAGTACCCCTAATTGACTGTACATTTGTCCTTTAGATTGTAAGCTCCTTTGAGCAGGGACTGTCCTTCTATGTTAAATTGTACAGCGCTGCGTAACCCTAGTAGCACTTTAGAAATGTCAAGTAGCAGTAGTAATTAACATACCTTTGTCCTCTCTGGGCATCTGGGAGCAGGGCTGTCTGAGAATAATGAAAGCCAAACAGAAAGGCTCCAAAACTAGGGACTTCAAAGACTAAAAACTGTGAAAGTGCTCACCTTCTTTACATCAGAAAATTAAACTGGAGGTTGCAAAGGAAAGAGCTGATAACAAAGGCTGGGAAAGAAAGAAGTTATTTGATCCCTCTCTGTTCCTGTTATATATAAGTCAGAGCACATGACTCTGTTCTTCTCTGCTCTCTCTCTTTCTCTGCACACCCACATCTTTAGCCGCTCCCCCCTCTCTTTTCCCCTGATCACCCCTACCCTTACTTTTCTCTCATTGATTCCCATCTAAACCCACACACAGATACAGCATTGTAATATTTATCTGTGCTAAGTGCTGTGAGCCTATATATATGCAAATATAATATATTTTCTGTCCAAATCCATGTGGATTCTGCATTATTGAGAACCCACTGCCTCTAGGGACTGGACCCGGGACCATACCTAGACAACAAATGCGGACATTTTCCTGTAAAAAAGGCCTTTTTAAAATTTTTGCCGAAAATGGACGTGTAGCAAAATAAAAACTGGTGCACTTCCATTTTGGGTCTGAGACCTTACCGCCATCCATTGACTTAGTGGTAAGGTCTCATGCGATAACTGTGCAGTAATTGTTTACGAGTGTTGAATGACGATTACCGCCCGGTTTCTGCCACGCACCAGAAAATAAAAATTATTTTCTGGCGTGCATAGCAGACGTGCATAAAAAATGAAATGACCACCCGGGCCATGCGGTAGCTGGGCAGTAACTCCGAATTGACGCACGTTGGGCGTGCATAGGTGCCTACGCGGCTTAGTAAAAGGGCCCTTGAGAGTGGTAAGTTCTCCTGAAAATAGGCACCCAAATTAGTAAAATAACAGGTGCTTAAATTCAGACGATTAGTATTTTTTGATCATTGCTCTAAATGTGACTCGTTCCAGCTATTTAAAAAAAATGCTAAAATTATTCTTAGTTAAACAAAGATAGGAAACTGTTGCGGAACCTTAAATAAGCCAAATAACTTCTGACAGGCATACAGGAAACCAGTGTTTTGCTTTCCCGGTCGTGACATGGAGAAGTTCTGTTATGAGAAGCACAACTGAGCACCAATAACTAAACTCTTGTACCACACCCTTGGTGCTTACAGCTCACAGTTTCTTAAATTTGGCTGGATGAGGACACAGACACAAATGAGTGAACAGTGTATCACAGTTTTACTTGCTCTGGAATTTAATGCAGTGCATTGGTGCTTTCTGAGAGGCTCAGCTAGATACCAGATAAGCCCATCACCCCGCATTTGATCCCGGAAGATGAAGCTTTATAACAATAGCCCCAGGTTGCAGGCATCAGGTTTCTCAAGTTTCTGTGGCAAGAAATTACAAGTTTTGTGGCAAGAAATTACAAGTTTTGTGGCAGATTTATTTTAAAATTATGCAGCAGCTATGTGGCATATTTGCATAGATTTGAATATATTTCCACATATGATGGGGTTAATTCTATAAAGAAGACACCAAGAATGCACATAAATGACCAGAATACCCACATATATGCACACAGGTGTACAGATACTAATGTAAATACCAATATCTCATTTCAGTGCTATTAAGCACTATTCTATAAAATGGCACCTGAATGTAAACTTCTGGGTTGTTAACGGGTAAGAAATGTATCCTACAACATTGGCTGTCAGCGGACCCGCCTACTCTTCAACAGTGGAGATCTTTGATTCTTCATGCTCTTTGGCATGGCGAGAGTTCTCGGATATGGATTCCTTAGTGAGCAAGCAGTTTTGCTGCATATGGAAACCCTTTTGGACTTCTCTCCTCTCGCATGCTTGGCTTGCAGTCGCCTTCTGAATGCCTGACTAGCTTTTAGTTGCATCCAGAGATCCGTGGGGGGAGGGGTTAGGGGATTTATATTGTGAAATTTGGGGTACTTTGGGTTCTCAACATATTTATTCCTATATTTCACTGTTAGTGTTATTGTTGGCTTTGAACTTAATAAAGATGATTTTTTTTAAAAGGCACCTGAATGTGATGGTGCATAGTTTGAAGGTGGGTACATACATGCACTGAATCTGGGTGGAGCAAGGGTGAGGCACAGTTATATGCATAAATTATAGAATATTATAACTTATGCATATGTTTTACACAGTCTAGATATGAGCATTTACACCAGCTCTATTGCTGCCCTTAAGTTATCTGTCTTGTAACACTAGTCTTCTATATATATAAAAGGCACTTTGAAGCCTCAAGCCGGAAACTTGAGGCGCCCGAGATATCCGGTTTGGCCTGCAGGCTCCGCCCTCGCGTCAAAACGCGATGATGTTGAGGGCGGGGCGGCCCTCGCGTCAAAACGCGATGACGAGGGCGGGGCGGCCCTCGCAACCACGTCACTGAGGGATGAAGGGACGAAGAGGAGAGGTGTGCAACTCGGAACGGAGGCACGGAGGGGGTGTCTGCAACTCGGGAGGGAGGGAGGACGGGGGGGGGGGGGTGTTACCCTGCTAGCGCCCATTTCATTTTTGCCAGAAATGGGCATTTCTTACTAGTATTCAATAAAGGAAAGCAGGCGCCTGCTTTCCCTTATAGTATAGACCAGGGGCGTATCTGCGTGGGGCCTCAGGGGCCTGGGCCCCCGCAGATTTTGCCCTGGACCCCCCTACCGCCATCAACCCTCCCCCGCTGCCGTTCTTACTTTTGCTGGCGGGGGACCCCAACCCCCGCCAGCCGAGGTCTGCTTCCACCTGCCGCTGCCTTCAAAACTTCTTCTTCAGCCGGCGGGGGACCCCAAACCCCCGCCAGCCGCCCCGCGCTGTTTAAAATTCATCTTCGGCCTCCGTGGCCGTGCTGCTGGGATAGGCGGCGCTGTAGAAATCCACTTCGGAGTCTGACGTCGTTGTACGTTGTACGTGCTGCGACGTCAGACTCCGAAGTGGATTTCAACAGCGCCGCCTATCCCAGCAGCACGGCCACGGAGGCCGAAGATGAATTTTAAACAGCGCGGGGCGGCTGGCGGGGGTTTGGGGTCCCCCGCCGGCTGAAGAAGAAGTTTTGAAGGCAGCGGCAGGTGGAAGCAGACCTCGGCTGGCGGGGGTTGGGGTCCCTCGCCAGCAAAAGTAAGAACGGCAGCGGGGGAGGGTTGGCGGCGGGAGGGGGGTGGAGAGACTAAGTTATTGGTGGCGGTGGGGGCTCGGCGGCGGCGGCGGCGGGGGGGGCGGGGGGGGGCGCTAAAATGTGCCCCCTCCCTCTGGCTCTGGCCCCCCCTACCGCCGGAGTCCAGATACGCCCCTGGTATAGACTCTGAATAGGCACCCTGTTATAGAATTGCACCTAAGGAGGTTATATAAAGCTATTTACACTGCAGCTCCCTCTTATTTGGCAACCTTGGTGACTCCTTTCTCTGCCTGTCATTTTCTTCAATCATCTCTTGGGTTTAGACTTCATTCCTCAACCAAATTCTGCCCACCTTGAATCCACATGACATGGAGAATTTTTCTTTGTGGGGCCACTATGGTGGAATTCCCTTCCTGCCCATTTACAGCTTGAATCCTTGTATCCCAGCTTCAGGGCAGCCCTTAAGACCCATCTTGTTTCTGTAATGGTGATGCCACATAAGATGGCGTGTGGGGGTAGTGCCAACCATCAATCTTCTCTGCTCTTTCTCCTGTATGCTGTCTCTTCTGCCTCCTTTTCCTCTTCCCTCTCTTTCCTATTAATTTTTATAGTTCTTTTTAGAGCTGCACCAAATATCATATTTTACTATTTGAATAAAGAAAAATATTATTCGACCAAGTATGAATACTGAATACAAGTAATGGGCATTGAGCTTTAACATAACAAATAATAAAAGAAACAACTTGAAAACAAAGTTTGTGTTTATTTCAGTAGAGTTTAGCACAATAGAGCCCCAAATTATTCGTATTTAAATTTAAATCACTATTCGGCCAAATATGAGCAATGTATTTGGGGCACTATTCAGGGCTGAATTGAAATTCAGTACAGCCCAAGTTCTTTTCCACTTCTCCATAGGCGGTCGGTGGCCCAACTGTTTGAGGAGGCTAAAGAGGGCAGGGTTAGGGTGGGGCCAGGGGTGGAGCTTACATCCATAATTGTCTAACACAGAAAAAAATAAGTAAAAATAAAAGTCACAATTAATACCATTTAGTAAATTTAGATATTAGATATGTATCATATGACAAAGAATAAAGTGGTTGCTCAAAGCATATACTAACCACAATCCCTCAGCTGCAAAACACTATGCACAAATTTGTGCAAAAACACACTCAGAACCTTACTGTACCATAAATATTACACTGGGCAGACCCTAATACACCTTAGAATAATGTCTGTACCTTTCTGCTACATTTTCTTGGTCTGGGGTAACTCAGGTGTCCATTTTCTTAAATCAAACTTATATCAAACTGTCCTATTATTTCTATAATCACAAGAAATTGATTTCCCTCCTCCATTTGGCAATTATGAATTTTTACATTTTGTAATACAGAAATATTTAACTGTACAAAATAGTGAGGCAGCTTGGGCAGAGAAATCATATTAATTTTAACTTTGGTTCAGTCCTGCAAGTGATGGAATGCCATCTGGGTTTAATTTACTCAAATGTCTAGCTTTTGCTAGACTAGAGGTTAGAAAGGTCAGTGAGAAATGAAACTTTCTTTGTCCCTTTTTGAGTGATGGATTGTTCATAATAAATATACCACATCTGGATGCCATTATGAGCAAAGCATACTGGACAGTTTCGCAGGCAGTTTAAAAGATTAGACTGAATGCTGGTTAGAAGAAGATAGTTTAGATATAGATATTCTTGATAATTTAGATTTTGTCTTATAAGGAATTCTGATTTCTGCTTATTTTAAAATATGTTTTATTCTGTTTAATTAATAAGTTCTATTTCTATGTAGAATATCTTTTCAATTCAGTGTTACATCTTTGTCTGACTTTCAAGTGAGCGTTGTCTGCAGTTTAAGAGGTCATCATCTGGTTTGAATTATCCACAGTCCTAGCTAGGTGAAAGAGGTCAGGACAAGTCAACTCTCTTCTCCTTGATTGATTAGCTAAGTGTAGGACTGGTCTTCTGAAAGTAATAACAAACCATGTCTGTGTGCCATTAAGCAAGATTAGCCCCTCAATGAACCCATATGACCGGGAATCTGATTATGTGAATAATAATAAAATGCAGGAGATAGGTGCCACATTGTCTAGGTTGAGAGGCCTTAGGTCATAGGTCAGTTTAGGAAATATCTCAAACCTATGTAACTGATATTTTTGAATAAATGTATAGAGATAATTAGTTCAAGACAGGGTAATCAATCTATTCTTTACCATCTGGTGAGAAAGGGGGGCTAGAAGGGTGTAGGACCCTATATAAATGGGAACAGAAGCAGGTTACGTTAGAAGAGAAGGAGCTGAGACTAGAGAGAGCTCAGAAGAAGAGACACAGAAGGACAAGACACAGAGAGAGCTAGAGCTGATGTCCTACTTTGTTTGCTGGCAAATAAAGAAGACTTTTCTCTCATTCTGGTGTGTGGTGTTTGACTTCTGAAGTACCACAGATTCTGCTAACAACAGTGGTAATTCCTGCAACAATAGGTGCAACAAAACTAATGTTTGTTTCAAGTTCTGCCAACCAGCTGTAGATCACAAACTAGGAAACAATCCTTTTTTCCACCGTTATCAAATGAATGTCCCTTCATCTCTCAAACTCCCATGAAAGCTTTCTGTGCATGAATAAATTATTTCTGTGTGTATGTGTGTGCTCTCCTCACTTTGTACAAATTTCGTCCTTCGCGTGAACTGAGCCACTCATGTTGCGCTTTTGCTTCACTTCAAAAGCGGCTGACGCAAAATGAGGTCCCGCAGCCGCTCGGGATTTTGGCAGGAGTAGGCATAGTGTACTCACGGGTGGCGAGCTGCGCTACTCCATGTCCTTCGGCCCTGCTAGAACGATGGACACCTTCTCCGACCACCGTTCATCCATTCTCTTAGTGCACAGCTGAGCCTGGAGCTTCAGCTCCGCACTGCTGCACCTCCAGCTACAGTCCGTCTGTTAATCATCTCTCTGCCACCCCTCTCCTCTCCCTCCAATCACTACCGATCAAGGGCCTAGGAGCCAACTTTTCAAAATGATTGGGGGTGCTGAATTTTTCTTTTTTTTTTAATTT
The DNA here is from genome assembly GCF_901765095.1 of Microcaecilia unicolor. NCBI lineage: Eukaryota > Metazoa > Chordata > Amphibia > Gymnophiona > Siphonopidae > Microcaecilia > Microcaecilia unicolor. The sequence continues at coordinate 172,070,146 of NC_044031.1, forward strand.
TTTTTACAGGTGGTTCATTCCCCTGCCCGCCCTCCCTCCCTCTGTCTCCCCTGTCCCTCCGAGTTCCAGGCCTCCCTCCCTGCCTTCGAGTTCCTGCCCCCACTCTCACTCTCCCAGTTCCAGGCCAGGCCCCCTTCCCTCTGAGTTCCAGGACTCCCTTCCTGCCTCTGAGTTCCAGGCCCCCCTCTCACCCTCCCAGTTCCAGACCCCCCCTCACCCACTCTCCCTCCCAGTTCCAGGCCGGCCCCCCCATCTCCCTCCCTCCTGAATTTAAAAGTCACTCATCTTACTTCCTCGTCGGAGGAGTTACATCTGCAGCAGCAGCCCAGGAAAAAGTGTGCAGGCAGGAGACTCAGAGCTGTTCCGTCTGCTCTCTCTGAGCTCTGGTCACGCCCTTGCGTAAACAGGAAATGAGGGCGGAACCAGAGCTCAGAGAGACCAAATAGAACAGCTCTGAGTTTCCTGCCTGCATGCTTTTTCCTGGGGTGCTGCTGCAGATGTAACTCCTCCGACGAGGATGTAAGATGAGTGACTTTTAAATTTCGAAAGGGAGGGGGGGCGCCCTGCAGGGAACTCCTGCCAGCCCGGAAGTGAGTCACGCAACCCATGCAGGGGAGGGAGAGAGCGAGGAGAAACCACCGCAGGGCGCTGCAAAAAAAGAGAGCGGACTGGCTGGGGAGGCTTAGCCTCCCTAAGCCTCTTATGCCGTGCGCCTATGCTTCTTTTATACATTGTACACTACTTTGCTGTGATAATTGAAAGGCAGTATATCAAGTGATGAATAAGCATGAATATAAACTATTTTATAAACTTTTTGTATGCATAAAATTATTCCAGGTGCTGCATATGTGTGGTGATAAGAAGGCACATACTTTTACACAGTGTCTATGTAGGCATGGTCTGGAGCAGAGTTTCAAAGTTTTTGCAGAAAACATGCTTGTACATGCATACTTAATGTGCTAACATTTCTGTCTGCGCTTGGGCAGGTGAAGGGGTCATGGATTTGATATACAACCTTTCTGTGGTACAGTTCATAGTGGTTTACATTTATTATATGCAGGTTCTTTTTCTGACCCTAGTAGACTCAGTCTAAGCTTTGTAGCTGGGACAATAGAGGGTTAAGTGACTTGCAGTGGGAATTGAACCTGGTTCCCCCGGTTCTCAGTCCACTGTAATAACCATTAGGCTACTTCGCCATACGGTTTTTATCTGGGTGCGATTACTGGTGGTTTACTGCTAGTATTTTATAAAGACACATAGGTGTCTATGTGTCTTTTTAGAATAGGTTAAAAACAGGTGCCTGCTTACCTTCCAAACTTGGATGTTTGGAATCTAGTAGTCTTTACCTCCCTCCCCCCAGTCCTGTACAACTGAGCCCATCAATAAATACATTAAATTAGTCATGGAATACTACTAGGGAGGAAACATTTGTTCCCTGCCATGCATTATTACACTAAAAAGATCACTATTTAACTGCTTTTAAAATTGCTGTTTGGTATTGACATGCTTTTATGAAATATTACTGTATATGTTCATGGAGAAAAGAGGGGCTTTTCATCCTAACTGACCTTTTGAGAAATAATTTGGGGATTTATAGCCTACCTTTCTAGAGATGCTTAAGGCACATTTCAGCATTACAGATATTCAGAAGTCCATTCCCAAAAGAGCTTACATCTGGTGTAATTTTATAAACCCATTTTTTCACATGTAAAATCTCTGTGATGTGGGTGAAAGTGTGTTTGCAAAAGAGTTTGGGCAGAGGGTGGGTGCAATTTACATTCATTCTGTATAGAATATACACATTCATGCATATTGTGCATGCATACATTTACAGCAGCTCCTGGGCTAGTATACAGTGCCTTATTACAGCTGTGATTTCTATCGCTTTTCTGGGGACATAGGTGCTTAGGTTCTTTTATTAAAATAGCCCCAACAGAGTTACCTACTTTGCCCTTCCAACTTAGATAACCTGTTACAAAATTACCTTCTGTGTGGGTATCACTGTTCCCTCTATGCTGAGCAGAAGTCATCCCCCCTCCCCAATCTACAGTCCTGCCAGTGGAGAGTGCTGTTTCACTATCACATTTTCAATAGTGAGAGTAGGGAAAGTTTTGCCGGACTCCATTGAACCTGCCTATCCCTAGTGGTTGACAATACTAAAGTATCACCCCCTGCTGGCAGCAATGCCAATTGAAGGACTCCCGCTAAGCTTAGAGGGAACAGTAGTGGGCGCCTGTATCAGTGAGAGATGAATGTTGTAACTTTCAGAAATGTTTTCCCATGTGGAAAACCAGAAACTGTAGAACCTGGATACAGAGATTTGCAACCTAGTGTTTCAGAGAGCTGGGTGACACATTTCTGTTCTCTCTCTTGGTGTACTTATTTTGTATGTCTTCTGGCCCTTTAAGTTTAGTACTGATTTATTTGCTGAAAATTATATACTCTAGTGGTTATACTGGAGTGTGAGATCACAGAAACATTGATGAGTAATTTAAGGATGTCAGACCTTTCTGCAAATGTAATGACCAGAGTATAATGTAAATTCTGCTGTAAAGATGCCCTCTGGAAATGAGGATAATTTTCAGTGATGCAAATTTAAAATGGATTAAAAATAATCCTTTTGTGTTCATTCTGTAGATTCAGTTAACTCTTTTGTTTACATAATTAACAGGGGAAATCTTTCCACCTAAGTAATATTTGAGGGTACATGTTCAGTAGAGTAATGCAATTTAGAAAACAAGTTAATTAGGTTTCCAGATGTAGCATGAGTGACTCTTAGGACTGGGCCTTGTGTTATATGCATACTGATTCTGAAGGAAGCTGTGGTCTCTATCATTATGAGTGTCTTATTGTTAGTTTTCAAAAGCAGGAACTAGGTTAGTGAGCCGTTGGGCCACTGCCGAGGAGTGGCAGTGGCAGGCAAAACCACCCCACACCAGGAACAAGACAGAACTCAGATAGGAACAGCAAGACTTCACCTGCACTAGCCGCTCTTCCCCAGGAGTTGAGACCCTGGCTGCAGGCGGCTGACAGGACTTACAAGACAGGGTAGGACCTGGAAGCTGCAAGCAGCCACTAAAACAGGGAACAAACACGAGACAGAACTGAAAGCTGCCAAGCAGCCACTAAAACAAGAAACATAGACAAACAGAAACTAAACACAAAAGACAGACAAGGAACAAGTCTAGGAAACAAACAATAACCCTAAGCTAAACTACACACAGACTAACTAGCATCAGACAAGGAACTAGAATAAAAACCAAGCTAGGCAGAAGTGCAACAAGCACCAACAAACCAGGGCCTTAGGCGATGCAAAGGCAAAGTAGAGAGTTTCCAAATGGCTAATAAGCCCAGCAGCAGCTGAGATTCAGCTGCAGCAATCGCCAGGCAGCTACGGGTGCTGTGCAGGCCATGACACTTATAGGGTAGAACAACCATGAAAGTCCAGAAGCATCTCATCTCTGGACCTGCTATCATAAAGTGAGAGGGCTTAGCTTCTGACTGGCTCAGAGTGAGTATGATGAGTCAGGTAAAAAAAAAAAATGGCTGATAAAGTTAAACCAAGGAGGTTTAATAAACAGGAGTGGAAGTGAGCCTATCTAGTCCATTGTAAGCAAGGAAGCAAATTAGGACAGTCTGAGTCTCCCCAGCGCAGCTGTCATCCTCGTTTATCTCAAAACAAAGCAAGCAAACCTATGAGCTGCTGCATCCACATTGTCGTTTTTTTATTGTTGGTCCATCTATAACAAGTCTAAGGCTGTTTCAATTGGATAGGCAGTGCCTTAAAAGGTGGAGGACAAAAGTTTTTTTTTAACTTATTGGACAGCTTTTTAGTTTATTTGAAAGCTTCCCATATGTAGATATAAATTTCATGAAATAACAATTGAATATCACTAAAACAGCTTAAAAATTATAGCTGGTAGAAACAGCAATTTTAAACTCTGTATTTTGTGCTCATTTTTATACACTAAAAACTAAATAAATACTCTGTGTACAATACAGATGGCCACATTTCAGTGAGGATATCCTGTTTCCTGATGGGTTCACCTTAAATGTTGTTGTAATCTTCCTTGGGAAGCCTGATGTTATAAAGATGATGGAATATATTGAAATTAAATGGAAGTAGAATTAAACTCTCCTTTCATTGGGGCACATGTAATTGCATTATCTGTTTTGTAGAACTTTACCTTTAAAATACACAAATGGATTATTCTGTTGTTTAAGCATGTTTCAGGGACAAGTGGTTTATAAGTCAAAATAATACAAATATTTTCTGTCAAACAGAACTCTCATTTGTGGAAACATAACAAAATGGGCTATAAGTCCCTATTGTAGCCCATTGGTTTTCTTATATTTTGTTCTTGTGATGGCTCATACTGTTTTACCATCCGAAGTGGTTCAATCAATAAACAGTTGCTCATTCAACTTATTGCTTGTTCAACTTTTTAAATTTTTACATGTACACCCCATTGCTTTGAAGTGTTCAAATATTTAACTTTTTTTAACTTTTTTATGAAGACATATATAAAAAGAAGGAAAAAGCCTCTGTATTCCCGTTTTCAGTACATGTTAGTGTCTGTTAACCGGGACATTATCTTTATAGGCTCAAAAACCTCCTCTTGTTTTTAATTAACAAAACCAAGTTATTATGACGAACACTTATCTTTTAGTGCCATCCTTGCCGTTGCAATTTAGCTTCACTCTACTGTGCCAAAACTGGAAATACAGTGAGACAGAATAATAGAATTCAGTAACATCCAAAACTTATTTTTTATGTTTTAATCATCTTTATTAAAAGCAAAACATGTTGGTTGATAAGCTTCATACAGAACAAGAAATAACAGTAAACCATCCAACATGGCACAATAAGAACTTTTACTTTTACCCCAAGAACACTTCCCCTCCCATACTCCCCTCCCTTGCTCCCTATAAGCCCACCTGTTTCCACCCGCCAAAATAACACAACAGATGTACAGATCAGTAGGACTCAAAGCATTTCATAAAAAGTAAAGTCATAAACAAGTTTTTACCAAATTGTTTAACCACACTTTGGTTTTGTCTTCGGGTTTAATAAGCAATACCATGTGCATGTAAGGTCTAGATAAACGTAAACAATCTGTGTTTAAGGCATATGCCCTAAATATGTAATACATGGTAGCGATAATTAAACAGTAATGGAATATTCACATAACCGGCAGCCGAAAGATTTATTTTCCACTGAAAATAATCAACTTTGTATAAACTTGGCGACTAATACTGTGCTGCTTCCTATTTTGTATTTTGGCGGTGTATTGTTTGCCTGCATAATAAAATCACATTTTCAAATATTTTTCTGACACGGCTTTAATTAACAAAAGCTACCATAAGAGGCAGATACGGTTGTATAATTAACATTATAATTGTATTTGTATTTGGGTAATGACTGAGAAAAATGCTATTAAAAATTATATTACAAAGCATGAAGTTGACTTGGTTAACTTCTGCTGTATATCAACCAGTAGTAAATAATAGTAATAAACAATATTAAGTGCATTTTTATAATATACCACTGCATTCTTCAAAACAGAAGGAATAAGTTCCAACAAACCATCTTTCTCTTTTGATCTAGGCACAGAAAAAAACCCCTTTCAAATGCTCCCTGGTGTTCAACCTAATACATGTTAAATGTGGGATATGAATGTCATAAATAAATAACTAGAAACTCTGAACGTTAAGCACCTGATTCTCATAACAGGATGTCTGTTTTAGTGGCCCATTACCAGGAGAAAAAAAATCTCTGAACGAATGTAACACATGCTAGGGTGTCCCTGTAACCAGCCCCTCCAACTGACCACTGATAAAGATTTATAACAAATTACTACTCTACCTATGAAAAGTTATTCTGTTATTATGCTTCCTCTGTGTACATCCGTATGCTGCACAAGCTAGCATGTTTGAAAATATAAGTGAGATTAAATAAAAATGCTACCAATAATAAAGAACAAGGTGGATGCAGCAGCTCATAAATTTGCTTGCTTTGTTTTCAGTATATGGAGATGACAGCACTGTGGGTAAGGGAAAACTCAGACTAATCTAATTGGTTTCAGCGTTTTGACGTCACTTCATCTCCTGTGTATTAAACCTCCTTGAGTTAAACTGTACATAAGCTGTCATGCTTTTGGAGCGGACCTCTCATATTAGTGGGGCTCAGGGATACCCCAGCAGCCAGTGCACACAACAATATTATTTCACTCTCTTTGTAGCAAACAGTTCCTCTGTGTACCCTATCTACTCTCTCACTCCCCTAGTGCTTTTGTTTCCCTTTTAGAACAAAGAGGCTGATAACACCCTATTTGGGTTCTGTTTTCTGTCTCTTTAAGGTTTCAGCACACACCAGCTCCAGTGCTCCCTATTGGCAGGTCCTTTCTCTAGTTTCATTCTGTTACTCTCCTGCCAAGGCTTCTGTGGGCTCCAGAGTGTGGGGTACCCACTCCTTACTAGACTCTTGAGAAGCAAAGACCTCCTAGCTAGACCTCTCTTGGGGAGGAAAGAAAAGACCATAGAAGTCAACTCTGTGGGTGCTTGAGCACCTCGAGTATTGAACAAACTCCTTGACTATGTGCAGGGAGAGGTAATTTATAATGAGTTTAGCACCCTCAATCGTTTTGAAACGTTGGGTCCTCTGGACAAGACTGCACCTTAACTAGGGTTTTGGCCTAGATTATTTGCATGAAATTGTTAGGGTATATGTACCACAGAACTTTATAAGGTCTGAGCAGGATATACTTGAAATTCTAAGTATCATCCACCAGGAATTAGACTTTGGCAACTCAAGCGGAATAAACTCCTGAAGGAAGTAAGGTTGGAAGGAAATTTAAAGTTTTGCAAAACTGTGAAAACGTAGTTATTTGCAAAATGGCTTCATTAAATAGATAAGGTTGGAATGAGCAATGTTTTCAGATCTTCTAAAATGTATATATGGAAAGCTGTTAGTATAGTTTTTGTGTTTGTAAGAATGGTATGTTTTCTGTTTTATTGTTGTAAGTTGTAAGCTGCCTTGACCCCCTTTAGGGGGTAGAAGCAAGATATAAACACCTATATTAACTTAAAAACTCATACAAACTTGATCTGCCCTACTTTTGATGATGTAAAACTAGCATCCTGGTTACCTGTCTGGTTGAGGAGTGTTCTCCCTGTGATACATTTTCTGAAGGTTCAAATTACATTGGGTATCAGAATACTGAGCATTAGCTTTGATACAAGACTCTCTCGTACCATATAGATTCAGTGATCTGAGCCTCTTTTTTGCTTTATACATAACATTTTCTGTAACATCCCTTTTACCACAACCTGTGGACTGAAATGAATCCTAATTAAGTATGCAGTAAACGTAAAACAGAAAAGTAAAAAGAGTATCCCAGGGAGATTTTGTCAATTATCACATTTAAGAATGATGAAAGGCAAAAAAATGTTACTTTATACCATATTTGTGCCAATTGGTGAACACAAGCAAGCACAAAGCATTTGCTAAATGCTTTCTTTGTATATCACAGACTTAATCTTTCAATTTTGCAGCCTTTATAAGTACAAATGCGGTAAAACACTGCTGCTCACTACTGCTTTCCATTTTCACATGTAGTGACATAGTGACATAGTAGATGACGGCAGAAAAAGACTTCCACGATCCATCCAGTCTGCCCAACAAGATAACTCATACGTGCTACTTTTTGTGTATACCGTACCTTGATTTGTATCTGTCATTTTCAGGGCACAGACTGTATAAGTCTGCCCAGCACTAACCCCGCCTCCCAACCACCAGCCCAGCCTCTGCCATCCAATCTCCGCTAAGCTCCTGAGGATCCATTCCTTCCGAACAGGATTCCTTTATGTTTATCCCACGCATGTTTGAATTCTGTTACCGTTTTCATCTCCACCACCTCCCGCGGGGAGGGCATTCCAAGCATCCACCACTCTCTTCGTGAAAAAATACTTCCTGACATTTTTCTTGAGTCTGCTCCCCTTCAATCTCATTTCATGTCCTCTAGTTCTACCACCTTCCCATCTTCGGAAAAGGTTCATTTGCGGATTAATACCTTTCAAATATTTGAACGCATGTATCATATTGAGGCAGTGGGCAAAAGAAATTGATTAATTCTGAGAAATCATATTAAGTGTTAATTCTGCTTAAAAATCTGGTGTTTAAAAGTTTGGTTTAGTTCTGCAAGTGATGGAGGAATGTCATCTGGTTTAGATTATTTAGAAATTTTACGTTTGCCAGGCTAAAGGTTAGAAAGGTCAGTGAGAAATGAAACTCTGTTCCTTGTGATTGATGGATTGCTAAATGCTGGCACATCTGTATACTATTATGAATGAACAAAGCATGAGCCAGACATGCTGTAGTTTAAAAGATTAAGCTGAAATACTATTTAGAAGTTCTTGATATGTAGATTTGTTATAAGGAATACTGATTCTGTGTATTTTGTGTAGTTAATATGTAGAATACCTTTTTAAATCTAATGTTTGTTCAACTCTTTGCCTTACGTTCTGAGTAAGATTGTAGTGAAAAGGTCAGCATATGGTTTGACTTAGCTACAGTCCTAGCTGGTTCAGTGTATGAAGCTAAGAGGTCAGAGAAGTCAGCTCTCTTCTCCTTGATTGATTAGCTAAGTATAGGAATGGTCTTGAAAGTAATAACAAACTATAGCTGTATGCTATTAAGTAAGACTGGCCCTTGACCCCTTAATGAATGCCAGAGTCCAGTTAGCAGTTTAAGCTATGGCTGGGATTATGTGAATAATAATAAAATGTAAGAGATGGGAGCCACAATGTCTAGCATGAGAGGCTCCAGGTCATAGGTCAGTTTGAGAAATATCAAACCTATGTAACTGATATTTTTAAAGTAATGATTGGCTGAGGCAAGGTAACCAATCCATTCTTTACCATCTGGAGAGTAAGGGGGGCTAGAGGTTAGGACTGTATTTAAGTGGGAGCAGAAGCAGCTTACGTCAGAAAGAGAGCTGAAGGAACAGACAGAAGAGGGAGAGACAGCAGAAGAAGAGAAGCAGCTGAGACAGAAGCCATAACATCCAGAGAGCTGAGAGAGAGAGAAGAGAGCTAGAACTGATGTCCTGCTTTGTTTGCTGGCAAATAAAGAAGATTTCTCCCTCATTCTGGTGTGTGCTGCTTGACTCCTGAAGTACCACAGATTCTGCTAACAATAGGGGTAATTCATGCATCCATTCCTGCAACAATATCACCCCTGTTTCTCCTTTCCTCCAGGGTATACATGTTCAGGTCAGCAAGTCTCTCATACGTCTTGTAACGCAAATCCCATACCATTCTCGTAGCTTTTCTTTGCACCGCTTCAATTATTTTTATATCCTTAGCAAGATATGGCCTCCAAAACTGAACACAATACTCCAGGTGGGGCCTCACCAACGACTTATACAGGGGCATTAAAACCTCTTTTCTTCTACTGGTCACACCTCTCTCTATACAGCCTAGCAACCTTCTAGTTACGGCCACCGCCTTGTCACACTGTTTCGTCGCCTTCAGATCCTCAGATACTATCACCCCAAGATCCCTCTCCCCGTCCGTACCTATCAGATTCTCACCGCCTAACACATACGTCTCCCGTGGATTTCTACTCCCTAAGTGCATCACTTTGCATTTCTTCACATTGAATTTTAATTGCCAAACCTTAGACCATTCTGCTAGCTTCCTGAGATGCATTTTCATGTTTTCCACTCCCGGGTGTCCACTCTGTTACAGATCTTAGTATCATCCGCAAATAGGCAAACTTTACCTTCTAACCCTTCGGCAATGTCACTCACAAATATACAGAATCGGCCCCAGCACCGATCCCTGAGGCACTCCACCACCCTCTGGTGTCTGTCCGTCAACCAGTTCCTAATCCAGTTCACCACTTCGGGTCCTAACTTCAGCCCATCCAGTTTATTTAAGAGCCTCCTGTGGGGAACCGTGTCAAAAGCTTTGCTGAAATCTAAGTAGATTACGTCTATAGCTCGTCCCTGATTCAGTTCTCAGGTCACCCAATCAAAGAACTCAATGAGATTCGTTTGGCATGATTTCCCTTTGGTAAAACCATGTTGTCTCGGATCTTGCAACTTATTGGTTTCCAGGAAATTCACTATCCTTTCCTTCAGCATCACTTCCATTACTTTTCCAATAACCGAGGTGAGGCTTACCGGCCTGTAGTTTCCAGCTTCTTCCCTATCGCCACTTTTGTGAAGAGGGACCACATCCGTCGTTCTCCAATCCCTCGGAACCTCTCCCGTCTCCAAGGATTTATTAAACAAATCTTTAAGAGGACCCGCCAGAACCTCTCTGAGCTCCCTCAATATCCTGGGGTGGATCCCGTCCGGTCCCATGGCTTTGTTCAGAGCACTTTTCTTACAAATGACTTTGTGCTTGCTTGTGTTTACAAATTGGCATAAATACGGTATGACATGACCCTTCTTTGCCTTTTGTCATTGTCGGGAATTCAGATATACAGATTTAGACCTGATATAAAAGCGTCTGGGGTAAGAGCAAAGTTGTCTTTAGACCCAATAGTGATTTTGTAGGAGAGTGGCAGAATGGTTGGTTTGTTAATTCATATATAGTTAATAATATTAAAAAGCACAAACTCTGAACACTTATAAATTCAAAGGCACAAGATACAAACAGTGCTAAAGGAATATGTTAATTAAATCACAGACATTTGAACATTAAAATCCAAATGATATCTAAAAAAAAACCTGCCAGTTTTGAAAGTTAAAACATTAAAAGGGACACATACCTATTAGGGTCCCAAAAGGGACAAACACCTAATAGTTGATAGATGTAACAATAAAAACAGCTCAGCCTAAGAACAGTAAGAAAGGACATCAATATAAGAAATCAAATAAGAGAGCCATGTCACATGGCAAATGTGGAAGCAGAAAATACTGATAGCTAGCAGCAGGATAAAGAGTGTGTCTTCTCCTTTCTCAATAGTATACAGAATGCAGCTGTGCCAACAGACTGAATTTAACTTCCTGTTGCAGGTTAGAGTTCACTCACAAACTCCCAATGTCTGAGATTTAATTAATATATTCTTTGTGCATTGTTTTTATCTTGTGCCTTTGAATTTATAAGTGTTGAGAGTTTGTGCTTTTTAGCGCTATATAAATGTAAGTAGTAGTAGTAGTATTAACATTTTTTAATTATATCAATTATTAGTACAGTATGTCTCTATTGGAAATTGATTATCTTGTCTTTAGTGTGCATGTTAATTTTGAGACTAATTTATTTTTTGGTTTAGTTATTATTCAATTTTAATAAATGTATGTTTTTTATGTTTCGTCACACAGTTCATGATCCCTGATGCAGCCTCTAGAGAGGCAAAACGTGGCCACGTTGGGTTGTGTTTTAAAGTGGCAAGAATAAAAGCCTGTTTTTTGTTTTTGTTTACTATTAGAAGATGTGTATTCTGCTTTTGTGGACTGTACTACTCTTTCTGCAGAACTTTTGTTTTTCTCTTCTGGATTTCCTACCTAAAACAAAGGGAAATAATTCTGTATCTTTCTGCCATATTTTTATTAGTTTCAGACTGCATTTCTTGGTGCTTGAGGATCTTCCCTCTCTCCATGCGATGGACCGACACCTCTATAATCAATGCTGTTCTGGTGGTTTTCTCTTTTACACTATATCCGGTTTTCTGGCATCCAGCTTTTTACCAGTCGGGATAGGAATGTCCCAGATGATGATAACCTCTTCATTTTCAACAGCTCCTAGGGTCATGATCCCAATGCTTTTCCAGTATATGGATGTAATACTTACAGCAATTCCAATGAATGAGACGTGCCTCCTTGTTATGCCTTTCTGTATGTCACGCTTCTTGCGGAACCTCTGGGTTAATGAGCCCTTGGACCACTGCCGAGGAGCGGCAGTGGCAGGAGAATCACCCAAACACAAGACAGGCAGACCAGACGTCCCGGTGAACCCAGAATAAGAACTCTCAGACGCAGGCTGTCGCCAACTCAAGCGGGCACAAGCAAGACCGGAAAAAGCCCAAACTTCACCTGCACTTAGCCACTGTTCCTCAGGAGTTGAGCCCCTGAGTGCAGGCGGCCGGCAGGACTTACCGGGCAGGGCAGATGGCAGACAGTAGAGAAAACCAGGATACAAGCCGAGTCTGGCAGGCAGCAGGCAGTAGAGTAAACCAGGATACAAGCTGGGTCTGGACAGGCAGCAGGCAGTAGAGAAAACCAGGATACAAGCTGGGTCTGGACAGGCAGCAGGCAGTAGAGTAAACCAGGATACGAGCCGGGTCAGGCAGCAGGCAGTAGAGAAAACCAGGTTAAAAGCCGGGTCTGGACAGGCAGCAGGCAGTAGAGTAAACCAGGATACAAACAAGATCAAAACCTAAAACAGGGAAACCTCAGCAGCACTGCAACAACTCCCACCAAAGGAAACTCCTCTGAGGACCTCTGATGCAAGGCAAACTAGAGACCTACCCAGGTGGTTAATAAAGGCAACCTACAAGGGAGTTCACTAAGTACGGGTACTGCTTGGTTCCAAAAAACTCCCAAAACAATCTGGAAGGCTGGAAGATCCGGACCGAACCAGCATATCTTCTGGAACATGGGAAACGGTAAACCATCAGTTCCCAGCACCCACCAGGTCTAACCACCGGGGGCCGAGGTGTCTGCAAGCAAGGATCCTGGGCACAACCGTGACACTGTATAAAACATTTTCCTCCATCAGCACTTTGCAGCTAGCCATAAGATGAATGATTGTTTCTAGCTCTTTCTTACAGAATCTACAGATGTCTTTTGCACCGTTTTTTTCAATGCTTGCGGTAAACTATCTTGTCCGTAATCCGCAGTCCTGTGCCGTAACTATCAATCGTTCATCCTTAGGTTTCAATTCGCCTCTCCTTAACCATTCATTTGCCCAATGTTGATCCACAAATGGTTCCTGGAGTAACATTTTGTATTTCTCACTTTTGCTACTTGTTGTTTCTCCCCTGCTGATCCAATTCCCTTCCTTCTCAAATTCTGTTACTTCCTTTCCTTTTGGTACTGATAGATTTTCAACCATCAGTTTCTGTGAGCTGAAGCTTGTAGTTTAACAGCCTCCCCGTTTATTGGAGGCCTGCTCAGTAAGGTCATCTGGGTAGTAAATGAGCATCTGTCATTTAGCACTTGATTTCCATGTAGTTGTTACTATAGCGAAATGAAGGCTTACTAGAGACTAACTTTCTAAAATCAGAAAATCATTCAGCAGTGTGAGGATTTAGACAAAGGAAAGGCAATGCTAAATATTTAACACCCATAAAATCTTGGCTGGACAGTGAACTGATTATTATGTATATAAAAAAAGAGATGTTTCACACTTGAACCTTCATCTGCTTGTGACAGTTTTAGTTTAGGGGAGTGGGTCATCAAACTGAGCAAAGAAGGCCTCTTTCTCCTATGTGCATAGTACCAGTCTCTAGTCCTGGCTTTCCAGCACCCTCTTTTGATGAATTTTGGTACTAGAAGTGTTTGTGTTAGATGGAAGTTGGTGAATATATCGTGGATATAAGAATAACCAATGTACAATACTGAATGGGGAATAATTATCTAATTATCTCCTCCAACAGCACTGCTTATTCCATATAAATTGAAGAGAATATATAATTAAAAGGCAATAGATCTGAATAAATGGTCTCTAAAATTTTCTATTAACAACTAAATAACGTGTATATAAGTGTATGAGAAGGTGCTCAGTGTTGTCCGGTGATCACAGCTGAAGTAGCAATGAATTGCTAAGCAAGGCTGGTGACCCCTCATTCAATCATTGCACCATAGTTAGTGAAACAAATAAATGTTTATAAATAAACATGAAACTAACTTATCTGAGTGAAGAATTGAGGGGTTGAATTACTTGTCTGTTGAAATTAACAGTTGGTAAAATGACCTCCGGATCTTAATTGTGTTAATAACCACAAATTTCCCACCACCTTTAAGATGATAGACAAACTGATGCATAGGCGTGGTATCCAAAAATGTAGTATCCAAAAAAAATCCTCTGTTTAATCCATTGACGATTATCCACTCTGAAGTTGAACTAATGTTCTTCTCAAAAAAACTACTGTTGAATTCTCAGGTGGATATCCACTTAACCAGAACTTCTTATATATCTTCTTGATACATTTCCACATGTCCGCTCTCAGTCTCTCCTCAAACCTATGCGTTGTTCCAATCTTGTGCATCCCATTCTCTACACGGCCCAAGGTTTCGCATGAATGCATCTTAAGGAGATCAGATTATTGCGTTTGTGCAAATCTCAAATGTATGTTCAAAGATCGTTTGATGTTTTTACAGTACAGACTAGGAGAAACCTCTCGCTCAAAGTATGGAATATATACACAAGTTATTTAGTTGTTAATAGAAACTTTTAGAGTCTGTTTATTCGGATATAAGAATAAAAAACTAGGAATGATCCTAAAGCATCCCTCCAAAAGAACTAAGGGGCCCTTTTACAGAGTGGCGGTAAGCCCAACACGGGCTTATTGCTCGCTCTTTCAGGACTACCACTGGCCCAAAGCGGCCACTGGTGGTAGTCCCGCCCCAAGCAAGCTCCATTTCTGTGGGAAAAAGAAAACAGCTGGAAATGACTTGCGGAGCGGTAACCTGGTGGTAATTGGGCATCACTGCGCTGCTTGGTTACCGCCGGGTTAGCGCAGGAGCCCTTATCACCATCTCAGTGGGTGGCGGTAAGGGCTCCTCACCGCATTGCCATGTGTGCTGGGGGCTTTTTTACCCACTGTGGTAAAAAGGGCCCTGGCGCATGGGATAAATGGCCCCCACCTCCAGTGCAGGGCCCTTTTATCTACAGCTTGGTAAAAGGGCCCCTAAATTACCCAACAGACCTGTGTTACATGTAAATTGATTCATCTGCAAAACCCAAATTGTAGAGGAAATAAAATGAAATCTTCCTTGGGAAAATGCTCTTTTTTAAAATTGAGAATCTGATAAGATTTCAAATTGAAGATAAATAATGAGAGAATGAACATATTAACAAAATCCCTAAAAACACTAAAACAGTTTGTTTCTCTATGTACTGTACCTAGTGTAGGCTTGGGACCAGATTGTTGTCACATCCCAGACCACAATCTTAGACATGTTTTCATGATGTAGGCGAGGCGAGAGGAAAAGAAACCTGCTGCCTGTTAATAACAGCAAATATTCTGCATTAAAATGCAATAGCTGCTGCTATTTCAAATGAAACATTTCTAAACACTTTAGGAAACACATTTGCAGCAGTAGCTAAAGCCTCTCTGTGACACCATTACTAATTTTAGGTTACTGTGAAATTATATTTAATACTTTGAAAAACAGATCCAGTCCTTGTAGGCGGTAAATGACCTTTACAGTGTCATGGTTGCAATCTGTCTGTCTATTGTGGCCTTTATCTGCCGTCGTGGTTCTGTTTCTGTTGTTTTCCTTTCCGTGAAAAGTACTTGTTTTTCTTAATGTCAGTGCATACTTGTAATCAGCAGTGAGTTTCCTAAAATAAATCTCATTCTTTACAGATTTTAATTCCTCAAAATAATGTTTAAAGTTTGGCATGTGTTGGTATTTGGCCCTCTGTGCTCGCTCAGGTATGATGAACAGTGTCTGTGGGTGTCCTAACAAGATCTCATATATGAGCTATAAATAAGGTAAGTGTACATAATTCTGTGTACTGCTGAGGATTGGTTGGGTAGCCTGCATCGACATTTTTCATTTCGGGACACTATGGGGTATCTTCAAGAAAGGGCGTCCAAAGTTAATCGCTAGAATACAGTGCGCTAAGCATGGATTTTATAATGGCAATTGTGTGCAATTGCTGTTATAGAATATTAACAAGCCCATATATTAGCTCCCAACTAAGTACTTAGGCCATGTCAAAGGCTGGTGTACGTGCTCACGCTTCATTGTAAGCAGTTAAACTGCTAGCCACACCACCTAGTAGGTGAACACAATAGAATTTACGTGCACATGTTATAGAATACCGACTAAGAGCAGTTGTACGAGTAATTGCTAATTGGTGCCAATTAAAGACCATTGTAGCCTCTTATTGCTCATTAACACCAATTTTCAGTTCATTATGAAATTAATTTACACACGCATCTGATCTTATTTTATAACTTGCACGTGTATGCAACTTTCTGTGCGAAGTGTAAAGTTGGGCACGCAAGTTTGTAGAATCCATTGGTATATGCCTTAGAGTAGTGCTTCTCAACCTTGTCCAGGAGCCACATCTAGCCAGAGAGATTTGCATGTAATTGAGACCCATTATATGCAAATCTATCTCATTCACATTCATTTTGGTAATCCTGAAAAATTAACTTGCTAGGTTTGCCACCAGGACAGGGTTAGAATCACTGGCCTAGGGTCAGCTCTTTCTTTTTCCTCCTGTTCCCACAGAAATGATTTTGGTTTGAAGCCCTGCAATTCCATCTGCTGTATTAGAAAGGAAGGTGTGCAGCAAACGTTGTTTGCTGATTGCTACAAGCTTTGTGCTTCTCTATACTTTTCTGCTATAAATTATTTTCCTGTTGAGTTTCTCAAATCTTTAGTATGAATGGGATTGAAATCTGTGATCCAACAGACTGAGGAAGCAGAAGGATAAAGGGGAGCACTCTGGGAAAGCATCAAATGGGCAAAGGTTTCCATGTCAGGCAGCAGGAATTTGCCCTTGCCAATCTTCTTTCCCACTGTAAAGCCTTGCAGCTGTCAAATTCACAATCTGCATTTTCCAGTTCACCAGCCATTTTGTCATTTATCCTAACTACTGTTCTTGCATACCAAAATATTCTAATTCTCGTCCATTCCTCTCTTCTCTCCATGAGAGCATCTAATGTTCATCAGCATCATTGCATCTCCACAGCTTATATTTTTCTCCTGTGCTGCCTCCGTTCACCTGAAGACATCAATCCAAATCCTAGCCCTCCAAGGCAGGTATTGTTCCATCTGTGTACTGCAAGCTGTCATCCCTCCATTCCTGCTGCTTCTCCCATGTGGAATACTTGCTCTGTTCCAAGAAAACTTGCCTACACTGATGACTTCTTTCTCTCATACCCTCCATGTTATTCCTTTGACTGAGATCTGATTTTCCCCAGAGGATTCTGCTGTTGCTGCTGTCTGTTATGGAGGTTTTCATTTGTCTAGCATACCACTCTTGTTTGGTCATGGTGGTAATGTTACTCTTTCTGCAATTTTCAACCATTTCTGTCACTTCAAGTGATTTATTCCAGATTGGCCCAGGAAGCCAAAGCCATGGCACACTGACCAGTGAAACTCTGTTGGTGCTTTGCTTCTTTTCCCTCCTCACAGCTGCTTTCTACCCAGGGGCCCATTGTGATAGGATATCTAGAGAGGTTCTGGCTTATTGCATAGTCCTTGGTAGATGCCAGTTACAAAAGAAGGTGTATTCAAAAGCTATTTTTTCCACCCTTCTGAAGGCTCAGACATACTTATGAGCTTAGTGTCCATTCAGATTTTGTGCATGTATGAAGAGTGGTGCGTGGCAGAGTACATCTCTCCTAGAAGATAGAAATACTTTCCATACCCGCCTTCTTGCAGAAAGGATTGAACAAGGGGCTTACTATTACTTAAAGGTCCAAGTATTAGCTTTTGGCTCATTATAGAGGTTGGATCATGGAACCTTGGTCGTTGCAAACCCAAACGTGGCTTGGTGTCTCAGAAGTATCAAACTTGTTCACCTCACTTTTTGCCAGGTGGTTCTTCCATTGTATTGCAGTTCAGAGTTTTGTGCTTTATCCTTTGAATGGACAGCCCTGAAGGATCTCTCATTGAAGACAGTGTTTCTTGTAGCAATGTGCTCAGTACCTTGCCTCTCAGATTTGCAGACTTTCCTGTTACATTCTGAGACTAGTTCCCTCCACTTTTCAAATGGTGATCTCTACTTTCCACTTGAATTATGTCATCTTTCTCTCAGGATTTCCAAAAGT
Source organism: Microcaecilia unicolor (assembly GCF_901765095.1). Taxonomy (NCBI): domain Eukaryota; kingdom Metazoa; phylum Chordata; class Amphibia; order Gymnophiona; family Siphonopidae; genus Microcaecilia; species Microcaecilia unicolor. The sequence goes on from NC_044031.1 coordinate 172,088,114, forward strand.
TAAAATCCAGGAATTCAGGAGGAGTCCTAAATCATTTGGACATATATTGAATGCTCTTGAGATATTTCAAGGTAACTTTCATTCAGACAGGTTATTTGTTTTGTTCACAGGCCCGTGTAAAGGAGTCAACACCTAAGGTCACCATTGGGAAATAGATTAAGGAGTTGACTCTGAAGGACCATCCAGTTGCTACAGGCATACTTAACCCATGAACAAACTTCATTTTGGGTAGAACTCTGGTTAATGTCATCCAAAGACATCTGTAGAATAGCCACTTGGGCTTTGCTGCATTCTGTTTCCTCTGAGCATGCTGGGCAAGAAGGACTCTGTTAGGAGCTGAGGTTTTCTGGGCAGCCTTGGCTTCATCCCACCTTGGGCAGCAAGGCTTGGGAACTTCCCACACATATGAACTGGTCTGGCATGATGATAAAGAACATGAAATTAGAATTTACCTGCTAAAAAAAACAGACGATATCACCAACTACCACCCAGTAGCATCAATCCCACTGGTAGTCAAACTGATGGAAAGCATGGTAACCAAACAACTTACTGACTACATAAACAAATTCACAATACTACACGAATCACAATCGGGATTTTGCTCCAGCCACAGCACCGAAACAGTACTCTTTACTCTCTTAGCCAAATTCAAACAAGAAATTGCAACAGGCAAAAGCATACTTCTCCTACAATTCGACATGTCTAGTGTGTTCGACATGGTAAACCATAATATACTACTAAGCATCCTAGAATACTTCAGGATTGGCGGAAGCGTACTTAGCTGGATCAAGGGTTTCCTAACTACTAGAACATATCAAGTGAAATCGAGTCATTTTGCCAACGTAAAATTTCTGACATGGACAAACAAGAATAAACAAGAATAAAACGACTCGTCCTTTACATCATCGGATCACAGAACATCGGTCCTGCATCAAATTGATAAAGAAGGGTGCTCCTTTAGTGGTTCATTGCCAGGATATGGGCCATGATTTTGATTCACTTAGATGTTTTGCTATTGATCATGTTCCCCTTAATGCTCATAGGGGTGATAGGAACAAGTGTTTGATTAGAAAGGAACAGCGATGGATCTTTCTTTTACAATCCCTCGAACCACAGGGTTTAAATTCACAAATAGAATGGTCTGTGTTCTTTTGAAGTACGTTTCTCATCAATCATCTATATTCAGCACATATGTTGTTGATTTTTGCTTTGGTTTAAATTCCACAACATCACTTCCGGTAGGTGCTTTTCACTACCGGTGTCATATGAGTGAAGGAACCTATAGCTTAAGGTTTGTCTGTGGGTTCTATTTTGTATACATTTAATGTAGTGTTTTCACTATAAATATTTAAATATTAGTTTTTTGTGGTATCACTTTTAATCGTAGGTATCGTGATCTGCCATCGGTTACTTGGCCCCCTGACGAAAAACCAGATTGCAGAGTGAAACGGAGAGCCCCATTGGGTATTATAGCATAAGCTAAGTAACTTTTTTGTTTAAGTAGGAGATACACATCACGATCCAGTGGAGTTTTTTTATGACCTATGAAAATAATGGAGTCAATGAAATGCTGGCATTAATTATATTGGTGTCATATTGCCATGCTTTGACTGTTGAGGTCTTTTTCTCCACTATAAATAAACCAAAAAAAGTTTTCAAATTGACACCACTTCCATTTCAATGTTAAGGTTGTTTTAATTATATTCAGCTTTATATTGGTAAATATTATCTCAGCCAGGGTAGGAGTGGATAAACATGTCCTGCTGCAGTATGTGCAGCCCGTGTCACTTGTGTGCATGAGTGAGACTAACAAGTTAGCTACTATTTCCGTTAAAGACGTGGTTGAAGAGCCAAGCTTCAACCTGCTTCCTGAAGTAGAGATAGTCTTACGTTAAGCAGAGCCTTTCAGGGAATACATTCCAGAGTGTGGGGGCTACTCCGGAGAAGGCTGGCTTGTGGGTACCACATCGTGTAATGCCTTTTGGAGAGGGTGTGGTTAGTGATGGTCCTTGAGAGGACCTTAGTGTCAGTGGAGGTGTGTACAAGATTGTCCTATTATTTTTCAGGTACTCGGGGCCATTTCCTTTAAGGGCTTTGAAGATCAGACATAGAGTTTTAAATGTAACCCTTTATTTCACTGGTAGCCAGTGAAGTTTGGCCTTCTTACTTTGAAGAAATCATGGTAATGAACTGTGTATTCAGAGACTAGTCTGGATAGTGAACTATGTTTACTCCTCAGAAATTGTTAGAGCCAGAGGAAGAAGAGAGTACCTCACAGTTTTAGGTCCTGTAGAGACAGCCCCCTGCCTAACACCCCACCCCATGAATCAGGAGCCTGGATTTTCCCCCTATACCCACACTGTATGTCTAGTATTCAGTTCCCATGGTATCTAGACTGTTATATTTGTTTTTGGGGTGTTATGTTGTCCCCCAATAAAACATTTTCCTATAAGAGGTGTGGAGTGTGTTGGATGGAAAAAAAACTCATTTAAATGCATGCAAGCCCGTAAATGTGAGGAACATTTCAAGGAGTGTAGACTTCTGTAGTGACAGTATCCAGCTTATTTTCGAAAGAGAAAGACGCCCATATTTTGACCCAAATCAGGAGATGGGCGTCCGTTTCCCATGGGCGCCCAAATCGGTATAATCGAAACCCGATTTTTGGCGTCCTCACCTGCAGTCCGTCACGGAGACGAACAAAGATCACGGGGGCGTGTTGGAGGCATAGCGAAGGTGGGACTGGGGCGTGGGTATCGCCCGAGGAGAGATGGGCATCTTTTGATGATAATCGAAACAAGAAGGGCGTTTATGATGAGAATTTGGTCCGCTTTATTTGGACCCTTTTTTTTCAGGTCCAAGTCCCATAAAAGTGCCCCAACTGACTATATGACCACCGGAGGGAATCGGGGATGACCTCCCCTGACTCCCCAAGTGGTCACTAACCCCCTCCCACAAAAAAAAAACACTTTACAAACTTTTTTTCCCAGCCTGTATGCCAGCCTCAAATGCCGTACCCACCTCCATGACAGCAGAATGTGTTCTATCCTCTGACAGCCTTTCCCTGGTTTTGATGTGGGTCTCGGGTGAGTGTGACACCTTTTCTGTTAAGGGCACTGCAGAGTCACATCAGCAATGCATTGTAGTGGGTGTAGGGTATTGGGCTCCGTGATTCCACTAGCTTGTGTTAAATGCTCACAATGTTGGTAGTTGGTAGGCTGTACTCCCATGGTGCTTTTCCCTCTGCTTACTGGGTCAGAGTGTGCCCTGTTTTGTTTCCGGTAGTCCATGATATAGTGGCCATTTGTGTAAGCCAGTTTTAGATCCCTTTCATGTGTTAGCCACGTTACAGCATTGTACACCATTCTGCCAGCTCTGACCTACTGCTAATCTCAGTACCAGCGAGACTCGTTGCCAGTGGGGCACAACCTCTGATCTGCAGTTAACTGTGAATAAAGGTGCTTATTCAAATAAAGGACGTTTTCAGCGAGATTAGTCTTCAGGTGTGAACTGCTGTGCCAAGGTTATACACCAACAACAAGTCCTGTCCCTGGAGAACTTTTAGTGGGTACTGCAGTGCACTTCAGTCAGGCAGACCCAGGCCCATCCCCCCCCCCCACCCGTAACACTTGTGGTGGTAAATGGGAGGCCTCTAAAACCCACTGTACCCACATGTAGTTGCCCCCTTCACCCCTAAGAGCTATGGTAGTGTTGTACATTTGTCCCTCCTACGACCAAATGGCTTGGATTGGGACGTTTCTGAGCTGGGCGTTTTTAGTTTCTATTATCGCTAAAATAAATAACACGCCCATCTCAGAAGGGACCAAATCCATCACATTTGGTCCGTCCAAACCGTATTTTCGAAACAAAACATGGACGCCCATCTTTTTTGATAATATGGTCTGTCCCGCCTCTTCACATACCCGTTTTCGGACATAGACGCCCATGGAGGTGGGTGTTCGCGTTCGATTATGCCCCTCCACGTCACACACTTTCTCGTACTGTGGTTGCTTTGGGCTTCTAAGATAGAAGCTAGTGCATTTCTTTCCTCTCGTGCCACCTTTGCTGACCAGAAAATAACTTTCAGCTGCCTTTTATTGTATCATATAGTTCATAAAACCTGCCTCCTAGAGCAGGCACAGAAAATGTTTGGAGCATTCTTCCTTTTTGTATTTCATGTTTATGCACACCTAGGCTGCTGATTAGTATAAGCCTGGGATAGTGGGAAATGGGCACACAATATATTTCTTTGTTTGGGCCGGGCTCAGGTCTAACCTGGTAAGCCGATGCAATCACTACACCAGACTTTATGTACTGTGAATAACTTAGTCCACACCGATTATAAAATTGAATCAAACAAAATTTTACTTTGACTCCAGTTGATGAAGCAAAAGATTAACAAACTTCCATATACAGGTGGCCCCAACATATTTACATCATTTTCTTCTTCTTCTCTCCAGCACATTAATACCCTAGAGATGTTACTTACAGTTCCAGTCAACCCTTGCTGGTATGATTTGTAAATTATGCCAGACATACCTTTCTGTACGTTTCACCTGGGTTCCATTATCAATATCCTGATAGACAAGGTACAACAGGCTTGTTAATGTAACCAGTGGTAAAAACCTTTAAAAAAATGTTTACCTGGCTCCATGTTTTTTTGCATGGTTCTGGGGGTTTTCTGGGTCATCCTATGACCAGGGTGAGACCTTGGTGGCCAGTGGAGGGGCCCATATTGGCCTCAATTTCAGGTTTGCCAGCAATTACTCCGTGGTAAATCATGGTGTTTTCCCACTACCAGTCCGGTGATGGTGGTTGAGTGAGGACCCTTTGAGGAGCATGGTAAGGGGAGTGATGGCTCAAGATTTTATTCAGTTTGTTTTTAAATTGTGCTTTTTTGTTCCAATAGGCTAGGGTTTAAGGGGTTAATTTTTGGTGAAATATATTGGTACTTATAGGTTACTGAGAACTTCTTGAGATGGGCTAGTTCATTAAAGTTTTTTGCAAAAATCATTTTGTGGTAAAACAAGGTTTCAGTATGGGCCAGTTCTGAGCCTTAAATTTGGTTCTTTTGAGCAGGCATTGCTCGGGGGTTTGCATGGGGCGATGTTCAGTTTAATAAAGTGGATGCCTCTGTTTTTTGGGAGGGAGATTTGGGGATAATTTTTGATGAAAATATGTGAATGTCTTTAAATCTGTGTTAAAATATATGAGAAAAATATAGCATGTATTGTTTGTTGGGACCAAGGATTACAGGCCATTTTAGATAAATTCTTTGGAAATTTTTACTCAAATGGCCTCTGGTGTCCTGGAGTTTAGAGGATGACCTGGCTTCAGATACAGATCCTGACATGCCTTGCCTGGAGGAGGATAATGCCACGGGGGATGCAGAATTCTCAGAGGATCTAGGATCTGTGGATCCAGTTGCAGATGTGCTCCTTCCTGGAGAGGATCCCTCTGTGGTGAGGATTTTTCATAAGGAAGATTTACAGGCTCTCATATCCTTGGTATCTTCTACCTTAAACTTTGAGGAGGAATCCGTGACCGTACGAGAACATAAAGTTGATCTTCTAGTCAAAGGCATTAGAAAGCCTGGCAAAACCTTTCCTTGGTTGAATTTGCAGCTTGTTTTAAGTGTTGATACGGCCTGGTGGTACATTGTCATATGTTTCTTACAGTTAAGCCTGTCTTCACCTAGATGAGATTTTTTTCCATTTTCTTTCAAGTTGAAATCCTTGATGCTTAAGGTTCCACAGTTTTGGGGAGAACCACAGGGAACATTTGTTTTGTGGAGCATAGGACTTTCTTTAGAGGGGTCATTTTTTCTAATGCCATTGCTAAGCTTGCATTCAACCTGTGCTGTCACTGTCCTCATCTTTTCATCCACATGAGGGTAGGACAAGGCTTCTAGGAAGTTTTCAGTAGTCAGATTTCTCTTGTCTTGTATTTTCTTCCAGAATTTGATTGGGCCCATCTGTTATGTGTAGTCCTTAATCCTAACTTGAAAAGGGATATGAGGTTCATACATATTATAATGAGGCTGATAATGTGTTCTGCAGCTTGTAGTCAGGTGGACTTCAGAGAATTCATTGTGTGCCCTTTATTGCTGCTCTCTCGCCTCTTACATAACTTCCATTCAAGATTTGGGTTAATACCATTTGTTTTAAATTTTCTGGACTTTCCAAATAGTAACATAGTAGATCATGGCAGATAAAGACCTGTACGGTTCATCCAGTCTGCCCAACAAGATAAACTCATTTTACATCACCTTGGTCTCTGAGTGAGGAGCCCTCTGTTTCACAGTGTTCTTTAAAACTTAGACTAGTATGCTCCTTCATACAGTACAATCTCAATTATCTGACCCAGTGGCGTAGGTACGTGGGGCCACAAAATTTCCTCCAGGCCCCTAGTTTTGCTGGTGGTGGTTCCCAACCCCTGCCAGCTGAAGCCTTCTCCATTGCCGGTCTGTGGCGCCGCCGAGTTGCCTGCCCTGCTCTCTCTTCCCCTTCATGTCCTGCAATTGGGGGGGCGGCAGACCAAAATGTGCTCCCCCCCCCCCCACCGTGGGCTCTGCCCCCTCTCCCAATGCGAGGTCTGGCTATGCCCCATTCTGACCTAAACTGGACCGACCCGTTGTTGGATAACTGAAGAGTTGGATAATACAGAAAACATTATATAAACCCCTCAAACAATGCATAAACAAAGGCATAGAGTTCCCAATTTTCAAAAATTGTTCTAAAACAAAGATTTTTAATAGAGTAAATGCAGTGATGTCACCGTGGGGGGGGGGGGGGGGTTGTCGGATATGCTGGATGGTCAGATTACTGAAGTTCAGATAATCAAGACTGTACTGTATTTCCAACAGCAGGGAACTGACCACAAGTAACGATGAAATGACTATCCTTTCTGGAAGTGCTCTGTGTTGAAAATACAAAGTTGAATCTTTATAATGAAATATTAATTTTTCTCTGAGACGTTGCATTACTGTGTAAAAGACAGCTTCATAGTTTAATTGATTGCTTAATATTTATTCACTTTTGTCTTCTAGATGCTGAAGAATACCAGCCTCCAATATGGAAATCATACTGTGAGTATAGACAATGGGACAGTTTTCATTAAAAATAGGATTGTTTAGAAAAATAAGTTGCAGTGTAAACCAGAAATTTCTCCGTCCTGTTGTGTTTTGGTTAAGCAATGTTTATATTCAATAATGAAAACTAGATTTTAAAAAACCTGGGAAAAAAGTTATAAAGAGTAATCCAAATTGGTAGGGGTATTTCAGTTTCTAGCCAGTTCTGATTCAGTGTGTATTATCTGAACATAAAAATTAATTTTGTCTTACTATTGATTTGTTCTTCAAAAAACAAGTAGAAAATACATTTTCTGTAAGCAATTGTGTCCTTAGCCATGAACATTATCAGATAATTGAACCTAACCTGTCAGTTCTGCGTAGAGCCATTCAGCTAATGTCACAATCAATTATTTTATGATTATGTCTAATTTATGTTTAGTAAAATTCTCCTGAAAAATGTACCAGCACTGGAAATTGGAGTCCTCTAAATACTGATTATATATTAGAAACAGCAAAAGGAGTCTGTGTTAGATTCCATGCACTCTGCTGTCACTCTTTATTAAGCCTGGTCTAGAAGTAATGGGGCTGATATTCAGTGGACCTCAACCTTTTTAAAGATAATCAGATGACTTATCTGGATATTTTTAAGCAGACTTTGTCAGCTTATCCATTTACCAGTAACTAGTACCACTGAATATGCACCCCTAAACTTGAACGGAAACTTATCCCGTTAAAGTTGGGCATCTAATTAGACTACTTTTAGCTCTACCCCTGCAATGCCTGCCAGCCTGCCTGAAGATATCTGACAATTACCGCCAGATTCTAGACATCGCGCCTAGAATTCCGCACTGAAATCCAAGCATATTCTATAACAACGCTGGTAATTTAATTGGCTTGGCTTAAACCAATCGGCATTTTTTAAACAGCACTTAATAAGCAATAATGAGAACTAATTGACAATAATTAGAATTTATGCACATAACTCGCTAAGCTTATTGTGTAATGCAAAATGCCGAAATTCTGATGTGCAGAGCCAAAAAGGGGCATGGTTATGGGTGTTTCGTGAGAGGTACAAAATTTACGCACAGTTATAGAATATGCTTCTATGCGCCTAAATCTGCGTGCCAGTATTTATATCACGTTTCCCTTGGTGTAAGTGGATGCACATAGTTCTAAGTGCTGGGATAGCAATTAAGCGTATTCTATATACCAGGGGCGTATCTGAACTTCAACGGTAGGGGGGGCCAGAGCCGAGGAGAGGGGACACATTTTAGCCCCCCCCCCCCCCCCCCGGCGGCACTGACCCCCCCCCCCCCCGCTGAGGACGAAGATGACGACGCCACCACTCCCCCCCCCCCCCCCCCCGCCCGACTACTTTAAACCCCCCCTCTCGCGGAAGACAGCTCCAACTACTTTGAACCCCCCCTCCTCCCGCCGTCGCGCCTCACCTCCCTTTGCTGGCGGGGGCTGGCCCGCCAGCCGAAGTCTCCGTCCTTCCTTCCGTCACGCCTCACTTCCCTTTGCTGGCGGGGGACCCCAACCCCCGCCAGCTGAAGTCTCCGTCCTTCCTTCGTTTGGGTTTGGTGGTTTCTGACATCCTGCACGTTGTACGTGCGTGCGTGCAGGACGTCAGAAACCACCAATCTCAAACAAAGGAAGGAAGGAAGGACGGAGACTTCGGCTGGCGGGGGTTGGGGTCCCCCGCCAGCAAAGGGAGGTGAGGTGCAACAGCGGAGTGAGTGACGGCAGGAGGAGGGGGGTTGAGAGTGTCATTGATAAGGGGGTCCAGGGGCAAATCTGCGGGGGCCAGGCCCCTGTGGCCCCATAGCAGATACGCCCCTCCTATATACTGCGCTTAAATCTAAGGTGCTGCTTATAGAATACGCTTAGGTGGAAATTTATTCCGTGCGGATTTTTCAGGCACCATATGTAGAATCTAGCCCTTAGTAGCTTCAAAGTTTCAAAGCCATCAATTTATTTATTTCCTGCCTAATAAGGGACTGCTCAAGGCGGGGTACAATGTAATCAAAATTAAAATAACTGAAGTTAACCAAATAATTTTAAATATCAACCTTACTGTTAGCGAGGTTCAGTACTTAGCTGGTGGGTTTTTTTCCTCCCTTACACAACCAACTAGCGTGTCTATTACCTCAGTGTAAAAATAAATAGATTTATTTATTTTTATTAACAGTAGGTTTAATCTTCCTGGGCTTGGTCAATATTGTAATGTTGTCTTAGCTCAGACTTTAGATGTTCCTTTTGTATGAGATTGAGAATTCACAGGATGGAGACCTCCATAGATAGAAGTCATTGTCTAGTACATGGGCTGATCACATGAATGTTCCAGTCTGTGACATTACTGTTCTTTGGCTTGGGGGTAGGGTGGGAAGGAGAAAGAAATGTGAGTAGGAGCTTTTCAAACCTTCACTTTAGTAGCAGTGTTTTCCTTTGACCAGATTAGCTGTCAAGTGATCTGTACTCTTGCAACCTTAATTTGGAAACATTTGGGCAAGCATGCTTTTGTTTCCCCAGATAAATCAGTTACTGTTTGGAGAATGTAATTTGTAGTTAAAGGAAAAGATGTCTCTTCAGCATGGGTGACCTTGAAAGAGGGACCCATACAAAACATGCTGGGTTTAAATTGACAGCAGTGTGATAGCTCGAAGATTACCTCTGAGAATGCTTTCAGTATACCAGCATGTTATCCAGTGTGGCCTTATACTGGATGAGAAATCCTGTTTCCTTATCACACTAAAGGATGAATAGAATTAAGGCCCTGTTTACTAAACAGCACTATGGGCGTGTTAACGTTTTTAGTGCGCACTAATGATTAGGACGCGCTAAACGCTAAGTTGCCCTTAGGAACATATGGGTGACTATCATTGAGCGCGTGCTAATTTTATCATGTGCTAAAAATGCTAGCGCAGCTTAGTAAACAGAGCCCTTAATTATTAAGAACTTTTTGCTTGCAGTAGTATTAATCTGTTGGACAATATGACTGGTAACATAGTAACGTAGTAAATGACAGCAGATAAAGACCTATACGGTCCATCCAGTCTGCCCAACAAGATAAACTCATTTATATGGTATGTGATACTTTATATGTATACTACTACTACTGCTACTTAACATTTCTAGAGCGCTACTAGGGTTATGCAGCGCTGTACAAAATAAACAAAGAAGGACGGTCCCTGCTCAAAGGAGCTTACAATCTAAAGAACGAAATGTCAAGTTGGGCAGTCTAGATTTCCTGGGTAGAGGTGTAGAGGTTAGGTGCCGAAGGCGACGTTGAAGAGGTGGGCTTTAAGCAGAGATTTGAAGATGGGCAGGGAGGGGGCCTGGCGTATGGGCTCGGGGAGTTTGTTCCACGCGTGGGGTGAGGCGAGGCAGAAAGGGCGGAGCCTGGAGTTGGCGGTGGTGGAGAAGGGTACTGAAAGGAGGGATTTGTCTTGAGAGCGGAGGTTACGGGTAGGAACGTAAGGGGAGATGAGGGTTGAGAGGTAAGGAGGGGCTGCAGATCGAGTACATTTGTAGGTTAGTAGGAGAAGCTTGAATTGAATGCGGTATCTGATCGGAAGCCAATGAAGTGACTTGAGGAGAGGGGTGATATGAGTGTATCGGTTCAGGCGGAAGATAAGACGTGCAGCAGAGTTCTGAATGGACTGAAGGGGGGATAGGTGGCTAAGTGGGAGACCAGTGAGGAGTAGGTTGCAGTAGTCAAGGCGAGAGGTAATGAGAGAGTGGATGAGAGTTCGGGTGGTGTGCCCAGAGAGGAAAGGGCGGATTTTGCTAATGTTATAGAGGAAGAAGCGACAGGTCTTGGCTATCTGCTGGATATGCGCAGAGAAGGAGAGGGAGGAGTCGAAGATGACACCGAGGTTGCGGGCAGATGAGACGGGGACGATGAGGATGTTATCAACCGAAATAGAGAGTGGAGGTAGAGGGGAAGTGGGTTTGGGTGGGAAGACAAGAAGTTCGGTCTTGGCCATGTTCAGTTTTAGATGGCGGTTGGACATCCAGGCAGCAGTGTCGGATAAGCAGGCCGATACTTTGGCCTGGGTTTCTGCAGTGATGTCAGGTGTGGAGAGATAAAGCTGGGTGTCGTCAGCATAGAGATGATACTGGAAGCCATGAGACGAGATCAGGGAGCCCAGGGAAGGGGTGTAGATAGAGAAAAAAGGGGTCCAAGGACAGAACCCTGAGGGACTCCAACAGAGAGCGGGATGGGGTGGAGGAAGAACCATGAGAGTGTACTCTGAAGGTACGATGGGAGAGATAAGAGGAGAACCAGGAGAGGACAGAGCCCTGGAACCCAAAAGAGGACAGTGTGTCAAGAAGTAAGTTGTGATTGACAGTGTCAAAGGTGCGGATAGGTCGAGGAGAATGAGGATGGAGTAATGACCTTTGGATTTGGCGAGGAACAGGTCATTACAGACTTTGGATAATGCCGTTTCTGTCGAGTGAAGTGGGCGAAAGCCAGATTGAAGCGGATTGAGGATGGTATGAGAGGCGAGAAAATCAATGCAACGGCTGTGAACGGCGTTCAAGTATTTTGGAGAGGAAGGGTAGGAGGGAGATGGGGCGGTAGTTGGAGGGACAAGTAGGGTCAAGTGAAGGTTTTTTGAGAAGCGGTGTGACAACAGCATGCTTGAAGGTGTCAGGGACAGTTGCGTTGGAGAGAGAGAGGTTGAGGATATGACAGATGGGAGGGGTGATAGTGGGAGAGATGGTGGTAAGTAAGTTGGTGGGGATGGGGTCTGAGGAACAGGTGGTGCATTTTGAGGAGGAGAGAAGATGGGCGGTTTCCTCTTCGATGATATCAGGAAAAGAGGAGAAGGAGGCCTGGGTTGGTTGGTTGAGGGAGTGGGAGATAGGATGAAGGGGAGGAGAAGGTTTAGCGGTGAATTCGAGGTTGATCTTCTGGACCTTGTCGCGGAAGTAGTCAGCCAGTGATTGAGGAGAGAGTGAAGGGGGGGTGGGAGCGGAGGGCACTTTGAGGAGGGAGTTGAGGGTGGCGAAGAGACGACGAGGGTTAGAGCTGAGGGAATTAGTCAAATGAGTGTAGTAGTCCTGTTTGGCGAGGAATAGGGAGGACTGGAAGGAGGATAGCATGAATTTGTAGTGAATGAAGTCAGTATGGGTGCGAGATTAGAGGGCGAGCAGGTAGAAGAGAGGACGAGATCAAGACAGTGACCAGATTTGTGAGTAGGGGTGGTGGAGCTCAGTTGGAGGTTGAAGGAGGAGGTTAGGGTGAGGAATTGAGAAGCGTATGAGTCAGATGGGTTATCAGTGTGTATGTTGAAGAGACCAAGAATGAGGGATGGGGATGAGGGCTCGAGAAAAACGGAGAGCCAGGCATCGAAGTCAGTAAGGAAGGAAGGGAGGGACTTATCAGGGGGGCGGTAGATGACTGCAACACGGAGTGGCAGCGGGTAGAATAGACGGATGGAATGGACTTCAAAGGATGAGAAGCAGTGAGACTGTGGTAGGAGGAGGGGTTGAAAACTGCAGGAGGGCGAAAGTAGTAGGCCAACGCCGCCACCGCGGCTAGCTGTGCGGGGCGAATGGGAGAAAAGGTAGCCTCGGTGGCAAAGGGCTGCGACTGAGGCAGAGTTGTCGGGGGTGAGCCAGGTTTCGGTTAGAGCGAGCAGATGGAGGGAACAGGAGATGAAGAGATCATGGGTGAAGGTAAGTTTGTTGCTGATTGAGTGGGCATTCCACAGGGCACACGAGAAGGGGAGGGAGGAAGGAGGGGGAGGGGAATGGAGATGAGATTGGAGATATCGCGGGAACGTTTGCATGGATGAGACGAGGACATGTGTGGTGGACCTGGGTTGGGATTGATGTCTCCCGCGGATAGCAGGAGAAGGAGCAAGAGAGAGCGGAGAAGGGTGGGGGAGGTGGGGCGCCGAAGGCGGGATGCGCTGAGGAGGAATGGGGAAGGGTTTATGGCAGGAAGGAGGTGTTGGAGGTTGAGAGCTAGGAAGGAGGAGGAGGACAGTAGGGATGGTGAGGTGGTGGGGGGTAGGGGTAGGTAGGGTATAGCAGTAGTGGGCAGGACGGGGGGGATGGGTAGTGAGTTCGTGTGGTAGACAGCGGAGGGAGGGGGAAGAGATTGGGGAGGGATAGGGCGAGGAATAGAATGTGAAAGGGGGCCATGGGTAGTGAGAGAGGTAGGGAGTGGGTGAGCAGGCAGGTTGGATAAGCTGGTGGGGTGGAGCAAGCTGGTGCAGATGGACTGGAAGCTTGATCAGGCGGGCTGGAGCAAGCTGGTGCAGATGAGATGGACTGGATCGAGCAGGGAAAGCTGGATCAGGCTGACTGGAGCAAGCAGGTTTAGGCGGGCAGGAGCAAGCTGGTGCAGATGGACTGGAAGCTGGATCAGGCGGGCTGGAGCAAGCTGGTGCAGAAGGACTGGATCGAGCAGGGAAGCTGGATCAGGCTGACTGGAGGAAGCAGGTTTAGGTGGGCTGGAGCAACAGGAGCAGATGGCTGGAGCAAGCTGGAAGAGTTGGATCCGACGGAAGCTGGAGCAGATGGTCTGGGACGAGCAGGAAGAGCTGGATCCGACGGAGGCTGGAGCAGATGGACTGGGACGAGCAGGGGGAGCTGGATCAGGCGGGCTGGAGCAAACTGGATTAGGCGGGCTGGAACGGCTGGAGAAGTTGGAACGAGCAGGGGGAAGCTGGATTAGGCAGGCTGGAACAGCTGGAGCAGGTGGCTGAAACAAGCAGGAAGAAGCTGGATTAGGCGGGCTGGAACAGCTGGAGCAGGTGGCTGGAACAGCAGGAAGAAGCTGGATCCGACGGACTGGAACAGGGTGGTTCAAATGGACTTGAACGAGCAGGGAGAAGCTGGGTCAGATGGAGTGGAACAAGCTGGACGAGCTGGATCAGGCGGGCTGGACCAAGCTGGAGCTAGCAGGAAGAAGCTGGATCTGACGGACTGGAACAGGGTGGTGGAGATGGACTGGAACGAGCAGGACGCTGGAGCAGGCGGACTGGAACAAGCAGGAAGAAGCTGGAACGTGCGGAGTGGATGGAACAGGAGGTAGAAACTGGGTCAGGTGTCCTGGAGCAAGCTGAGCAGATGGTCCGGATTCGGCAGATGGATCAGAGCAGGCAGGGAAAAGCTGGGTCAGCAAAGTGGAGCGAGCTGGAGCAGGCAGATGAAGCGGAAGGAACAGAGCAGGCAGGCAGCTGGCCACTGCAGACGCTGGATCGGCGGGATGGAACGGGCAGGGCTGGTGGACTCTCCCGTCGGCGCTGCGACTTCCTTTCCAGATGGTCGGTCCTTTAGGCGACTCGGTCCCGTGGTCAGCACTGCAGTACGCGCCCAGGCTGTTCCGGCTGGGGAGTGCGGCAGCAGTGCACAGGACCACGGTCAACCAGCTCGGCAGTTTGATTTGTCCTTGCCTTTCTCAGGGCACAGACCATAGAAGTCTACTCAGCAGTGTTCTTGTACTACGTTCTGGAGCTAATGTCGAAGCCCCTTAAAAGTTACACTCTAGCCCATCCCTATCTATTCAGCCAGAATCAGGGCATAGACCATAGAAGTCTGCCCAGCTCCCATTTTGTTTCCCAATTACCGGTGTTGCCACCCAATCTCCGCTAAGATTCCACGGAACCATTCCTTCTAAAGAGGATTCCTTTGTGTTTATCGCACGCATGTTTGAATTCCATTACTGTTTTCATTTCCACCACCTCCTGCGGGAGGGCATTCCACATATCCACCACCCTTTCCGTGAAAAAATACTTCCTGACATTAGTCCTGAGTCTGCCCCCCTTCAACCTCAATTCATGTCCTCTAGTTCTACCGCCTTCCTGTCTCCAAAAAAGGTTAATTTGCGGATTAATACCTTTCAAATATTTGAATGTCTGTATCACGTCACCCCCGTTTCTTCTTTCCTCTAAAGTATACATGTTCAGGTCAGCAAGACTCTCCTTGTACGGTTTGCAACACAAATCCCATACCATTTTTGTAGCTGTTCTTTGCACCGCTTCCAGTCTTTTTTACATCTTTAGCAAGATACGGCCTCCAAAACTGAACACAATACTACTACTACTACTATTTAGCATTTCTATAGCGCTACAAGGCTTACGCAGCGCTGCACAAACATAGAAGAAAGACAGTCCCTGCTCAAAGAGCTTACAATCTAATAGACAAAAAATAAATAAAGTAATCAAATCAATTAATGTGAACGGGAAGGAAGAGAGGAGGGTAGGTGGAAGCGAGTGGTTACAAGTGGTTACGAGTCAAAAGCAATGTTAAAGAGGTGGGCTTTCAGTCTAGATTTAAAGGTGGCCAAGGATGGGGCAAGACGTAGGGGCTCAGGAAGTTTATTCCTCACCAATGACTTGTAGAGGGGCATCAACACCTCCTTTCTTCTGCTGGTTACGCCCCCCTCTCTATGCAGCCTAGCATCCTTCTGGCCACAGCCGTCGCATTGTCGCATTGTTTCTTCACCTTTAGATCCTCAGACACCAACACCCCAAGGACTCTGTCCTACTAATCTCTCCCCTCCTATTCAGTATCTCTCTTTTGGGTTCCTGCACCCCAAGTGCATCACTTTACACTTCTTCGCATTAAATTTTAACTTATAACAATTAGAAACCCTTGTACTTTTTTTCTTTTTTTTTTTAAATATGCTCTTTAATCTTATTACTCTATAATATTGCTAGTGAAAGCTAATCATTATTAGCTTTAAATTAAATGAAACAGTGTTTAGTTATGCATATTACCAATCACTCTGAGTAATTAGTTGTGTAATATGTTCATCCATACATCACTGCACTGTGACCCTCCCTGCCTCAATTTCTGACTTCATAATCTTCCTTGCTTATTTGTACTTATTCTCATAAGCAAATTGCAGGTGTACTTATCTGAGGATGGAATCCTGGGTCACCGTTTTCATGAGCGTGACGTGATAAATATTCGGAGTGAATAATCAGCGTGCAGTTGTGCTCGTGGTCCTTTAAAAAGATAAGAGGAATCTTTTTAAAGGACCACGAGCACAACTGCACACTGATTATTCACTCCGAATATTTATCACGTCACGCTCATGAAAACGGTGACCCAGGATTCCATCCTCAGATAAGTACACCTGCAATTTGCTTATGAGAATAAGTACAAATAAGCAAGGAAGATTATGAAGTCAGAAATTGAGGCAGGGAGGGTCACAGTGCAGTGATGTATGGATGAACATATTACACAACTAATTACTCAGAGTGATTGGTAATATGCATAACTAAACACTGTTTCATTTAATTTAACACCCAGAGTCCATACATTCCTCTCCTCTTGTGTATTCCCAACACAAGCTGTGTTTCACAGTACATTGCGTTGTCAGGGGAATTTATGTGTTCTGTAAAATAGAAACGTTGTGTTACCACCCTCTTTACTCATATCTGCATTGAGCTGTGGTTCTCCTTGTTCCTCACTACTTTTAATTTGACTTTCATCTCCATTATTTCTTCCATACTTTTGTTATAATTAATCATACAAATCTTAGCATAACTGGTGCGGATCATCCTCCCTACTCACGACTCTCCTGTCAAAAGGACGCCAGCGCATGCGCTGTCCTTTTTTATTTCAAATCCTACTGAGCTCCTCCCATATACTTATTCCTGTAGCCAATCAATCTCATGATTCAAACCCTGTGGTATTACTGTGTCCCGCTGAAAGATCATTCTTTGTTTTTTGTTTTTTAATACCTTCGCTATATCACCACCATATGGTAATCTTACTTGAGCTAATATGGTATATTTTACATCCTCCATGCTATGCTTCATATAGTTCCAATGTCCTACCAAAGGGGCTTCCCTCTTTTGAATCCTCAAGTTACTAATATGCTCAGCTATTTGTTACTTTATCTTCCTCGTTGTATAGTTGATATACCATTTTCCACACGGACATACTATCCCATAAACTACTTGAGATGATTCACAATCTGTATTGGATAAAATTCTATAAGGTTTTCCCGTTACAGGATGATGCACCTGTTGCATTTGCCAAATGTATTTACAATAAACACACAGTAAACATGGTCTATGTCCTTCTTTAATTGAGGCTGTCATTTTTGTATCATCTCCTAAACCCAGAGGGAACACTGGACGCTGTAGACTGGAATGATTTCTTGAGGATCAGTAAAACAGTAATACAAACAGAATTTCATATCAAAGCATTAACGGAATACTGTCACGTCCAGCGTATTCCACGTGGATTACGCTGGAACAAAAAACCCAGATTCCTGGACGACAAAGAATTTGTTGAACAATGGAGCATTGTGATTTCACGAAGTTCCCTAGACTTAATGCTAATCACGATAGACAAACTTAAAAAAGAACTCGAATTACAAGAGCGGGAACTACAAGAAAAAATGGATGGTTGGAGAAACCAAGAAGGAACAACATTTGAAGCTCAATATCAACAACATAGACAGATATTAGAGAAATACAAAACAGAAATTCATAATCAAAAGATAGCAAAGTTCAAAAGAGATGAATTTGACTATACTAGGGGTTTATATTTATAATTTGTGGATTATAATGTCTTGATCTTGCATTAATTCTTTAAGTGCTCTTTTTTGCATTTTACTCAAATTGTGTGGTCGAAATGTTTGGTGCTTCTCCAACTGTGCAAGATCCTGTAGTACTGATTGGGAAAAGGTTTCAGTACTGGCTTCAGATGGTCCTGGTGGCATCCATATTGATGGAAGTTTATGACACATTAAAAAGGAGCGATATTGTTCATCCTTTTCTAAGGACATTCCATTCCCTATGGAGGTTGTGGATGAGCCCAGGGCCAAGATGCTCGAGGTCTTGGACTATCCTTCTCCGCCTGCTGAGGTTGCAACGGCCCCCCTGCATAATATACTCAGGGAAGTGCTTATGCGGAATTGGTCGTGCTCTCTTTCTAATCCTGTGGTCCCCAAAAAATCTGAGTCCCAGTACAGAGTCCATGGAGAGCCTGTAATGGTGAAGGCCCAACTTCCTCACGATGCCATGGTTGTGGACTTTTCTCTCAGAAGAGCCAAGAGTACTAGAGACTATGCCTTGGTGCCACCAGGCAGAGAGTCTAGGACCTTGGATTCTTTTTGGAGAAAGATGTATCAGGCCGCTATTCTCGCCGCCAAGATCCAAACTTACCAGCTCTACACGAGCATCCACTTGCGGAACTCGGTAAGGCAACTGTCTAGTTTGGTTGAAGCACTACCTCCGGAGCTGGCCGAACCTTTTCACCAGGTGGTCAGGCAGCAGAAGGTGTGTCAAAAATTCCTGGCCCGGGAGACTTACGACACTTTTGATGTGGCATCCCGAGGAGCTGCTCAGGGTATAGTGATGCGCAGACTCTCGTGGCTGCGTGTCTCTGACCTGGATCATAAGACCCAGCAGCGAATGGTGGATGTTTCTTGCCGGGGGGATAATATTTTTGGAGAGAAAGTAGAGGACATGGTCGATCAGATCAAAAAGCACCATGATGCTATGGATTCTCTCTCCCGCCGGGCATCTTCTGCTACCACCTCATCCAGGAGGTTTTTTTGGGGGAAGAGGAGTGCTCCCTATTTCTATAATAGGTGTAGGCACACTCCTGCTTCTCGGCAGCCGGTTCAGGCTCAGTCCCAGCTCGTGCATTCCTGTCAGCGCCATGCGCCTAAGGCCCCTAGGGCTCCCCAGCAAAAGCAAGGGACGGGCTTTTGACTGTCTCCAGTGCAGCATAGTCTCAGTAAAAGTGTCCGTACCGGATGGCTTGCTGGTCGGAGGGAGGTTGATATTTTTTCACCAAAGGTGGCCTCTTATAACCTCCGACAGGTGGGTTCTTCAAATAGTCCAGTTAGGATACACTCTCAATCTGGTATCCAGGCCTCCAAATTGCCCACCGGGAGCTCAGGCCTTCAGCTCTCAGCACAAGCAGGTACTTGCAGAAGAACTCTCTGCCCTTTTAAAGGCCAATGTGGTCGAACCTGTTCCACCAGGGGAAGAAGGGCTGGGATTCTATTCCAGGTACTTCCTTGTGCAAAAGAAAACAGGGGGGATGCGTACCATCCTAGTCCTAAGGGCCCTGAACAAATTCCTAGTCCGAGAAAAGTTCAGGATGGTTTCCCTAGGCACCCTTCTTCCCATGATTCAGGAAAACGATTGGCTATGCTCTCTGGACTTAAAGGATGCCTATACACACATCTCGATACTCCCATCTCACAGGAAGTATCTTCACTTTTGGTTGGGATCTCAGCACTTTCAGTACTGTGTACTGCCCTTTGGCCTCGCATCTGCGCCCAGGGTCTTCACAAAGTGCCTGGCAGTTGTCGCAGCATCGCTATGCAGACTGGGAGTGCTTGTGTTCCCTTATCTTGACGATTGGCTGGTGAAGAGCACCTCGGAGGCAGGAGCTCTACAGTCCATGCGGATGACTGTTCGACTGCTAGAGCTTCTGGGGTTTGTAATCAATTATCCCAAGTTCCACTTTGTCCCGGTTCAGAAATTGGAGTTCATTGGAGCTCTGTTGGACACACGGACGTCTCGAGCTTATCTCCCCCAGGCAAGGGCAGACAATCTCTTGGCTGTAGTGTCCTTGGCTTGAGCGTCTCAACAGATCACAGCTCGGCAGATGTTGAGACTCTTAGGACACATGGCTTCCACAGTTCATGTAACTCCCATGGAACGCCTACATGTGAGATCAGTTCAATGGACCCTAGCTTCCCAGTGGTGCCAGGCCACATGGGATCTAGAGGATGTGATCTGTCTCTCCACCGAGTTTTGCAGATCCCTTCAGTGGTGGACATTTCAATCCAGTCTGACCTTGGGATGTCCATTCCAAATTCCTCAGCCACAGAAAGTGGCATCCCTCCTGGGGTGGGGAGCCCATGTAGATGGACTTCACACTCAAGGAGTTTGGTCCTTTCAGGAAAAGGATCTTCAGATCAACCTCCTGGAATTACGAGCGATCTGGAACGCTCTCAAGGCTTTCAGAGATCGGCTGTCCAATCAAATCATCCTAATTCAGACAGACAATCAGGTTGCTATGTATTACACCAACAAGCAGGGGGGCACTGGATCTCGCCCTCTGTGTCAGGAAGCCGTCAGGATGTGGCTTTGGGCGCACCATCACGGCATGTTTCTTCAAGCCATGTTTCTGGCAGGCGTAAACAACAGTCTGGCCGACAGGTTGAGCAGGATCATGCAACCTCATGAGTGGTTGCTAAGCA
The DNA here is from genome assembly GCF_901765095.1 of Microcaecilia unicolor. Classification (NCBI taxonomy): domain Eukaryota; kingdom Metazoa; phylum Chordata; class Amphibia; order Gymnophiona; family Siphonopidae; genus Microcaecilia; species Microcaecilia unicolor. The sequence goes on from NC_044031.1 coordinate 172,108,387, forward strand.
TGGCCGTTACCCACAAGATCTTTCGAGAGTGGGGCACCCCCTCGGTGGATCTTTTTGCCACTCAGATCAATCACAAAGTCCCTCAGTTCTGTTCCAGACTTCAGGCCCACGACAGACTAACGTCAGATGCCTTTCTCCTTCATTGGGGGACAGGCCTTCTTTATGCTTATCCTCCCATTCCTCTAGTAGGGAAGACTTTGCTGCAACTCAAGCAAGACCGTGGAACCATGATTCTGATTGCGCCTTTTTGGCCCTGTCAGATCTGGTTCTCGCTTCTTCTGGAGTTGTCCTTCGAAGAACCGTGGGGATTGGAGTGTTTTCCAACCCTCATCACCCAGAACGAGGGGTCGCTTTTACATCCCAACCTCCAGTCTCTGGCTCTCACGGCCTGGTTGTTGAGAGCTTAGAAATTGCCTCTTTAGGTCTTTCAGAGGGTGTCTCCCGAGTCTTGCTTGCTTCCAGGAAAGATTCCACGAAAATGTGTTATTCTTTCAAATGGAGGAAGTTTGCCGTCTGGTGTGACAGCAAGGCCCTAGATCCTTTTTCTTGTCCTACACAGACCCTGCTTGAATACCATCTACACTTATCAGAGTCTGGTCACAAGACCAACTCCTTAAGGGTTCACCTTAGTGCAATTAGTGCTTATCATCAACGTGTAGAGGGTAAGCCTATCTCTGGACAGCCTTTATTAGTTCGCTTCATGAGAGGTTTGCTTTTGTCAAAGCTCTCTGTCAAACCTCCACCAGTGTCATGGGATCTCAACATCGTTCTCACCCAGCTGATGAAAGCTCCTTTTGAGCCACTGAATTCCTGCCATCTGAAGTACTTGACCTGGAAGGTCATTGTCTTGGTGGCTGTTACTTCAGCTCGTAGAGTCAGTAAGCGCCAAGCCCTGGTACTACATGCACCTTATATCAAGTTTCATCATAACAGAGTTGTTCTCCGCACTCACCCTGTTCTTGCCGAAGGTGGTGTCGGAGTTCTATCTGAACCAGTCAATTGTCTTGCCAACATTTTTTCCCCGTCCTCATACTCGCCCTGGTGAAGACAAGTTGCACACCTTGGACTGTAAGAGAGCATTGGCCTTTTAAGTGGAGCGGACAAAGCCCTATAGACAGTCTGCCCAGCTGTTTGTTTCTTTTATTCCCAACAGGAGGGGAGTCGCCATCAGAAAACGCACCATCTCTAATTGGCTAGCAGATTGCATTTCCTTCACTTACGCCCAAGCTGGGCTGACTCTGGAGGGCCATGTCATGGCTCATAATGTTAGAGCCATGGCTGCATCAGTGGCTCAATTGAAGTCAGCCTCCATTGAGGAGATTTGCAAGGCTGCAACGTGGTCATCAGTCCATACATTCACATCTCACTACTGCCTTCAGCAGGATACCCGACGCGACAGTCGATTTGGGCAATCGGTGCTGCAGAATCTGTTTGGGGTTTAGAATTCAACTCCACCCTCCTAGGCCCGTTTCTGTTTTGTTCCAGGCTCCACTCTCATCTAGTTGTGTTTCTTTCAGTTCAATCTCTTTTATATCCTCGCCATTGCGAGGCCCAATTGACCAATGTTCATTGTTTTGAGTGAGCCTGGGGGCTAGGGATACCCCATCAGTGAGAATATTCAGCTTGCTTGTCCTTGGAGAAAATGAAGATACATACCTGTAGCAGGTATTCTCCGAGAACAGCAGGCTGAATATTCTCACATGCCCTCCCTCCTTCCCTTTGGAGTTGTTCTTGTTTTTTGGTTTGCTTTTTATTAAACTAAGGAACTCACGCTCGTGTCGCGGGCGGGAACCCGTTTGCGCATGCGCAGTGTGCTCGGGCCGCGCGACGGAGCGTTCCATAGACTTCTCTTTTGTTTTGAGGTTCCGGTCTCCTGGACTGTCGTGGACGACAACCCATCAGTGAGAATATTCCGCCTGCTGTCCTTGGAGAATACCTTCTACAGGTATGTATCTTCATTTTCTGTGCTCACTATTGCCGGAGCTAGTCTGGCGCTAATTGCCTCTAGTGCTGGTGTTATGTTTTGAGCATCAGCCTGTCAGTGAGCAGGATTTAGCTGGATAGAAGTCACTCCTACTTGAATAAATGCTGCTGAATATCACTCTGAAACTCCTATGTTTGACTTAAAGTAGGGACAAATGTAAGCATGTAAGTTAAGCCAATTTTTATGAGCTCTACCTTTCGAATATTGGGCCAATAATATTTTCATCTGGTACATTTTTTTTTTTTAATCTGCATCAATAGGACCAGATGAAAATATTGTGGGCCCAATTTTTGAAAGGCTGAGCAAATAAATATTGGCTTAACTTAGATGCTTACATTTGTCCCCTACTTTAAGTCAAACATAGGAGTTTCATAGGACCAGAAAAGAATGACATGTTTGTGCATCTTGTGTTTTTTTTTTTAATACTGTTCTCTTTGTTTTTGTAGTGTATCAGTTGCAGCAGGAGGCACCTCGTCCGAAGAGAATCATTTCTGCTCAGGAGGTCAGTTCTTCTCTCACTGTATTGTGCTGAAACCCCATACTCTCTCATATGTTCCTCCCCAAAACCTGATCAGCATTTAACTTCAGATTTTTGAATTTCCTGGTGAGCAGTTCTTAAGGGAATTGACTCCCTAATTGTATAAACTTGCACACACGATTCTGCGCTTAGCACACAAAGTTCCACCTGCAAGTTATAGAATAGGGTCAGTTATGTGCATGACTTAATAATTAGCTGCTAATTAGCGTTAACCAATAATTAGCTTTAATTGGTGTTAAGTGGCACTAATTGACACTATTTTACAGATTGTCTGCTGGATTCTATATATCACACCTAAATCCAAGTGTACTCCATAACAATGTGCATAACTTAATTGGCTTAAGCCAATCAGTGTTGTTAACGGCACTTAACAAGCAATAATGAGCACTAATTGGCAATAATTAGAATGTATACATATAACTCACTAATATAACTCACTAAGGCCCTCATGATCAAAAGCAAACTCTGGCGCTAAAGGCTGTTAACGCCATACTAGCGCCAGAGTTTGCAGCCGACCCATGATCAGAGCCCTCGAACGCCTGAAACAGCGCACTCGAGGGCTCTCAGCGCAAGTAGCATGCAAATGCATGCTAAACAGGGCTTCTAGTGCAATTAGCTTGCAAATGCATGCTAATTGGCACTTAACGCATTCATCCCCAATGATCAGCGACCAGCGCGCCAAAGATTGGGTCGCTGGCCGCAGCAAAATCAACGCCAGCTCCGAGCTGGCGTTAGATTTTGCGGATCATTGGGGAGGAATGGTGAGCCCTGTCCAGCATGCAGTTGCATGCTGGCAGGCCCCCGTTCCCCCCCCAAGGCAACAGCATACGGGACTGGAGGTCCGGTGGACCTCCAGTCCCCCCCCCTGACGATCTGACCCTCCCCCGACCCCCCCCCCCCCCGAAATCTTCGTGGCCGCCTCCGGCCAAGCGTTGTCCCACCCTCCCACCAGCACTGGGGGGGGGGGGGGGGCTGGAGTTTCGGTGGGCCTCCAGCCCCCCCAAACCCCAAGAAATCCTTGTGGCCGCCTCCGGCCAAGGGCTGTAATCTATCGACGAGGGGGGTGGGGCTGGAGGCCCCCCCCCGCGTTCTCAACAAATCCCTGGTGGTCCGTGGTGACATGTAAACCCAACCTCCTCCCTCCCGGCCCCCCTACCTTTTGTTGGAGGAGGGACGCAGCCTGCATGCCTCCCTCCTCTTCCTTTCGACGCCGCTTCACAATGGCGGCGCACAGCCCCGCCCATTGCATCCTGGGATGCGCTGGGCGGGGCTACATACCATGTAAGGGAATCGCTCCCTTATATGGTATGTAGCCCCACCCAGCACATCCCAGGATGCAATGGGCAGGGCTGGGCGCCGCCATTTTGAAGCGGCGTCGAAAGGAAGAGGAGGGAGGCATGCAGGCTGCGTCCCTCCTCCAACAAAGGTAGGGGGACCGGGAGGGAGGGAGGAGGGTGGGGTTACGTGTCACCACGGACCACCAGGGATTTGTGGAGAACGCCGGGGGGGGGGAGGAGTTGGGGTGGGCTGGAGGTCCGGTGGACCTCTAGGCCCCACCCCCCCATCGATGGATCACAACGATTTCTGGGGGTTTGGGGGGCTGGAGACCTACCGGATCTCCAGCCCTCCGTGAACATGGGGGGGGGGGTCGTCGGGGGGACCGGAGGTCCACCGGAACTCCAGCCCCCCCCCCCCCATCGCTGGGTGGGAGTCGGTTTGGCCGCCGCCGGCGGCGGCCTCTTTGTTGGGGGATCGGCAGGCCACTTTGACAGTTTTGGGCTTTTGACAGCCCAGACCTGTCAAAGAAGTGCGGGAGGATTGTGCTGAGCGCATGCTCGGGCGCAATTCTCCCGCACTTCAACATGATAATCAAAGATAATAGCGCTGCTTAGATTTGCATGCATTATCTTTGATCATCGATGCAGAAAAGCCCTGCGCTGTCCCGGCGCTATTTTTAGGGAGCTGTTTGGAACAGCGCAGGGCTTTTGATCATCTAGGTGTTAGTGTATGCTGTAACTCACTGCGCCTAAATTCTGATGCACATCCAAAAAGGGGCATGGCTATGGGCGGGAACTGGGTGTTTTGTGAGCATTTCCAAATTTACGTGGGTTGTTATAGAATATGGCCCAGTCCATGTAAATCGACACGCAGGGATTTACACCACCTTTTCGTTGTAAATTAATTTGTGCTGGGATATCAACTAAGCGTATTCTATATATCGTGCCTAAATCTTAATAGGATCTGATGAGTGCTGGAAGCTTCTGCACTGTACTGTTTTATGTTTGTTTTTATTAAATTTGATATACCATAGGTGTTAGTTATAACCAATCTTGATGATTGCAGTGCTTTCTATTGTGGGTTGCCTTGGGCATTTGTTCAACCCGTAATGTTTCATTGTGGGTATTTCTCAGTTTAGTCACATGAATCCAGTACTGCAAGAGCTTCACTTGTTACCAGTGACATATCAACATTTTAATCTGAATACGTGACAGGTCTTCAGAACACTAACTAATGATGTACCTTTAATCATTGCTGTTAGTATGAGGATTTATCATCCCACCAGAAGTTTAAGATCACAGGACAAATGTTTGTTAGATGTCCTCTCTTTCTATCAGGTCCACTTGAAAGATCGAGTACTTTTGTTTTTTACTTTTTTTTTTTATTGTGGGACCTACTTGGTGGAATAAGCTTTCATTGGAATTAAGACAACTGACTTCTTTCTTTTAGGAAGTTATTGAATGCATATTGGTTTCAGCAGGCATTTACCTAATTTGATGCTATTTTATTAAAGAGTTTAGTCAGTTATTTAGTTACGGTATGGATGTGATTGTTGATATGTATTATTTGTTTTTTAAACTTAATGTATGTTTTCATGTAATCCACTAGATTTTATAGATGAAGTGGACTATACATATTTTCAAATAAATAAATAGCATTTTACTGCACTTAATAGAAAAATGTGATTATACAGTATTGGAGAAATTCTACAACTGGCCACGTCCATTTAAGTGCCCTGATAATGCGAGGTGAGAATGTATTCTATAATGGCATCTGGGGGCCCAGATTCAATTTTAGAATACTAGTATAATCCAGTGTCGGTGCATCTTAGATTTATGTGCCGGCAGTTAGAGTAGCCAAAGACCTGGCCTAACTGTTGATGCTTAAATGCAGCAGGGGCACACAAAACAGTATTCTGTAAGCTTTCTTGTAACCCGGGAGCCTGGCCAATGTCTCATCTGTTCTCCGCCCAAGTGTATGCCCCCTTGCAAATATTTGTTATGTAAATTAAGCAGGTATTTGCAGAATAGCATTTGTTTAATTTATTTATTGGGATTTATTAACCACCTTATGAAGAGATTTACTGAAGTTGGTGTACAGCAGATACAGTTTGACATAAAATTTACAATGTTGTTAACATAGGCACCTTGCTGACATTTGTGCAAGGTAAGTGCTAGTATTCTATACATTTTTGTGCATAAGAGGCATATAAATGCAGGCACTTAGATAATAGAATTGCCTAACAGTTAGTAAAGTGGCCTGAGAATTAGGGGAACAAGGTTCAATTCCCACTGCAGCTCCTTGTGACTCTGGAGAAGTCACTTAACCCTCCATTGCCCCAAGTACAAAATAACATGTAAACTGCTTTGATTGTAATCACAGAAAGGCAGTATATCAAAATCTGATCCCCCTCACATATTATTGGTGTCATTTGAAGTGTTTCTGGATTACTCGTGTGCAAAAAAATAAATAAAAATCAAGATACATGTTGAGTATGTAGAGATAAAGCACCAGAAATAGGTACTCAGAAATGTCAGATGCCTTTCCTCACTCCCTGATGTGACAGAGAGCATGACTCTAAAAGTCCAGTCCAGTCTAGTCAGAAATATATTTGGTTAATTCAGTAATGTAGTGTGTTACATTCGTTCAGAGATTTTTTTTCTCCTGGTCACTAGGTCCAGAATCTATCCTTCTTCCCACCAGACACCCTCTCCCCACCATGTCCAGCAACTTTCCTTCCCACAAAACACTTGCCTCTCACCAAGTTAAGAATCTCTCCTTCTCCTTCCCTGGCACCTTTATCAGACCCTCCCCTCCCCCAGACATCCTCTCATCACCAGGTGCAATGGCTTTCCTTCTCCCCAACACCAAATCCATTCTTTCCTTTTTTCCTCCCAACCCCAACCCAGACCTACCTCTAAAGGAAGGAATGATGCCAAATCCTGCCTGCTTCTTGCACAGTCATCCTTTAAAATGGGAGCCCCTGACCCCTCGCACTGCATTCCGCCTTATTTGGCTTGGGCATCGATCCTGCCTTTAGAAGCAGATGGGGAGAGGATCAGAGGGGCATTGGGGGCAGCCAGAGGAGTGCCTGGGAGATGGGGGATGTTCTGGGCATCTAGAGGAGTCTTAGGGGAGGTAGGGTGGGAATTGTGGATTTGTCAGGAGGGGGCTAATAGGGGCCGCCAGTGGCTTAGCCTGATATTGAAAATCAGTGATGTGTGAAGTGGTGATTAGCAGAATATATGTAGCTCGTTTTCTCGGTATTCATAGATGACTAGTGGCTCACTTAATTTCAAGTTCTCTGAGGACAAGCAGGCTGCTTGTTCTCACTGATGGGTGACGTCCACGGCAGCCCCAGGATTGGAAGATCTTCCTAGCAACAGAAGTTTGCTAGCTCTCGCGAGATCCGCATGCATCGCGCATGCGCGACCGTCTTCCCGCTCGCTACAGCGTGCTCCTCAGTCACTCTTTTTCCGCAGTCAGAACGGACGTGTATCGCTCGTTCGCGGCCCCAGTGAGGCCCCTGTCGCGTTCTTCGCTGCGGTTTTAGTGCCTTTTCGGCTTGTTTCCAGTACTTCTTCGAAGTTTTTATGAGTAAGTTTCCTTTCTTTTCCGTGTGCGGCCTGTTCCATCGCCCATCCGGGTCTTTTCCCTTTTTTGGTGCCCCTTTTTCGGCATCATCGCGTTTGACCTCGCCAGCGCGATTTTTCCGCCCATGTCCTCAAAGCCTGCCAGCGGCTTCAAGAAGTGCACGCGGTGCCACTGGACGATCTTGCTAACTGATAGACATGTATCGTGTCTTCAGTGTCTAAGGGCTGGTCATCGCCCGGACGTCTGTACTTTGTGCCTCCAGCTTAAAAAGAGGACCCAGGCGGCAAGATTGGCTAAGTGGAACGTCCTGTTCGGAGCCTCGTCCGGTCTTTCGGTGTCAACTGAGCCAGCGGTACCGAGGTCATCGCCGGTATCAATGTCGGCGTCGTAGGGAGCATCGACATCTGGAGTGCAGGTGATGGCTGTCCAGAGATCCCACGCTGGTAGCAGTGAGCCATCGAGTGGGTCTCCACCTGCCTCGAGGGCTCCTGCGGTGCAGGCTCCCTGGGACCGACCACCGTTGGACCCGGCCCCGAGGAGACGTTTGGATTCCACGTCTTCCTCATCGGTACCGGGAGGTGCGGTTGCGGTGCTTCGCGCGAAGGCAAAGAAGCACTGTCATCGGTCACCTTCCCGTCACGGTACTGAGAGCTCCAAGGCACCGAAGGATTCGGTACCTGTGAAGCGTCGACACCGGGAGGATCGCTGGCCCTCCATATAAGAGGTGTCGATGCGCTCTGCTCCGGACAGCCCGGTACCGCTTCCATGCTCCAGACAGGTTCTTAGCTCGTTGACGGTACCGGCCCCACTGCCTTGCTCGACAGCCACTCTGGACGAGTGCCTCGAGGCCATCCTTCCAGGTATCCAGGAAAGGCTGCTGCATTCTTCTGCTCTGATACCACCGGTGCCTGCTCTGGCGGTACCGTCGAGTCATGCGGCAGTTGGCTCTCCGCCCGTGGTGCGGACTGCGACGCCTGTACCGCTTGCGGCATCGGCGTCCGCTGCCACCCAGGAGGACTCCCTGCTGACGTTGATGGAGGGAGCTTCATCACCGCAGGCACGGGATTCTTCTTCTTGGCACCGCCATAGGGGACCGGGTTCCTCGGCGTCGAGACGGACTCGGCTTCGGACTGAAGTTCATGAACTTGTGTCCGATACCGATGGTGAGGCCTCGTGGGAGGCGGAGGAAGACACCAGATATTTCTCTGATGAGGAGTCTTGTGGTCTTCCTTCCGATCCCACTCCTTCACCAGAGAGAAAGCTTTCTCCCCCTGAGAGTCTGTCTTTCTCTTCCTTTGTCCGGGAAATGTCTACAGTCATTCCCTTCCCAGTGGTTACTGAGGATGAGCCAGGGCTGAGATGTTCGAGGTCCTGTACTATCCTTCACCACCTAAGGAGTTGTCCACTGTTCCCCTTCATAATGTCCTGAAGCAGACATTGATGGCGAACTGGGTGAAACCGTTAAGTAACCCCCACATTCCCAAAAAGACTGAGTCCCAGTATCGAGTCCATGGGGACCCAGAATTGATGAGGACCCAGTTGCCTCGTGACTCTGGAGTTGTGGACTCGGCCCTCAAGAAAGCCAAGAGTAGTAGAGATTACGCCTCGGCTCCCCCGGGCCGTGAATCTAAGACTCTAGACTCTTTTGGGAGGAAGGCCTACCATTCTGCTATGCTCGTGTCCAGGATCCAGTCCTACCAGCTCTACACGAGCATACACATGCGGAACAATGTGCGGCAGCAGGCGGACTTGGTTGATAAACTCCCATCGGAGCAGGCCAAGCCTTTTCAGGAGGTGGTCAGGCAGCTGAAGGCGTGTAGGAAATTCCTGTCCAGGAGTGCCTACGACACTTTTGATGTAGCGTCCAGGGCCGCTGCTCAGGGTATAGTGATGCGCAGACTCTCATGGCTGCATGCCTCTGACCTGGAGAATAGAGTCCAGCAGCGGATTGCGGATGCTCCTTGCTGGGGGGATAACATTTTTGGTGAGTTTGTCAAAGAGGTGGTAGAACAGCTCCACCAGCGGGACACCACATTCGACAAACTCTCCCACCGGACGCTTTCAGCATCTACCTCATCAGGTAGACGTTTTTATGGGGGAAGGAGGAATGTTCCCTATGCTTCTAATAGGCGTAGGTACAATCCACCTTCCCGCTAGCCTGCTCAGGCTAAGCCCCAGCACGCTCGTTCATGTCAACAGAGTGCGCCTCAATAGGCCCCTGCAGCTCCCCAGCAAAAGCAAGGGACGGGCTTTTGACTGGCTCCAGGCGAGCATAGCTGAGATAAAAGTGTCTGTGCCGGACGACTTGCCGGTCGGAGGGAGGTTAAAGTTTTTTCACCAAAGGTGGCCTCTCATAACCTCCGACCAGTGGGTTCTTCAAATAGTCTGGCTAGGATACGCCCTCAATTTGATCTCAAAACCTCCAAATTGTCCTCCGGGAGCTCAGTCTTTCAGCTTCCAGCACAATCAGGTACTTGCAGAGGAACTCTCCGCCCTTCTCAGCGCCAATGCGGTCGAGCCCGTGCCACCGGGGCAGGAAGGGCTGGGATTCTATTCCAGGTACTTCCTTGTGGAAAAGAAAACAGGGGGGATGCGACCCATCCTAGACCTAAGGGCCCTGAACAAATATCTGGTCCGAGAAAAGTTCAGGATGCTTTCCCTGGGCACCCTTCTTCCCATGATTCAGAAAAATGATTGGCTATGCTCCCTGGACTTAAAGGATGCTTACACTCACATCCCGATACTGCCAGCTCACAGACAGTATCTTCGATTCCGTCTGGGAACACGGCATTTTCAGTACTGTGTGCTACCCTTTGGTCTCGCTTCTGCACCCAGAGTGTTCACGAAATGCCTGGCTGTAGTGGCGGCGTCTCTACGCAGACTGGGAGTGCATGTGTTCCCTTATCTTGATGATTGGCTGGTCAAGAACACATCGGAGGCAGGAGCTCTACAGTCCATGTGTCAGCAATCGTTGTCTAGGGTTGGTCCCGGGTCCAATTCACAGAGGCAGTGGGTTCTCAAAGAATACACAATCCACACAGGTTTTGATATATATAGTATATTATGTTTGCATTATAGGTGTAGGTTCATAGCACTTAGTATAGGTAAAAGGGTACAAGGCTGTCTCTTGGTGTGTGTTTAGAGTAAGAGAAAGAACAGTTAAGCCAGCAGAGCCATGTGCTCTGGTGGCTAAAGATGGAGGTGTGCAGAGAAAGAAAAAGAAGAAACAAAGGCAGCCCAGCAGAGTCCTGTGCACTCTGCTGCAGGGAGAGAGAAGTGCCCCCGGACAGAGAGAAGTGCCCCGAGCACCATGTGATCTCCTTTATACCTCCAGAACAGAAAGAGATCAAAAAACTTATCTTCCTTCCCAGCCAAACTCCAGTTTGCTTTCTGAAGTCAGGAAGGTGACTATTTTCACAGGTTTTAACTCTTTGAAGTCCCTAGTGATGGAGCCTGTATGTCTGGCCTCCTTTGTTCTCAAAGAGAGCTCTGCTCCCAGATGGAACAAAAGGTATGTTAATCAGGAGTAATTAAACACAGGGCTAGCATGCAGCTCAACACCATTTGGTCCATTTTGCCATCCTCTGATTCCTGAAGGGGAGGGGGAAGTTCTCAGAAGTCAGAAGCTGGTTTAATATTATGTCAAGCTGGTTTCATATTAATATAAGTATGTCAGAGTATGTCCAGGAATCCTGACATCTCTACCACTTTTTTTTTTCTCATGGAGGCAAGATGGAAGCAAACCTGGGTACCTGAACTGTCACTGTAGTGACAGACTATTCCTGTTCCCATACCTCCAGTTATATTGTTCCTGCTAATTCATATCTCCACAATAGTGAGATGTTTAAATCCCATTATGAGTCCAAGCCTCGTGTCTTAGGTTGGGCAGTCCTTAATATGCCACTTTACCCGTCTTAGAGCAGAATGGACAGTGCATAAGGGATGCAGGCATTTGGGAGGTTAATGCCTACAGGCAGTGGTGTGCTGGTAAATTTTTAACAACAGGCTCTCTCCCCGGTCCACCTCGGCGCCCCCCCCCCCCCCCCCCGTCCACCTTTGCGCCCCCCCCCCCCATCCACCTCTGCGCCCCCCCCCCCCCCCCCAAATTGCAGAGCTGGCTATAGCCGGGGGGGGGGGGGGGGGGGGCAATGCATTACTCTCTCCAGGAAAAAACTATTAAATGATCCCAGGTTCCAATCTAATTCAAGTTTAATGTGGGATAAAATGCCATAAATAAGTAAATAAATATAAACTTTTAATGTTGAGCACCTGATTCTCAAGGTGAACATATTCCAAACACTATAATGAAAATAAAATGAGTTTTTTTCTACCTTTGTTGTCTGGTGACTGTTTTTCTACTTATGCTGGCCCAGTATCCGATTCTGCTGCTATCTGTCCTCTTAACTCCGTTTCCAGGGCTTCCTTTCCATTTATTTCTTTCCTCCTTTCTTCTTCATTTCTGGTCCTCAGCTTCTGCCTATTTTCTCCATCCATTTGCAGTTATTCTCCTCTCTTCCTTTTCCCTCTTCTCATCTCATTCCTCACTCTTCCCTCCCTTCCACCCATATCCAGCATTTCTTCTCTCTCCCTTCCCTCTCCTCCACCCATGTCCAGCAACCCTCCTCTCCCCTGCCCTCCATGCACCCATGTCCAGCAACCCTCCTCTCCCCTCCATGCACCCATGTCCAGCAACCCTCCTCTCCCCTCCATCCACCAATGTCCAGCGACCCTCCTCTCCCCCCTGCCCTCCATGCACCCATGTCCAGCAACCCTCCTCTCCCCTCCATGCACCCATGTCCAGCAACCCTCCTCTCCCCTCCATCCACCAATGTCCAGCGACCCTCCTCTCCCCCCTGCCCTCCATCCACCCATGCCCAGCAACCCTCCTCTCCCCTGCCCTCCATCCACCCATGTCCAGCATTTCTTCTCTCTCCCTTCCCTCTCCTCCACCCATGTCCAGCAACCCTCCTCTCCCCTGCCCTCCATGCACCCATGTCCAGCAACCCTCCTCTCCCCTCCATGCAACCATGTCCAGCAACCCTCCTCTCCCCTCCATCCATCAATGTCCAGCAACCCTCCTCTTCCCTGCCCTCCATCCACCCACCCATGTCCAGCAACCCTCCTCTCCCCTCCATCCACCAATGTCCAGCAACCCTCCTCTCCCCCCTGCCCTCCTCTCCATCCACCCACCCACCCATGTCCAGCAACCCTCCTCTCCCCTGCCCTCCCTCCACCCACTCATGTGCAGCAATCCTCGTCTCCCCCCTGCCCTCCTCTCCGCCATCTTCCAGCCCTCTCCGCTCCCCTGGTCGTCCATCTTCCGTCTGCCCTCTGCTCCCCGATAGTAGCCCTGCTGGTTTCCTTTCTGCGCTGCCGCCGTCGTCCTGCGCAAACAGGAAATACATCAGGCAAGGGCGGAGCCATGATGCGAAGAAACGGAACAAAGGCAGGAACCGAGCTGAGCCTGCTGCCTTCGTTTCAACGCTGGCACGCCTCGATGGAAAATTAATTTTTTAAAGGCAGGACGGCGGCGGCAGCGCAGAAAGGAAACCAGCAGGGCTACTATGGGGAGCAGAGGGCAGACGGAAGATGGATTTGCGGGGCGGGGGAGCGGAGGCGAGCCGGCTCGCACGGGCCAACAATCGGCTCGCAAGATGCCAGAAAATTTAACAAACGGCTCTTGCGAGCCGGTGCGAGCCGGCTCCAGCACACCACTGCCTACAGGTACCAGGATGCCCGGTATAAAAAGCTCAAATTAACCTGCCAGACTAGAGTGGCTCCAAAGTAGATGATGGGACTGTTAAAAAAAAATTACCATGCCAGATTAAAAATGTAAATGCTGGGAAGAAAGTAGTTAAAATAAATTTTCAGATGGGAAGGAAAGTAGTGTGTGTGTGTGTGTGTGTAGCTGCCTTATAGGGGTGAGGGTATTTTATAGGTTAAACTTTGCACAGAGTTGTACATATGTCTAAGTTTACAACACATGAAAATCATACCAATGCATAGCAATACTTGTACACCAGTTACAATAATGATAGGGTGAATTAAAACATTAAAGACATGATCAGCAGTAGGTGAATATCCAAAGAATAATTCCCATACTGAGACATGGGAGTCTTGTACCAAATTTTGAACAGTTTGTCTAATTTGTCCATTCTCATAGGTGATGGTATGATTCACTTCTGTGGAGGTTGTTTTCAAATGGTCTATATAGGCATGAAGTTTAGTAAAGTTCAGTAGTTTGTGTAAAGTCTCTTCTCCCATGCCCAGAGGGAGTGGATGTACAGCATATGGAATAAAATCTGGAATGTCAATAGAGTCATTGGTAACCAGAGGTGCAGAATATGTTGTCTCATTAATGGTGATGGACACCAGCGGTGTATGACTGCACCAAGTATTGTTCTGTAAATAGTTTGAACTGTACAGCAAAGTGTTCTTAGGGAGGCGGATGTCATGCACGGGGAGCAATGGAAAAAGAAATATTTTGAGAAAAGAACAGATTAAAACAAAAGTGTCCAGCTCCAAGGTAGTACACCCTATGTGAGACAGTGGGTGAATACAAAAGTTCGGCAGTCAGAGTACAGGAGGATGAATTGTTCCAGCAGGAGCTGTCACTCTCTTTAAACTGATGAGGTTCACACTGGAAATGAAAGGGTGTTCGCTGGCACAGGCTAGGGTCTATTGGTCTGAATGATGTCCACTTATTGTCCAGGGGCTGCACCCATGCGAGATAGTCCAAAGGATACGTTATCACATTATTAACTTGCACACCAATATTAACAACAGGGTAAATAACTGTATGTTGTCCTGATCATGGTGATCAAATACAAATCGAGCTTATTACTATCTTAAAGGAAATTCACCATGCAGGTGACTATTCAACTCCTGGAGCTACTGGGGTTTGTGATAAATTACCCAAGCTCCCACCTTCTTCCAGTTCAAAGACTAGAATTCATAGGAGCTCTGCTGAACTCCCAGACGGCTCATGCCTACCTCCCCCGAGGCCAGGACAGACAACCTTTTGTCCCTGGTCTCTTGGGTACGAGCGTCTCAGAGGATCACAGCTCGGCAGATGTTGAGATTGCTCGGCCACATGGCCTCAACAGTCCAAGTGACTCCCATGGCCTGTCTTCACATGACATCTGCTCAATGGACTCTAGCTTCCCAGTGGTATCAGGCTGCGGGGGAACTAGAAGACGTGATCCAGCTGTCCACACTCTTTCTCAAATCCCTCCATTGGTGGACAATTCGCTCCAATTTGACCTTGGGACGTCCCTTTCAAATTCCTCAGCCGCAAAAAGTGCTGACCACGGATGCGTCTCTCCTGGGGTGGGGAGCTCGTGTGGATAGGCTTCACATCCAAGGATGTGGTCCCTCCAGGAGACAAGTTTTCAGATCAATCTCCTGGAGTTAAGAGCAGTCTGGAACGCGCTAAAGGCTTTCAGAGATCGGCTATCCAACCAAATCATCCAAATTCAGACAGACACTCAGGTTGCCCCCTGTGTCAAGAAGCCGTCAGGATGTGGCTTTGGGCTCGCCGTCATGGCATGTTTCTTCAAGCCACGTGCCTGGCAGGCGTAAACAACAGTCTGGCCGACAGGTTGAGCAGAATAATGCAACCTCACGAGTGGTCTCTCAACTCGAGAGTTGTTCGCAAGATCTTCCAAGCGTGGGGCACCCCTTGGTAGATCTTTTTGCCACTCAAACCAATCACAAGGTCCCTCAGTTCTGTTCCAGACTTCAGGCCGACGGCAGATTAGCGTCGGATGCCTTTCTCCTCCATTGGGGGAAGGGCCTTCTGTATGCGTATCCTCCCATACCCTTGGTAGGGAAGACTTTGCTGAGACTCAAGCAGGACCGTGGAACCATGATTCTGATCGCTCCATTCTGGCCGCGACAGATCTGGTTCCCTCTTCTTCTGGAGTTGTCCTCCGAAGAACCGTGGAGATTGGAGTGTTTTCCAACCCTCAGAACGAGGGGGCGCTTCTGCATCCCAACCTCCAGTCCCTGGCTCTCACGGCCTGGATGTTGAGAGCGTAGACTTTGCCTCCTTGGGTCTTTCTGAGGGTGTCTCCCGAGTCTTGCTTGCTTCCAGGAAAGATTCCACGAAGAGGTGTTATGCTTCCAAGTGGAAGAGGTTTGCCGTCTGGTGTGACAGCCAGGCCCTAGATCCTCGTTCTTGTCCTACACAGACCCTGCTTGAATACCTTCTGCACTTGTCTGAGGCTGGTCTTAAGACCAACTCTGTAAGAGTTCATCTTAGCGCAATTAGTGCTTTTCATTACCGTGTAGAGGGTAAGCCTATCTCGGGACAGCCTTTAGTAGTTCGATTCATGAGAGGTTTGCTTTTGTCAAAGCCCCCTATCAAACTTCCTACTGTGTCATGGGATCTCAGTGTCATTCTCACCCAGCTGATGAAACCTCCTTTTGAGCCACTGAATTCTTGCCATCTGACGTACTTGACCTGGAAGGTCATTTTCTTGGTGGCAGTCACTTCAGCTCATAGAGTCAGTGAGCTTCAAGCCTTGGTAGCTCATGCTCCTTATACCAAATTTCATCATAACAGAGTAGTCCTCCGCACTCACCCTAAGTTTTTGCCAAAGGTGGTGTCGGAGTTCCATCTTAACCAGTCAATTGTCTTGCCAACATTCTTTCCCCGGCCTCATACCTGCCCTGCTTAACGTCAGTTGCACACATTGGACTGCAAGAGAGCATTGGCCTTCTATCTGGAGCGGACCAGACCACATAGATAGTCCGCCCAGTTGTTTGTTTCTTTCGACCCCAATAGAAGGGGAGTGGCTGTCAGGAAACACACCATCTCAAATTGGCTAGCAGATTGCATTTTCTTCACTTACGCCCAAGCTGGGCTGGCTCTTGAGGGTCATGTCACGGCTCATAGTGTTAGAGCCATGGCAGCGTCAGTGGCCCACTTGAGTCAGCCACTATTGAAGAGATTTGCAAGGCTGCTACGTGGTCATCTGTCCACACATTCACATCTCATTACTGCCTACAGCAGGATACCCGACGCGACAGTCGGTTCAGGCAGTTGGTGCTTCAGAATCTGTTTGAATCCAACTCCACCCCCCTAGGCCCATTTTTATTTTGTTCCAGGCTGCACTCTCAGTTAGTTGTATACATTTAGGTCAATCTCTGTTATGTCCTCGCCGTTGCGAGGCCCAATTGACCAATGTTTGTTGTTTTGAGTGAGCCTGGGGGCTAGGAATACCCCATCAGTGAGAACAAGAGCCTGCTTGTCCTCGGAGAAAGCGAGGTTACTAACCTGTAGCAGGTATTCTCCGAGGCAGCAGGCTGATTGTTCTCACAATCCCGCCCTCCTCCCCTTTGGAGTTGGGTCTTCCCTTGTCTTCACTTTATACTGGACTGAGGAGCACGCTGTAGCGGGCGGGAAGACGGTCGCGCATGTGCGATGCATGCGGATCTCGCGAGAGCTAGCAAACTTCTGTTGCTAGGAAGATCTTCCGATCCTGGGGCTGCCGTGGATGTCACCCATCAGTGAGAACAATCAGCCTGCTGTCCTCGGAGAATACCTGCTACAGGTTAGTAACCTCGCTTTTTCATATGCCTTGGTTATGACGGCGGCTAAGAAGACAGCAGTGCTGTGCTTCCCAGGGGGCCTCCTGTGGTCATCCATAGGATGTCCATTGCTCTCGTTTTTCCCATTTTTTTCGGTTATCTCACAAGGTCAGGGTTGGGCTTGAGCTCATGCTCAACCCTTTCAGGTCTTTTGGGGACGATGTCATGGAGATTGCAACGGGTTCCTCGGAGCCTCCGATTCTTCTTGTCCAGCCCAATGCAGGTTAGTGGACCCAGCCTCCAGTTTCTTCAATGGGGGTGGGGGAGGGGGGCACACGCAACACTTTAGCCGGAGGTGGAACCACATCACTTCCGACCAATGGGTCTTGGATCTGTTGCACGTTGGTTACCTGCTGGATTTCCATCGTCCCCTTCAGGACCACTTTATCCTCTCTCTGTGCGGCTCACCACAGAAGGTGTCAGCTGTCAGGGAGACCTTGCATCACCTGTTGTCATTGCGGGCCATTGTGCCTGTGCTGCCAGGCGAGAGAATTTCTGGCATATAGTCCATCTATTTTGTGGTGCCCTATAGTCCCATCTATTTTGTGGTGCCCTCTTTTGGACTTCAAGGGTGTCAACAGGGCCCTCCGCATCTCTCTTTCTGTATGGAGACCCTGAGATCGGTAATTGTGGTGGCTTTGGATCTCTCTAAGGCTTATCTCCACATTCCCATTCATCCAGGCCATTGCAAGTTTTTGCACTTTGCAATTCTTGGCCATCATTTTCAATTCCAAGCCCTTCCCTTCAGGTTGGCCACAGCACCCAGAACATTTACCAAGGTGATGGGGTGGTTGTGGCCCACCTCTGCAAGGAGAGTTCCTGGCCCACCCCTACCTGGACAATTGGTTGATCTGGGCCAAGTCCCATGAGGAGAGCCTGCGGGTCACGACCCACATGGTCTCCTTGTTGCAACATCTTGACTGTGGATCAACACTACCAAGAGTCGGCTCTAGCCCACCCAGACCTTGGAGTATGTGGGTGTTCAGTTTGACACGGCCATTGGCAAGTTGTTTCTGCCCCAGCAACAGACGCTGAAGCTTCAAGCGCAGGTATGGAGCCTGAATAGTTGCAGTCACCCGTCTGCATGGGACATATTGCAGGTGCTCGGTTTCATGGCAGTGGTGATTCAGGTGGTTCGATAGATGAGACCCATATGCGCCTGCTGCTGCAGCCCTTGCTGTCCCGCTGGTTGCCAATGTCTGGCAATCCTTAGGACTCGGCTTCCCTTGCCACATGCCATAAGACAGTCTGCTCTGGTGTATGGACCCGGACCATTTTTTGGCCAGTATGCTTCTGGAGATGCCGAGCTGGACCCTGGTGACTACGGCTGCCCGCCTTCTTGGTTGGGGAGCAGTGCTTGGGTCTGCTGGCCCAGTGTCAGTAGTCGTTGGAGGAGGCTTGGTGGTCCATCAACAGTCTGGAACCAGGGTCACTTGGTTGGCTCTGGAGACTTCTTTGAGCCCCTTCTGGAGAACAAAGCAGTCAGAATGTTGTTGAACAATGCCACAGCGGTGGCATGCATGAACTGTCAGAGGGGTACAAAAGTCAGGATCTGGTGCTCAAGTCAACCCAAGTTGCTGACCTGGGCGAAATATCGTCTTCTACAGATCTTGGCTCAATACGTGGCCGGAATTTCAAATGTGCAATCGGATTTCCTCAGTCGGACCTTTCTGGATCCGCAAGAATGATCCCTGTCTGAGGAGGCTTTCCGGCCTCTTGTCCACCAGTGGGGAGAGACGATTATGCACCTCATGGCCACAGCCAAGAATGCCAAGATGGCTCGGTTCTTCAGTTGCAAGAAGGAGCCAGTGTTGGAGGGCCTCGATACCCTTGTCCAGTCCTGGCCACATCACTGTCTGTTGTATGTGTTTCTCCCATTGCCCTTAGTCAGGTGGGTCCTACAGTGGATATAGACTCACAGGGGTTGAGTGGTTCTCATTGCGCCGGATTGACCTCATCTGTGGTACAGGGATCTGGTGTGACTGCTAGCAGACCAGCCTCTGCGGTTCCCCCTCTCGTCTCCCCTGCTGCTTCAGGGTCCCGTTGCTGTGCCAGATGTGGATTTTGCTTACTGCGTGGTTCTTGCAAGGGCATGGTTGTTGAAGCGAGATTATTAGGTGGTGGTGGTTTTTACATTGTTGAGTTTGTGGAAGCGGTCCACTTCACTAACCTATGTCAGTCTGGCATGTTTTTGAGGCCTCATGTGCAGACTTTGGGGTGTTGCCATGGCAGTCAACTGTCATGAATGTTTTACAATCCCTCCAGGATGGGTTACTGAAGGTTCAGTTGGCAGCCCTGGTGGTCTTCATGGCAGCCCTGGTGGTCTTCATGACAAACCTCCTGCTTCCTTCAGGAGGTTTGTCATTTGCGGTCACCAGTTACACCAATCATTCCTCCTTGGGAATTTAATTTGGTCTTGTTCACATTGCTGTGATCTGCTTTTGAGCCTCTTCACTCATCGACCTTGCAAGATCTTTGCTCAAAGTGACGTTTTTAGTCACCATTATGTCTGCATGGCATGTTTCAGAGCTACAAGCCCTTTTGTGTTGGGAGCCTTTCCTCCTCTTTCTCATGGAGCACATTGTCCTGTACCTGGTCCTTTCCTTCTTGCTGAAGGTGGTCTCTCTGTTTCATGTCAACTAAACCATCTCATTCCCAGTATTTTTCAGTTGAGAGGTGGCCACTGAGCTCTACTGTCTGAATGTGCACAGAGTGCCAAGGCATTATTTAAAGCAAATTTTCTATAAAATGCATTATTCACTCCTTACTGACCTCATCAGATCTGGTTCCCTCTTCTTCGGGAGTTATCCTCCATAGAACCGTGGAGATTGGAGTGTTTTCTGACCCTCATCACGCAGAACGAGGGATCTCTTCTGCATCCCAACCTTCAGTCTCTGGCTCTCACAGCCTGGATGTTGAGAGCCTAGAATTTCCTTCCTTGGGTCTTTCAGAGGGTGTCTCCTGGGTCTTGCTGGCTTCCAGGAAATATTCCACTAACAGGTATTACTCTTTTAAATAGAGGAGATTTGCCCTCTGGTGTGAGGACAAGGCCCTGGATCCCTATTTCCTGCCCTACAAACACCCTACTTGAATACCTTCTACACCTATCCGAGTCTGGTCTCAAAACCAACTCTGTAAGGGTTCACCTCAGCACAATTAGTGCTTATCATCAACATGTAGAGTGTAAGCCCATCTCTGGACAGCGTCTAGTTTGCTTCGTGAGAGGTTTGCTTTTGTCAATGCCCCTGTCAAACCTCCACCTGTGTCATGGGACCTCAATGTCGTTCTCACCCATCTGATGAAAACTCAATTCGAGCCACTGGATTTCTGCCATCTGAAGTACTTGACCTGGAAGGTCATTTTCTTGTTGGCTGTTACTTCAGCTCATAGAATCAATGAGCTTCAGTCCTTAGTAGTAGATGCACCCTATACTAAGTTTAATCACAAAAGAGTAGTCCTCTGCATGTACCCTAAGTTCCTGCCAAAGGTTGTGTCTGAGTTCCATCTGAACCAAGTCGATTGTCTTGCCAACATTCTTTCCCCCGCATGCCCATCCTGGTAACATAGTAACATAGTAGATGACGGCAGAAAAAGACCTGCACGTTCCATCCAGTCTGCCCACGGGAGGGCATTCCAAGCATCCACCACTCTCTCCGTGAAAAAATACTTCCTGACATTTTTCTTGAGTCTGCCCCCCTTCAATCTCATTTCATGTCCTCTAGTTCTACCGCCTTCCCATCTCCGGAAAAGGTTCCTTTGCGGATTAATACCTTTCAAATATTTGAACGTCTGTATCATATCACCCCTGTTTCTCCTTTCCTCCAGGGCACCTTGCACACCTTGGACTTCAAGCGAGTATTGGCCTGTTACATGAAGCGGACTAGGCCCCACAGACAGTCCGCCCAACTTTTTGTTTCTTTTGATTCCAACAGGATGGATGTCGCCATTGGGAAACGCACAATCTCTAATTGGTTGGCAGATTGCATAAGTACTTAAGTACATAAGTATTGCCATACTGGGATAGACCAAAGGTCCATCAAGCCCAGCATCCTGTTTCCAACAGTGGCCAATCCAGGACACAAATACCTGGAAAGATCCCCAAAAAGTACAATACATTTTATGCTGCTTATGCTAGAAATAAGCAGTGGATTTTCCCCAAGTCCACTTTAATAATGGTCTATGGATTTTTTCCTTTTAGAAGCCATCTGTTCTGACCTGGTTTTACAGCCTGCCTCACTGACAAGACTACTCAGTAATTACTGTGGATTCTTTTGGATTCGTGTTAGGTAAATGAGGCTTTTATTAGAAGTTCTAAGATACATAATGATTAAGCTGTATTACACAATGTTTAAGCTATATAACTGAAAAAAATACCTATAAACAATCAATACATCACTGGTCCCTACATCCAAGGAATGCTAGGAGTTTCTAGACCAGGAGAAGCAATATACATACACTATACATACATCATATCTATACATACATACATCACTGGTCCTTACATCATCCAGGCTCTTATCATCAGCTGGGGGGGGGGGCTGTTCACAGTGAAAGCCAGGAGTTTCTTTGACCAGGAAACATGGTTCTCTGTGCAGTACATACGTTGCTCACAGACGAGCTCCCCATTTCTCTGACAGAAACTCCCTTTTTTATTAGGCTTAGTTCTCATGTTCAGAGCTAAGGAAAATTACAGAATGCTTGAGAATTTCTCTGTTTAGGTAAACAAGCCATACTGTGGGAATGTGGTCACATGTTTCTCAGTCTAGATGGCCAGTCTGAGCTCGAAACAGGCTCCACCTCTCCCTTCACATACCAAATTAATTAGAGCTGTGTCTTATCTTTCACACAAACAGAATTACTTCTAATCAAAAATACAGACCCCAAGTGCACTTGTCGGTCAAGGCAGAGTTGAAAAACGATCTTTAAAATCTTCCACTACACCGTCCAAACCTTTTTTAAACCTCGCTAAGCTAACTGCTTTTACTGCATTCTCTGGCAACGAATTCCAGAGTTTAATTACACGTTGAGTGAAGAAACATTTTCTCCGATTTGTTTTAAATTTATTACTTTGTAGCTTTGCTGTGTGCCCCCCCTAGTCCTAGTATTTTTGGAAAGAGTAAACAATCGATTCCCGTCTACCTGTTCCACTCCACTCATTATTTTATAGACCTCTATCATATCTCCCCTCGGCCGTCTTTTCTTCAACCCGAAGAGCCCTAGCCGCTTTATCCTTTTCCAGGCTTATGCCCAGGCTGGGCTGACCCTGTAGAGTCATGTCAAGGCTCACAATGGTCAGTTCCATGGTTGCTTTGGTAGCCCATTTGCAGTCTGCCTCAGTTGAAGAAATTTGCAAGGCTGCGATGTGGTCTTCAGTCCATACATTCATATCTCATTACTGCCTTGAGCAGGATACCCGACACGACAGTCGGTTTGGGCAGACAGTGTTGCAGAATCTGTTTGTGTCTAGAATTCAACTCTATCCCCCTAGGCCTGTTTTATTCTGTTCCAGGCAGCACTCTCTCTCAGTTTGTATATAGTTTCAGGTTAACCTGAGTTATGTCCTCGCCATTGTGAGGACTAGTTTACCAATATTTGCTGTTTTCAGTGAGCCTGGATGCTGAGGATACCCCAATTGTGAGAATTATGGCCTTCGTGGCCTCAGAGAAAGCAAAGATACTTACCTGTAGCAGGTATTCTCCGAGGACAGCAGGCCTTATATTCTCACAAACCTACCTGCCTCCCCTTGGTGTTGTCTCCTTTTCTTTATTTTTATGCTGTAGTATTAAACCGCAGTAACCGGTCTCTTGCGGTGGGTGGGAAGGCACTCACACATGCGCGGTGGAGCATGTATTGCGCTCCACAAAGCTCTTGCAAAGCTTGCCATAAGCTCTGAGCTGGCAGCGTGGAACCGTGTTACCCAATTGTGAGAATATAAGGCCTGCTGTCCTTGGAGAATACCTGCTAGAGGTAAGTATCTTCGCTTTTTCTACCACTGCAGTATAAGAATGAATCCCAGGGAAAACTGTTTCTAAGGTATGAGAAAAATTCAACTAACAATGTAATATCATCTGTGTAGATGAAAACTTGTATTCCAAGTCGTTCTAATTCTTTTCATAGAGAATATTTTAGAACATTAAGAGGGGAAGTTATCACCGTCGGCTACTGTTAAACCAGAATATATTACCACAAGCTGGGGTTTTTTAGCACAGGGTCCCATTTTATGCAGGGAGATCCTTTGCTAAAATAACCAGACTTGTGATAAAATACCCTGACTAGACAGTAGTCCACATTGATAACTTCCCCTCCCCCACCCACTAAATAATATAGCAGACACGGGATTCCTGAGGCACTCCATATATAACATTCTAAGAGTTAGATAGCTTCATCTCCATCCTTATCCTATAGGATCTATTAGTTAAGAAACCATCAAGCTAAGTCAATATTTTTCTTGAAATCCCGATTTCATTAAGCTTTGCCAACAGCAATTTATGGTCTACCACATCAAAGGCAGAAGCCAGGTCAAACTGAATTATCAGAGCTTGTTTTCCCTTGCTCAATAGAATCGTAATGTTGGAGGTTAGGGTCCCCTTAACTGTCTCTGTATACTCTCCCACTGAAATCATGCACCCATCTCTCCACCGCATTCCAAAAAGGGAATACTTTGTACTTTCTTAGATAACTAGCATAATATCTGACTACTAGCCTTTTCGAGGTGGTCACCTGAAGCCACCATTCATCAAACAATGATTCCTCCATAATTTAAATTATATTTCCAATTGACATTGTTGTGTGAAGCACTGTTGAGCTACAACTCAATAGTATTTCAGACAACTTTGTCAATAAGCCATAAGCATAGAAGAACTAGCAAGAGTAAGGTTTTTGTCTAACATTTTCCTCTTACTGCTTTGGGCTTTTAACGCAATCAGAATCAACTCCATTGGGCTTATAGCATTGAGACCTCATTACAACTACCCAATTCTACTATTTTATATCACACTTCCAATTTAATTAACTCAGTGATCACAACAAGAATTCTAGACTGGGGACTACATACCAGGAATCCCTTTGGAATCCCATAATCATAGGCCCTCAGTCCAGCCACTGGTTGTTACTTTTGCTCAGTGACAAACTTTCTTTCCTTCCAGGGCCTCTGAACAGTAGCTCTGCAGCATCTGAAAATGAAACTTAGGCTTGCATTTCACTAGGCCATAGCAGAAACCATTCCATGATTTGCTCTGTCTTGGGCATGACAAAGAAAAACGTATCTCCCTAGATTATTAATTTTTCTTCTCTTTTCTTACTTAGGTGGAGAACAGGCCAAAATATTATGGAAGGGAGTAAGTATACTGTTCAATGATATTGTTCAAGAATTGTGGCTAAGTCAACAAACAAATTATGACCCTTTTGTTGGACTAAATGCATTTATGGCTAGCTTTCAATACCTTAGCTCCCTTCATCCTAAATTTATTTTCAGGTCAGGATTAAGGCATAGGAAATCGGTGTGTGCTCTCATGGCTCACTTGTTTTGGAGAGGTCCTCTGATATTCTAATTTAATGGCTCTGAAAGCAGATTTTTGCCCTGGTAAGTCAGCTGCCAGCAGAAAGGACTAGACAACCAGAGACACTGCTGCCTACAGAGGTCAGTGTTCTCCCCAGCCTATGTACATTGTCCTCTAGTCAGCAGGAGGAGTCAGTGAGCAATGCTTCTTTCCTGCTGGTTCCTCCTCTGCTGGTTTTCCTCCAGTCAGAACCATATGGGGCCCCATATGGGTGAGTGCAAGAGTATTACGTGCCGTAGGTGAACCTTCAACCTTAATGCCCCCTTCCCCCCTCCCCAATAATAATTTTCAGGTTCCTAGCTGTCAGATTTGTGAGTTCTTGAACCAAGTAGAGCGCTGCTGAGCCCAGTACTTGGACCAGGTTCTGCTTGGTGGCTGGACAACCCTGGGTTTAACCTGCGCTGACCGCCGTTCCCCAGAGGTTGAGCCCCTAGGTGCGGGTGGCCTGCAGGACTTACGGGACAGAGCTAGAAGCGGGGTGATGAATGTATTGGCCAGGCAGGCAGCAGGTCAAGAAAGTAATCCAGGTACAAGCGGCAGTGAATAGGCAGGCAAGAGAGTAATCCAGGTACAGGCGAAAGTCAGTAGGCAGGCAAGAGAGTAATCCAGGTACAGGCGAAAGTCAGTAGGCAGGCGGCAGGCAAGAGAGTAATCCAGGCACAGGCGAAAGTCAGTAGGCAGGCGGCGGGCAAGAGAGTAATTAAGGTACAGGCGAAAGTCAGTAGGCAGGCGGCAGGTAAGAGAGTAATCCAAGTACAGGCGACGTCAGCAACGAGGGACCAGTAGATAAGAAGCAGACTACAGAGTTAGAAACACCTACCAAAGTAGAAGCCGAAGCATGGAGTCCAGGGAGAGCTCAGCTGATAAAGTGCTGGCGTCTGACATCAGCAGGGAGAAGGGGCACAGCCATAGGACAAGAGCAGGGGAAGGAGGAACCGGAAGACCAATAGGAGAGACCAATAGGAGAGAAGGAAGGGAAGCCAGGCAGAGGAAGAGCAGACCCAGGTGGGTGGAAGGAAAGCAATCAAGGAGTCTGGAAGCCAGGCAGAGAGCGAGCAGAGCCAGGTGCATGAAAGCAAAGCAATCAAGGAGCTTGCAACCACCACTCTCTGAACAAACCCAGAGAGGACTACACACACATGGCTCAGGCAGTGGCAGTCAAGTGTGCGTGTCGACGGGACCCCGCACAGCCTGAGGACGCCGCTTGCGTTGATGTAGGGGACATGACCCTAGCCCATTAACTCCCCAGTCAACATTTTGATAGTTAAACACTACAATTTATCATCCTACAACAATCCTTTTAAAATGCATTGATTTTGTTATATAATAATACAGTGGTGGAAATAAGTATTTGATCCCTTGCTGATTTTGTAAGTTTGCCCACTGACAAAGACATGAGCAGCCCATAATTGAAGGGTAGGTTATTGGTAACAGTGAGAGATAGCACATCACAAATTAAATCCGGAAAATCACATTGTGGAAAGTATATGAATTTATTTGCATTCTGCAGAGGGAAATAAGTATTTAATCCCTCTGGCAAACAAGACCTAATACTTGGTGGCAAAACCCTTGTTGGCAAGCACAGCGGTCAGACGTCTTCTGTAGTTGATGATGAGGTTTGCACACATGTCAGGAGGAATTTTGGTCCACTCCTCTTTGCAGATCATCTCTAAATCATTAAGAGTTCTGGGCTGTCGCTTGGCAACTCGCAGCTTCAGCTCCCTCCATAAGTTTTCAATGGGATTAAGGTCTGGTGACTGGCTAGGCCACTCCATGACCCTAATGTGCTTCTTCCTGAGCCACTCCTTTGTTGCCTTGGCTGTATGTTTTGGGTCATTGTCGTGCTGGAAGACCCAGCCACGACCCATTTTTAAGGCCCTGGCGGAGGGAAGGAGGTTGTCACTCAGAATTGTACGGTACATGGCCCCATCCATTCTCCCATTGATGCGGTGAAGTAGTCCTGTGCCCTTAGCAGAGAAACACCCCCAAAACATAACATTTCCACCTCCATGCTTGACAGTGGGGACGGTGTTCTTTGGGTCATAGGCAGCATTTCTCTTCCTCCAAACACGGCGAGTTGAGTTCATGCCAAAGAGCTCAATTTTTGTCTCATCTGACCACAGCACCTTCTCCCAATCACTCTCGGCATCATCCAGGTGTTCACTGGCAAACTTCAGACGGGCCGTCACATGTGCCTTCCGGAGCAGGGGGACCTTGCGGGCACTGCAGGATTGCAATCCGTTATGTCGTAATGTGTTACCAATGGTTTTCGTGGTGACAGTGGTCCCAGCTGCCTTGAGATCATTGACAAGTTCCCCCCTTGTAGTTGTAGGCTGATTTCTAACCTTCCTCATGATCAAGGATACCCCACGAGGTGAGATTTTGCGTGGAGCCCCAGATCTTTGTCGATTGACAGTCATTTTGTACTTCTTCCATTTTCTTACTATGGCACCAACAGTTGTCTCCTTCTCGCCCAGCGTCTTACTGATGGTTTTGTAGCCCATTCCAGCCTTGTGCAGGTGTATGATCTTGTCCCTGACATCCTTAGACAGCTCCTTGCTCTTGGCCATTTTGTAGAGGTTAGAGTCTGACTGATTCACTGAGTCTGTGGACAGGTGTCTTTCATACAGGTGACCATTGCCGACAGCTGTCTGTCATGCAGGTAACGAGTTGATTTGGAGCATCTACCTGGTCTGTAGGGGCCAGATCTCTTACTGGTTGGTGGGGGATCAAATACTTATTTCCCTCTGCAGAATGCAAATAAATTCATATACTTTCCACAATGTGATTTTCCGGATTTAATTTGTGATGTGCTATCTCTCACTGTTACCAATAACCTACCCTTCAATTATGGGCTGCTCATGTCTTTGTCAGTGGGCAAACTTACAAAATCAGCAAGGGATCAAATACTTATTTCCACCACTGTATAAAAGGTGTTGGTCACTTGGTTGCTATATTTACTGGTTTATTACATTCAAAAATTGTTTTAAGATAAAATGCATACCTGGGCATCATACTTTTAAATATTAAACTTTGTTTTTTATATATTTATACTGAGTAATGGGGGCAATTCTAAAATAGGGCATGCAGTAGAAGCCAATTCTATAAAGGGTCATAGGCACCTACTTTTCTTTATATAATACTAATGTAATCATAAGTATATAAGTATTGCCATACTGAGCAGATTAAAGGTCCATCAAGCCCAGCATCCTGTTTCAAACAGTGGCCAATCCAGGTCACAAATACCTGGCAAGATCCCCAAAAAGTACAAAACATTTTATGCTGCTTATTCCAGAAATAAGTAGTGGATTTTCCCCAAGTTCATTTTAATAATGGTCTTTGGACTTTTCCTTTAGGAAGCCGTCCAAACCTTTTTTAAACCCCGCTAAACTAGCCACCTTTACCACATTCTCTGGCAACGAATTCCGAAGAAAGAATTGTTGTAACACGTCAGGAAATTTTGTTATGCATAAGTTTGCCCAAATGAATTAAGCACTTGGAAAGCATTGAATAATTTTTTACAGAACGAGTTTTACTCCAACAATTACCTGATCTACTTCAAAGTTTTCGTAGTAAACAGTATATGAAAATGTAATGGAATAACAAAATTTCAAAAAAGTCTCATATTCCAGTTTAAAAGTCTTACTTCAGCAAGGCCCAGTACTGTTAAAAGTGCTTCAGGCATCTGCTTTTGCGTTTGTGACCGGTCATATTTTCCCGTTGCAAAAACCAGCAGTAGTCCCCCATCATGTTGGGATTCCAGCGGTCTTGATATCTGTTCTCCATTGTAGAAATGTCTTTATGGAACCTCTCTCTATGTTCGTCACTTACATGTCCCAAATTGGGTGTGGAAAAAGTCAAGATGGGAATGTAAGAAATGCATTTTCAATGACATTCGGCAGCCAAGTTATTCATAGTTTTCTGCTCGTCTGTTCCCAAGGAAGTTCTGCATTACTAGCACAAATGCATCCCAAGCTGCAAGTTCCAGAGGGTTGAGTTTTGTTCTGAATGTGTCATCATGCATTAGTTTGTTGATTTCGGGGCCAATAAAAATTCCGGCCTTTATTTTAGCCTCAGTTTTCAGTGTGCTAAACATCTTCAAATACTGGAAACCATTTCCATCACAATCAAGTGCAATTACAAAATTTTTTATTAAACCAAGTTTAATGTGAAGTGGTGGAAGATAAACTTGAAGTGGATCGACCAGTGATTTGTGTTGTACATTGTACCGACCAACTGTGTGCTTGACTCTGAGAGGCCACTGTCTCATTTTGTAATGATTTTTGTCATCATGACTGTTCCGTAGGCACAAGAAACACATATGCTTCATGTACCCTAACTCTAGGCCAAGCAGCAGTGCTACCACTTTCAGGTCAGCACAAATATTCCATTTATGTTCAGAGTATTTGATCATTTTCAAAATTAACTCCTTAGAAGCATGGGTCTCTTTCATTCCAACCCCATGAGCCAATGGAACAGATGGTTTTTCATTACCATTGTGCAACAAGACAGCTTTCAAACTCGTTTTGCTAGAGTCTATGAATAGCCTCCATTCATCGGGAACATGTGTACAATCTAACTCCATCATAAGACCATTTGCATCAGTACAGAAACAGAGATCGCTTTCCATTGCATAGTATGCAGCTAACTTGGTGTGTTGATGACGAAAGTGTGAAGTTGTGGTGCTTCATTGTAGCAAATTCCATTCCCGAAGTCTAGAAGCTAGCAGTTCTGACTTTTCTTTAGATGATGACAGATCTCTTATCAGATCATCTAAATCTGATTGGCTCAGCAAGTGCGGCTGACCCTCCAGTTGTTCTGGATCAGGAAATACATCATGCCAATCAACATCTTCTTCTTCATCAGTATCAGAAGCGTCAGTTTCAATTGCTGTTCCTGCTGCAGGAGGGGCAGGCACTGGATTCTCTACATCATGTGGTACTGGTTTAAGAGCAGACTCACAGTCAGGATACACAATTTGTGACTTGTTTCTCTTTGAATATCCGGTGATTTTAGTCATGCAAAAATAACAGGCTGAATGGTGATTTTTCTGCTCATGCCAAACCATCGGCACTGCAAAAGCCATTCCTTTCCTTTTACCATTCAACCACTGCGTTAGCCCAGAGTAACACACAGTGCAACAAACATGAGGTGCCCAGCTTTTATCTTGATCTCCAGTTTGACAGTCAAAGTAATACTTGTAAGCAAGGCGCACTCGTTTTGTCAGATTCTTGCGCTGATCATAAGTAGTGTATTTGCCACATAAGTAGCAGAAATTGTCTGGATCGTTAACACATTTGCGTCTATCCATCTTGCCTTATATACTTACTGCTGACATCAGCCAATAGACCTGTCTGAGCGTGTCCAGACAGGTCCAGGCATGTCCGTTGGAATATTTCCAATATATAATGCATTAATATTATAAGTGAATAGGTTTGCATGTATAACTTAAATTCTAGACGTGTCAGGCAAATTTGGAGTTCATATTTGGAATCGGCGGGTTCAATTTAGTATAAATCATTGTTGTGTTGTGTTGTGTTATGCCTTGTTGAAGAGATGAGTCTTCAGTGACTTGCAAAAGTTGATTAGGTCGTAGATTGTTTTCAGGTCAAGTGGCAATGCATTCCACAACTGCGTGCTCATGTAGGAAAAGCTGGACGCATGTATTAATCTGTATTTTAGTCTTTTACAGCTGGGGGGTTACAACGTGTAACCGTTCCTGTGGCACCTTTTCTTGCCATAGCCTCTTGGTGGCTGGCGAGAAGCTTCTCCGTTGCTGGAGTTTGAATTAGTCTCTGCTCCTTTTGTGGTCTCTTGGCACCTTGGGGGTCTTTTCTCCACAGTGTGGCTCTCGACTCTCTTTTTTGTCTCCTTTTGATCTCTTGGCTCTGTTCTTTCATCCCTAAGTCCAGAGCGAGCTGGTTGAGGAGTACTCTTTCTACGGTTGTACCCTGGTGTTCTGCTGCACACTGAGTTTCAATGTATCATCAACGACGACACCTAGATCCCTTTCTTGGGTCGGTGACTCCTAACATGGAACCTTGCATTATAGTTATAATTCGGGTTCCTCTTTCCCATGTGCATCACTTTGCACTTGCTCACGTTAAACGTCATCTGCCATTTAGACGCCCAGTCTTCCAGTCTCGTAAGATCCCCTTGTAATTTTTCACAATCCTCTTGTGATTTAACAACTTTAAATAACTTTGTGTTGTCAGGAAATTTAATTACCTCACTCCCTTCTCTAGTTCATTTATAAATGAAAACCTTTATTAGAGGAGCTAAATTCTACAATGATTAGGATATATACAATGGTTAGCACATATACAAACAATGATTAGAAACAATCATAAACAATCATTGCATCACTGGTCTCTACATCTAAGCAATGCAAAGAGTTCTTAGACCAGGAAAGAAACAATAATTACACTATACATACAACATCACTGGTCACCATCATCCAGGCTCTTATCATCAGCTGGGGGGGGGGGGCCGTTACTGCGAAAGCTAGGAGCTTTTGGACCAGGAACAGATCTTCTGCGCAGCACGTACATTACTCACAGATGAACTCCCACTCTGCTGTGACAAGCCCTCCCTTTTTATTAGGCTCTGAACCCATGTCCAGAGCTAAGGAAAATTACAAAATGCTTCTCTGCTTAGGTCCGTGGGAACGTAGTCACATGATTTCCAACTCCAGGTGGCCAGGCTGGACCTGGAAACAAGAACCATCCTCCCCTTTACATACCAAATTAGTTAGAGCTGTGTCTTATCTTCTGCATTCCAACTTGTTTTTTGTATTTACAAGAAACGTTACTTTTGTTCAAAGATAGAGTTGAAAAACAATCTTTAAAATTTACTTCCATTACAAATGGGTAGCACTTCAGAAAATGCTACATTAGAGGTTCTGGATTTGAGCTTTCTACCTAAGAGACTAAATTTGGCTTCCAGAACCTCTCTCCCACATTTTCCTATGTCATTGGTACCCACAAGTACCAAGACAGCTGACTCCCCCTCAGCACTATCTAAACTAGGTCCTGCAGTGTCTGCTAGAGGCTATCTGTTAATGCTGTTGTACAAAGTTCAAGTTTTAAAACCAGGGGGAAAAGAATATGGAGATTAGTTTGCTTTATTCTGCCTATCACTAACCTACAATTCCTCCTTTAAACCCCAATATTTAAGTTCCCAAAGCACAAAGCAAAATAGTGTTCATTTACAAGAGAAATGTCCTCACCTCTCAGAATGAAAGTTCAGTTAGACCTTTCCTCATTATATAGTTTTGAATTTAAGGGGACTTTTTCAAAACAGACTCTTTCAAGCTAACTCAGCAATCAGGTTGTGCTTAGTAACCTATGCAAATATTCTCACACCTTAATTAACACCTAATTGAGGTCAGTGGCAGTGCTACCTATGCAGCAACTAAGGAACAGAAAATAACTGTCGTTTAGAACAAGGAAGCCTTACCCTAACTCCAGCTCTGAGGATAAAGGTGAACCGGTCGATTATCTGGATTTTCAAAAGGCATTTGACAATGTACCTCATGAAAGACTCCAGAGGAAATTGGAAAGTCATGGGATAGGAGGTAGTGTTCTATTGTGGTTAAAAACTGGTTAAAGGATAGAAAAGAGAGAGTAGGGTTAAATGGTCTGTATTCTCAGTGGAGAAGGGTAGATAGTGGGGTTCCACAGGGGTCTGTGTTATGACTGCTGCTTTTTAACATATTTATAAATGATCTAGAGATGGGAATACCTAGAAAGTTAATTAAATTTGCCGACGACACAAAGTTATTCAAAGTTGTTAAATCGCAAGAGGATTGTGAAAAATTGCAAGATGATCTTACAAGACAGGGAGACTGGGCATCCAAATGGCAGATGATGTTTAATTTCAGCGACTGCAAAGTGATGCATGTGAGAAAGAGGAACTTGAACTATATATATCTACGTAATGCAAGGTTCCACATTAGGAGTCACCGACCAGGAAAAGGATCTAGGAGTCATCGTTGATGATACTTTGAAACCCTATGTTCAGTGTGCTGCGGCAGCAAAGAAAGCAAATAGAATGTTAGGTATTATTAGGAAAGGAATGGAAAATAAAAATGAGGATGTCATAATGCCTTTCTATCGCTCCATGGTGCAACTGCACATTTAATACTGTGTAATTCTGGTCACCGCATCTCAAAAAAGATATAGTGGAATTAGAAAAGGTACAGAGAAGGGCGACCAAAATGATAAAGGGGATGGGATGACTTCCCTATGAGGAAAGGCTGAAATGGCTTGGAGAAAAGATGGCTGAGGGGAGATATGATAGAGGTCTATAAAATACTGAGTGGAGTGGAACGGGTAGACGTGAATCACTTGTTTACTCTTTCCAAAAATACTAGGACTAGGGGGCACTTCATAAAATAGAAAATGTTTAATTCTTCATTCAGGAGCTCAACTGCTGTTATTATGGACCTTGTTAAGATGAGTTTTAGAACTGAAGGTAATTTGGGTTTGCTATGATAGCATGTGATGACTTAAACAATCAAGATCTTTTGGTCTAGGGGCAAAATAACTCCAAACCTTTAATGGAACAG